>NC_029772.3:32980132-33016956 GCF_000817695.3 Arachis duranensis | reverse complement strand
TCTCACTAGCCTAAGCTAATCAAAGATCCAAACAAGGGACTTTTATTGTTTTTCACTTTAGGCTTGTAATGTGCTACAATAAAGAATAATTGGGTTAAGCATAGGCTCAAAATTGGCTAACAATCTATTTGGGTAAGTGAGCTAATGAAACAATGGCCTCAATCATATAAGTACATGTATACACAAAATAATGGACATATAAAATTAAACAAATCAAAGATTACAATCATAGAAAGAGAATAATGCACACAAGAATGAAAATAAGTAGTTATGTATGATGTAACCACACAATTAGGCTTAAATTTCACATGCTTGTGTTCTTAGCTCAAGAACATGATCCACAAAATATATAATTCAAGCAAGTTCTAAAAAATTTTTTTCAATCAATTGGGATGCCCTATAGATAAAATCCTTGAAAAATATCATGATTTTGACTAAGCTTAATATATACATATGCAAAATAAGAAAATGCAACCAAAAATCCTAAAATGAAATGCAAAAGTGTTGGGAATAGAAACTTGTCACCCAAAAATACCGAGTGGTCGGACGACCTCCCCACACTTAAAAATTTGCACTGTCCTCGGTGCACTCAAAGATGAGCAAGGGGGTATGGCGACCTTCCTAGTTGCCACCTCCAGCTGGTGGGTCAACCAGTTGCTGCATGTCCTTTTCCTGCTTTCATTGTTGCTTATGATGACTTATCCTGAAAATAGAAAACAGGAGATAATAAGACAAGTAAATGCACAAGCAAGAAAGCATGAATTTTTGGAATGAGGTAATTCACTAGAATTGAGTGAGTGAGTAATGTAACATTGATGAAAAATTGGTGTGTGGGTCCTAACTTACCCGCAGTTTAGAACATACACACACTAGTACAAAAAGTTATATCACAATTACATAAAAGAAAACATGCACTTCACTCATTCTAGTGTGCTTGAGATACTTTAAAAGACTTGTAGGCTAAAACAATCCAACAAGTAGTGAAGAAGCATAAAAGCATTCAAGCAAAAATCAAGCAATCGTGAAATGGATAGTGCATGGGCATTGATTGATGTGTAAGTAAATTTGATAAACAAAATAGTATAGAGAGCTCACGCATCAAACAATGACACATATTGAAGTTGTTGCAACACCTAAGTGACATAGAGGTGAAACACATAGATGCTATGGAACTTAGGGAAAAGAATATAGAAGTCAAAATCAATCACATAGCAAACATGGTCCACAAAGCTTAGAAAGCTCAAAAATATGTCGCTAGGCAAGCTTTCGATCCAATTTCATAATTCCACAATCTCAATGCATGAAATAGGTGGTATAAACAAAGGGTAGATCACAAACAAGCATCACCTAAAAAAATGCAATGATAATATACAATTGCCTAGCAACGGATGATGAATGCATGGTGGCCAAAACATGCAATTCAAAGAGGTAAGATGCATGAAGGCAATGTAACATCTACTTGGTGTTCACAAATGTTAAGCATGGAAAGTTCTAAACCAAGTAACCAAATATAACCTCAACAATTAAATCCAACAACAAAAATTAAAAATAATGATGTTAAAATAACATCTCATCAATAATCAGCAGCAAGAAATAGTAAACAATATTAATAATCCAACATTTATAAAGAAAAATAGAAAACAAAATGAAAATGTACTAATTAAACAATTAAATAACTAACTAAAAGAAATGGTTATGGATGGTGTTTGGAAGTGTTGGATGATGTTTGAAGGGTGGAAAGAAAAGAAAAGAAGAGAAGAGAGTAGAAAGGAAGAAATGGAAAGAAGAGAAGAAAAGAAGGTGGGTGAAACAGGGGCAATCCATGCGTGCACGTCATGTGCGTGTAAGCGTGGATTGATGAAATGGTAGCGACGCGTACGCGCAAGGTACGCGTGTGCATCGATGGGTTATTTTGCAAACGACGCGTACGCGTGAAGTGCGCGTACACGTGCATTGGGCACAAAGTTGGCACACTTCAGGCACAACTCTCGGGTGAATGTATGGGAAGTGGAAAACTTCAATCCACGCGTGCGGGTGCATGACGCGTGTGCGTGGATGGTTGAAATTACTTGGGTCACGCGTACGCGTAGAGTGCGTGTGCGCGTGGATGGTGCTCTGTTTTACAAAATTTTTCTATGTTTTTGCACCAAACCAAGCATTCCAAACCTCCAAACAACTACCAAAATATCATAAAACCTTATTTAACATACTAAACTCCCAAATAAACATATCTAACCAAACAAAACATAAAATTAAACTAATTATTAGCAATATTTACAAAAAGAAGAAAAAAAGGAAAGATGTTACCATGGTAAAGTGTCTTCCACCTAGAACTTTTGTTTATTGTCCTTAAGTTGGACTTATGGGGAGCTCTTATCAAGGTGGCTTATGCTTGAATCCATCCTTGAACATCTACCAATGCTTGGACTTCCATTGTGCTTCATCATTCAAAGTTACTATCTCCAAGCTTTGATGGAGTTCTTCACAAACCATGAGCTCCCAAAGTTGATTCTCCTTGTGTGATCTAGGATCCCACACTTTGTTTTACACCCGTCCTTGAGTTGATCATGGTGATTTTCTCCGGGTGGCAAGAGAGATGAATTCTCATAGAAGCACCAAACTACCCTCCTAGACCCATCTAATTGAGCACTAGTCCAATCCATGTTCCTCAATTTTGAGCTTCCAACCATAATGAGCCTAGACTTACAACGCCAACCACTAAGTATCTTCCTCTTACGCTTAATTCCACAAAGCGCCCTAAGTTGGTCATCCGTCTCAAGCAAAACAAATTCAAGTGGGATAATAAAGCTAAAAGTTAGAAGTTTTACCCACTCAAATGAAGGCTCTTCAAACTCAAAAGGATCATATGTTGATGCGGAATCATCATAAATAGGAGGACCTATTTCTTGGGTCACTTCTTCTAATTCTTCAATCACATTGTGCCTTGGAGGTTGTGCACTCTTCTCCTCAACATCAACTTCAAACTCCATGGAAGAAGGCTCTTCAATTTGTGATTCCTCTATGTACTCAACATATCCCAAGGTGCCAACCACTACTTCCTTTGGTTCAATCATCTCTACCTTCTCCTCTTGTTTGCACTTCTTGCTTTGACTCCTCTTCTTCACCTTGGAGCTTCAAGTTCACTCCCTCACTAAGCTCTTTGGTTGCCTCTCCACATTCAACAATGGGAGTGCCTTGATCGCATAGGCTTAGGCGGGACGAGACTATGTTACCAATGGCTTCTACTATGATAGCCATTTTTGCTCTTAACTCCGCAAACTTCTTTTCATCCTCCTCTTGTCGCCTTAAGAGATGAGATTCAAGATCTCTTAGTTCTAGCATGGGGGCTTCATCGGGAGGAGATGGTGAAAGAGAGGGTTCATTGTTTGAGGAAAGGTTGTTGTAATTGGAAGGTGGTTCATATTGGTGAAATTCTTGAGGTGGTGTGTATGGATTTTGTGGGTCATGAGAGTATGGGTGTTGGAGTGGTGGTGGCTCTAGAGATGATTCATATGGTGGTTGGTATGGTGGGTATGGGTTGGGATCATATGGAGGTGAATGGTGATATAAGGCTTGTGAGTGTGGTTGAGGGTTATGTTGAGGAGGGGGTTCATATGCATATGATGATTGTGGTTAACAACCACAATGAGGGTCATCACATACATTAGATTGGTATGCATCAAGATTTGAATTGTACCCATAAGAAGCCAGAGGAGGTTGTTGCCAAGAAGGTTGTCCATAAGCATGGGGATCCTCCCACCTTTGATCTCCAAATCCTTGATGCACATCCTCATTGAAGCTTCCATTTTCGACAACATAGTTGTAACCATGCTCATAGCCAAAAGGATGTGAATTCATAGTAAAAGAGAAAATAAAACAAAATCTAACAAGAAACAAGGAGAACAAAAATCCTACAACTAGCAAAAACTAACAAACAAATCAAAAATCAAGATATTCACAATATATAAAATAGACAATAACATAATACCATTGCAATCCCCGACAACGGCGCCATTTTAATGAACGAATTCTTGATGGTTTAGAATTTATCTGATGGAATCTCGTTGTAAAGTATAGTTTCCAAACCAATCAATAATCTTTTCATACAAAAATTTTGGTTGTCACAAGTAACAAACCCCAAATAAGAATTAACCGGAGTATTTGGACTCCGGGTCATCTCACAAGGATTGCAATGAAGTGTATGATTATTGGCTATGAAGTATGTTTTGTGGTTTTTGGAATAAGAGACATGAAAAGTAAATGATAAGGAAATTCAAATAACAAAAAAGGCCTTGGCAAGGGTTGATGGTCAAGGATCTCTATCATTATCACCAACCACAACATGAGAATTGGCAAGGATCAACCCCATTAAGTCATCCTCTAAATGATAAAGGAAAGTCAAATGAACTATGTCAATCCAAGTCCATAAGTCCTAGTTCTCCACCAATTCAATTAATGAGATCTAAGGTCAATGGCTCCCAATCATCAATCACTTGGACATTAGCAAACCAAGAGTTCCTAAGTTACCTTCCTAAGCCAAGAGCATAAAATTCTACTCTAAAGCCCAACCAAGCATTTTGTCAAACACTTGGTGGGTATAAAAGGAAAGCATGGTAAATGTGCAAGAATAATAAAATCTACCAACTACCAATTGCAAGAAAATAATAATAACAACTCAAATCAACAATTAAATGAACATCAAACATCAAATTCTGTTAGAAATAAACAAAATCCATCATGAGTGCATGATTACAAAAGAGAGCAAAGAAGAAAATTAACACTACAAACCAAGAGAATGAAATAGTAGAAGCAAGAATTCATAAAAGAATAAGATGAAAACATGAAATCAAAGCTAGATCCAAGAGAGATTAACCTAAGAACCCTAATTCTAGAGAGAAGAGGGAGCTTCTCTCTCTAGAAACTACACTACATGATGTTAATGCTACAATCAATTGCTCCTCCTTTGCCCAAGCTTGAATTTTGCATGAAATAGCATTAGAAATGAGTTGGATTGGGCCCAAAATGCTCTAGAAATCGCTGGCCACGAGTTGCTTTTAGTAAATCACGTGCACCAATCGGCGTGCACACGTACAGTGCACGTGCGTGTCTCTAGACGTCAAGCATCTATGGCAAATTTTATATCATTTTGAAGCTCCAGATATTAGCTTTCCAACACAATTAAAACTGCCTCATTTGGACCTCTGTAGCTCAAGTTATGGTCGATTGAGTGTGAAGAGGTCAGACTTGACAGCTTTACGGTTCCTTTATTTCTTCATGAGTTCTCTCACTTTGCATGCTTTTTCTTCATTCCTTCAATCCAATCTTTGCCTTCTAAACCTGAAACCACTTAACAAACATATCAAGGCATCGAATGGAATTAAAGCGAGTTAAAATTAGCTATTTTAAGGCCTAAAAAGTATGTTTTCATATTTAAGCATTAATCAAGGGAGAATTGCAAAACCATGCTATTTCATTGAATAAATGTGGGAAAAGGTGATAAAATCCTCCAAATTAAGCACAAGATAAACCACAAAATTGGGGTTTATCAGTGACGCAGTCGCGTGGTTGACGCGATCGCGTGAATGGCCATACTTTGAAAAATGACGCAGACGCGTGGGGCATGCTGTCGCGTGATAGGGCTGGTGCTTCTAGAATCATTCCAGCCCCACTCCATCATAACTTGCTGCCATACACCTCTTTTACATTGATTTTTAGGGGCACGCATTCGCGTGCTTTGCGCGGACGCGTGGGATGCTTATTTTCCAACTAACACGGCCGCGTGAGTGACGCGGTCGCGTGGCATGTTTGTGCCTGAGGCACGCCTCCAGCCACGCTTTCGCGTGACTTTCTGTTCAATTCTCTTTTCTTCAGAACGCACCTATGACGCGGACGCATCAGCGACGCGGTCGCGTGCTTTCCTCCCTTTTTTATGCAGTATGCAGAATGCAAAATGCAGAATGCAGATGACTATGCAGAAATTATGAATGAGCACGAATGAAAAATAAATTAAAATGAAACTAAGAACAAAAAAGAAAGAATATACCATGGTAGGTTGTCTCCCATCTAGCACTTTTAGTTAAAGTCCTTAAGTTGGATATTTGTTGAGCTCCTTGTCATGGAGGCTTGTGCTTGTACTCATCCTGAAACTGCCACCAATGCTTAGACTTCCAATAATCTTCATTATTCTCAAGTGAATTTGCCAAGCCTTGAGGGAGTTCTTCACAAGTCTTGAGCTCCCAAACTGGATCCTCATGTATGCATGGATCCCAAATCCTGTTTCTGCATCCCTTTTCAAGTTGATCATCATGGTTCCATCCGGGTGGCGGGCACTCTGAATTTTCTACGGAGTACCAAACTCTTCTTTTAGATTTAACCAAATTATCACCAGTTGAGCCCTTACATATAGCCCTTGAAATATCAACTTTGATGAGCCTTAATTTGCAACTCCAACCACTAAACAGTCTCCTCTTATGCTTTATACCACAAAGCTTCCTAAGTTGGCCGTCCGTTTCAAGAATACTGTACTCAAGTGGGATAGGAAGACGAACAGAGATAAGTTTTACCCACTCAAGTGAAGGAGTAGATGACAACCTAAGTAGAAAAGTCTCTAACATTCTTGACAAAGCGTACTCAACTTCTGTCCGCCCTTTTCTAAGGATTTTCGCTTCCACATTATTCTCAGACTCAATCAGAGAAGAGTCTTCATATTCAAGGAGTTCATTTATGGATGTAGATTTATCACTAGGAGGACTTGATGCATGATCTTTATCACCAAGGGAACTTACTTCTTGATCTATCTCATCCAAGTCTTCATAAGGAATATGCCATGGAGGTTATGCACTGGCCTTCTTGACATCAATTTCAATCTTATTGGAGGAGTACTCTACAATTCTAGATTTCCATGGAGGTTCAGCATCTCCTAAATCTTCAATCACTTCTTCCTCTGCAACTATTATGGCTTCCTCCACTTGTTCCAATACAAAGCCATGTTCCTCATTGTCCACCGAAATTTCTAGTGTCTCCTTTATGTTACGCTCTTCTTTTGATTCTCCACATGTAGCCATGGGAGTAATTTGAGTCTTCAAATATTGGGAAGCTAATCGATTAACTACCTCGGTCAAGGCAGTCGTGAATTCTAGTACTCCCCGTTTCATCTCTCTTTGCCCTTGAAAAAGAACACCAATAGTATCATGCATTGAAGGTTGAGGTGGATGTGAGGGCTCATTATTTGGGAGGAAAGGGTCATGATAAGAGGGTGGTTCATCATAAGAATGTGGTGGTTCATCACTCTCTATCTTTTCCACTTGCTGCACCGCACACTTCAATTCCTTGTTCTCAAGTTGAGATTCTTTAGCCATGAAAGCTTCGGGTGCTATTCAATTTACTGCTCGGTCCAACTAACGCAGGGTTACTTGAAATTGATCCATTGTTTCCTTGAGACGATCCTTTGACTCTTGTTCTGCTTGGATATCATAAGTATGATCATAAGAATCTTGGACTGATGGATATGGATGTGATGTATATGGAGGTGGTGGTCCTTGGGAGTAATTGGGTTGGAATTGGGGTGGATCTATGTATGGCTCATATGGCTCATAGGGTGGTTGATATTGTGGATAAAGGGTTAGGGTCATATGGGAGTGTTTGGTTGTAGGAGGCTTGTGAGTATGGTGGTCCAAAGGTAGGTTAGGGAGGAAGTTCATAAGCATATGGTGGTTGTTGTTGATAATCAAAAGAGAGCTCACCATAGCCATTGCCTTGATATGCATCACAAAATGGTTGTTGATAGTCCATTGGAGGTGGTTGTTACCAAGAGGGTTGATCAAATCCTTGTGGCTCCTCCCATCTTTGATTGTTCCATCCTTGATGTATGTTCTCCTTATAGCGTCCATTCCCTACGACAATAATGGAACTAAACTCATAGCGACAGGGGTGAGAATTCATAGTAGCTAATACAAATTAAAAACAAAAATAAATAAATAAGCAAAAGAAAAAAATATTTACAATAACCAATAATAAGGCACACGTTTGTAATTCCCCGGCAACGGCGCCATTTTGACTAGCAGATTTCTCTATCGGTAAAGAAATTCACAAATATAATCGCGTTGTAAGTATAGTTTCTAAACCAATAGAAAATCCTTTCATGCAAAAGTTTTGGTTGTCACAAGTAACAAACCCAGTAAAATTTATAAACCGAAGTATTCAAACCTCGGGTCGTCTTCTCAAGGAATTGCAGGGAGGTGTGTTTTATTATTGGTTATGGAAAACATTATTTTTGGGTTTTTGAAATTAGGAAAAAGTAATTTAAATGACAAGAAAAATAAATTAATAATTAAGAAAAACTCTTGGCAAGGTATGAAAATTAGAAGTCCTATCCTCGTTATCCTTATCAATTGTGATGAGAATTGCTCGTTGGTCCCACTTAGTCAACCTCTAACTATGAAGGTAGGTCAGGTGGATAAATCAATATGAATCCTCAAGTCCTAGTCAATTCCCAAAGAAAGACTAGAGTTAGTGGAATTCAAGTCAATTAGCAACTTCCAATTATCAATCAACAAAATAGTTTGACAACTCAAGAGTCTCTAACTACTCAACCAAAACCAAGAATATAGAAAGCTAAGTGAAAATCATAAATATGAAATACCTCAAATTGTATTAAATAGAAAATCAATCTAAACATAAGGAGTTCATAAATCAAATTGAGAAAAATAAATAAAAGGAACATTGAACTTGGAAATTGAGAAGTAGAAATCCTAATCCTAAAAGAAATCCTAAATCCTAAAACCTAAGAGAGAGGAGAGAGCCTCTCTCTCTAAAAAACTACATCTAAAACCTAAATTATGAATTATCAGCCTCTGCTCAGTATTCCCTTGAGTCACTGCATGTTCCCTGGCTTTATTCTGTGTTTCTGGGCCGAAAACTAGGTCAAAACGCGGCCCGAAATCGCTCCCAGCGTGTTCTGTTAATTCTGTAGATCGCGCATGTCACGCGTATGCATCATCCATGCGTGCGTGTCATTCAGCATTTTTTTTCTTGCCACGCATACGCGTCGTCCACGCGTTCGTGTCAGGCACGCGAACGCGTCACTGCGATTTTCTCCATTTCGCGCGGTCGCATGAGCCATGCGCCTGCGTCGGTGTTCGCTGGTTATCTCCTTAGTTTCTTGTGTTCCTTCCATTTTTGCAAGCTTCCTCTCCATTCTCTAAGACATTCCTACCCTATGAAGCCTGAAACACTTAACACACGGATCATGGCATCGAATGGTATAAAGGAGAATTAAAATACGTAATTAAAAGATCTCTAGGAAGCAAGTTTTCAACCATAGAACTAAACTAGGAAGGAATTGTAAAATTATGCAAATCATATGAATAAGTGGGCAAGAATTTGATAAAAACCACTCAATTAAAAACAATATAAACTTTAAAATAGTGGTTTTTCACTGTCTTTTCTGTGCATATTTTCTCCATCATTTTCTTATCCCTTCTTCCTTCGTTCTAATTTTTTCTTATCAATTCGAGAAAGTGAAGTAATAAGATTGTCCAAGCCATCTATAGCATTGTTGAGTACATATTGTCAAATAGATTCAGATGATATTGACAGTGATTAGTTTGAATGTTGTGTAGTTTGTGAATAGTTTAAACATTTTTTGTATAGTTTGTGAATATTTAATCCAATCTTATTATAAATTTTGTTTGCATAAATAAACTTCTATGAAGTTGTCTCTACTATATTTAAAAGCTGTTAATTACAGGTTCAAAAAAATCAAGGAAAACAAGACCTAACATACTAATATGCTAAATTACTTTTATAATACACCCAAAAATAACCGGAATACATCCAAATTGTATGCTTATATATTTCCATGGAAAATCTAACTAGGAGTTACAGGAATTTAGAAATTTGAATTGTTACCCTCCTTAGGAATTGAATTGTATATGTATTATAAATTTAAAACAAATTCCTTCAAGACACTAATTTCCAACACAAATAGTAGCATCTAAACCTGTCCTGTGCTACGGAATCTCTGAACTGATAATTCATAACATGTCCATGATACTGGCTGGAATTTGATTCCACCACTTATCCGCCATAAAAAAGGTTCAACTGTGAAAATATAAACACACATATTAGCAAAACTATTAACAATAATAAATTTAACTATCCCACCCTGTTTAAAGAACATCAATTTTACCTTGCTTAGAGCTTTCATTTTCTTTTTCTTTGAAGCATTTGCAATACGTTTTTCCATCTTTGAACCTAGTCTATTTTTGGGACGTCTTCTTATTCTCACCCGTGAAGGGCTTTGAAGCTCGTTAATAGCTTCCAAGTTAGCATCTTCGTGAGATGACGAATATTTTTTGTTGCTTTTGGCTTTGTGTTCTTACATCTCAACCATGGCATTATCGTAAGTACGGTGCAGAATCGCAGTGAGCTCCTCAGATTCTGATGCAAATTTGCATATATTCTGCGAATTACATATCAATTCATCAAATTTCTTGCTTCTTGGCTCTAACAAAAGCTCGTCGTGGCTGCTCTTGATGTGTGTGTCTCCTCTTTATGTTCTTGCTCCATTGTTCTAATATGTATCTCGGTGACACTTTGTTTACTCATTCAAAGCTTAACACACTTAGAGCATGACGGCACAATATCCCTCTTGACTCGAATAATAAGCACTAGCATTTAACTTCGGTTGCTACGGCGTCGTACGTAACCGCAAACTTGTTGAATGTTGAGTTAGAAACTTGTTCTATAACTTCGTATACAGTCTAGCCTAGAGCAGAGTGTTTTGATCTTGTGATGTAATTCACTTTTTCTCTGAATTATGCTTAGACTTCCCTAAACTTATTATGAGTATACACGTGTTGAAACTGAGCTTCTATTGAGGATTTTGTTGCACACAGTATGATGGTATAAAAATTTGCAGCATCCGATTCTCTCTCTCTTTGCTCCCTGCTTCCTAGGCAATTGTCGTATTGTTTGACGAATTGGATAAGTGAGCTGTTCCGTGTAATGAACTTGTTAAAAAAATTATGAATGCTCACACTCCTTTGTGTGCTTCTCATCCCGGCCCAGAAGTGGTGATCGAGATAAACTAGAATCCATATATGATGGTCTTCAAAAAGCTCTACAAAAAATACCTAAATCAGAACTAGGATACACCCAAAAACTTGCAATGTACACCTCTGCTACAGAATTTAAAAAAAACTACCTGAAAGCCACTTGTTGTCCCCAAGATCGTACTTCATTAGAAAATTATTCCAATTCCTATCGAATGATTCTTTCGTAAGAGATTTCCAAACAACATGGCTCATCTCTTGTTTGATTTCTTAGTGTCTCTTGTAATCATCTAATTTGCTTGGAATCTTCTTCATAATGTGCCAAATACACCAACAGTGAATTGTTGTGGGCATACAAGCCTCAATAGCCCTTTGCATCGATGCGCATTGATCGGTGAGAATGCCTTTCGGAGCATTTTCTCCCATGCAATGAAGCCAACATTCGAATAACTATTTGAATGATTGAGTATCCTCATTTTTCATCAAAGCGCATCCCAGAAGTATTGACTGACCGTGGTGATTCACGCCGACAAAAGAACCAAAAACCATATTATACTTGATTACGACGAAACAAAAATAAAATCGTTAAATACACCCAAGTAATCTCTCTCTACACCCAAAAACATGCAATGTACACCTCTACTGTAGATTTAAAAACTTGGACAGCATAAACCAGAACAAAATATTACCTGTTTGTATTGTAGGTGGTATCGAATGAAATAACTTCTCTGAAATACTCACATGCGGCCCTGCTCCTTGCGTCCACCCAAAAAGCAATCTTAATCAACTGATCGTCCTCAAGTTCAAGCTCAAAAAAGAAATTCGGATTCTTCTCTTTCATTCTTAATAAGTATTTCCCGAATTCTTTTGCATCCTCTAGTTCCGAAACATTCTGCACTTCTCTTGTGATGTAATTTCTCACGTCTTTTTTGATAAAATTTAACTCACGGTGACTCCCGCTGTTGCGACAAATGATTGGTACATTTTGCTTGGTCTGATTCCAGCTTCCTCGTTATTCTCTATTATACGAGGTACAGACATGTTTAGTTTCCTGTGTTGTTTAAGCATCTCTGCTCGATTTGCATAGCAGGGATGTGAATGATGCAACACGAATTTCAAAATGATCCAAACACCAATGTCCTTCAATATGTGTATATAAATTCTTGCGGGACGATATAATCCTGCTGAGGGGTTTGTCTTCTCTGTCAGAGATATTTTTTATTTCTATTTTTCCTCTCTGCTACATGTAAGCAATCAGTTCTTAATTTTGTTTTCCTTCTTATTTGTGCTCCGAACTCTTGTAGAAAAACCTCCAGCTTTTAGATAATTTTTGTAGAATTTCACAACATCTTCAAGCGTTTTAAAAATCATCCCAAACTTAGGAATAAACTGCTCATCAACATCGCAGAAGAACTGCAAAAATACACCCAAAATAGTTCATAATACACCATATTAAAGCTAGCATAAACTACATAATGCAACTACAACTATAGAATCATCATAAAAAATAACAAAAATCAGATACATGACTCAACATCAAACAGAAACTAAAACAATTCAACTAAAACAATAATACAATTCACCCTCGGTCAATTGAAAATATCAAAACATGTAGATACACCTAAACTTTCACACAATACAACCAAATATTTCCTGATTTACACCCAAATTATGGTACAAAATGCAACAGATTCATCAAAACTACTACATTACATTCAATCAAACTATCAACAATGAACAACAATTTTCACAGGGAAGGTTCACAACATTATTCACCTCCACAATTATAAACTACTAACAAAAACATTAATTGGAATTGAACCACACCTCAGGGACTTCATTGGATTCAAAACTAAAATCCACTCACTCTGGTTCAGTTGACAATCTGAACTTGAATCATTCATTATATTCAAAACGATTTCAGAGCTTGATTTCAAAAACGAAAGTAGAAAACAAAGAAAATCGAAAAAAAACAAATAAAGAGAACACAAAGAGAAACACACAAAAAATATCAAAAGAGAACACAAAGAGAAACGCATAAAAATGACGAAAGAGAACGCAGAGAGAAGACACGAAAATGTAGACGAAATTCGAAAAAGGAAACGAAATTATTTCAAAAAAGGAAATTATATATTTGCATGTTGATTAAGAATCACTTAAATTAAAAGGCGCGTGGAATAGACGTGCTAGAAGAGACGCGTGTGCGTTGAATTAGAGTATATTAACTTATATGACTTGTATAAAAAAAATGCTTGTATATAGAGATTAATTGTATCTTTTTATCCCACTAATCTTTTAGTGCATCAACATCAATACTATGCTTAACATGATCCCATTCTAAATCTGTCTCTTTCTCAAATAGCTTGTACCATGCAATCCATTTCTTTTTAAGGTTATCTAATTTGTTTTTCAATTGACCTTTATTATATTGTCTTCCACTCCTCTGCTTGAATTGGAGTATAACACTTTTTCAACCCTATTTTGTAAGAATAGTTCCATAACGTTCTTTACTTTGGTCTAAGCATTCTTGAATAAAGTGATAAGTTGTCTCCAAATCCCATAAAGCCTTTAGCTTTTGAGGTTCATTGTCCATGACATTTTTTTTTTCTATTATTTCTTATTCTACTTACAAGAATAAAAAAATTAAACTCATTACACTCCAATCACTTAAATAAATAAGTATAAAATCACTATATCCATAAAAGATTAGGAAGGTCAATAAAATAAAATAAATTAAAAAAAGCATAATACATTAAACTATTTTAGTAACTAAAATAGCACACCACATAATGAAGCTTTAATGCTCTGGATAAATTTCATTAGGTGTATGTGTGTGTGCCACCATTATTTCTTTTCAAAACATGTATGACATAATAGACAAATTGGTTATATTCCAAACAAAAAGAAATGATATTGACAAACTTGTGAAGACATTCTAATACATGTCAAAATTCGTAAATTGGCATGCAGACAAGCTTTAGAATAAGTCAAAACATATTACTAATTTCATTTTAGCTCAAATACATATTTTTTTAAAATCTATCATAATATTTCATCTTGGCTCAAATACACATTTTTCTTGATGAGTGATATACGGTAGAATCGGTAAATTTCGCTAAATTAATAAATAATTAGTCAATAAATTAAATTTTAATAAACAAAAATTAGAAATGTAAATCTTATATTAAATTATAATAGAACTCATTAAAATAAAAATTTTGACATTAAATTTAAAGAAATAGACTCAAAATTAGGTTGAACACGCCGAACCGAACCCAAAATTGGGCCAAGGCCCAAAACCCACTCACCAATTATGAGCTTCAGCTCATAACATTTCCACTCATTCCTCATTTATGTTCCAAGACCAGGCAGGAAAAAGGTGAGAAAACAAAACCCTAACCTCCCCTTCAAACCACCATATCTCCCCTAGAAAAAAAATTCTAACCCTAATCCCTTATTATCCTTGTCCAAGCCCAAATCCAACCTAATCTCTCACTAATCTATCAAGGTAACTCGAAAATTTAAAAAAATCTAGCCCTAACGTCTCCTTCCTCTCCCTTTTCTCACTGAAGCTCGAGCTCTCATCTCTTTGCTCACCGGCTCAATCTTAAGCGCACTTTCCCTGTTTTCGTTTTTCTTTATTATTAATTAGATTGTTAATTCCTTCTCTTCTAGTTGCCAATTTGTTGTTTTGTTTCAATTTTTAAACATGATCTAAATTGGTGCGACTTAAGAGCAACGAACGAGAAACAGTTGTTGGATGGATAGGTTGATTGATTCATTGTTCAAGCAATAGCATTACTAGTTAAAATAAATAGTTATGGTTATGCCTTTCTAGTTTAATTAAGAGGTGATTTGAATTCTGATCAATAAATACACTATGCAGTATCAACAGAGATAATGTAGTTTGATATGCTGGATTCTAACTTAAAAGTATACACCTAACCTAATCTAATTTACTATTATCTAAGCTGGAGCCTTGAAGTTCTGCTTATTCTTGTGCTTTCGCCGATAATTCTGTTTGATAGTTCTTTAAGATAGCTAATTGCTCAATCTTTCTTTCATTTTAGAATAACCAGGTTTCTTAGGGTGGCCAATTTAATGCTGCATGAAAATACGAGGGTGGTCATTGGGTACCGATTGGATGGCCAATTTATTTTAGTTGATGCGAACTGGCTTATCATCAAATTGTAATAGAGGATCAAGAAGATGAATTAACAGATTTGGCAGCTACTTATTGGGAGTACCCAGCTGGGCCTATATGGTGGTGCCACATTTGTGCAGGTCATCCCAATGTTGAGACTTTGCTTATTAATGCTAAATGGCTACACCTTGCTGTTAGTTAAAGTAAACTAATAACTGAGAAGATGAAACACCTTTTCTATCAGGGAAAATATGTTAGAGACAAAAATATATAGTTGACCAGACTTATAAAAAATAGTGATATTTTGAGAGATTTTATTTTTTAATTTATATAATAATTAAGGAAGTGTAAATAAATATTAAGAACATTTTTGCAATATACAAATACACCTGTCTTTTGTTGTTATATTGATAGTAAATGTAAATCAGGATAACTGGTATCAGTGCTAAAAATTTTGAGACGAATTTGAGATAAATTTCACACAAATTAGAGACAATTTTTGTTTCGAATAAAATTGAGACAACTTTTTTTGTCCTAAAATTTTTTTTCACACAAATTTTTTACAAATTTATTATAATATGTCAAACAATTTTTATACAAAATAATTTGTTATTTAATATATAAACATTTTAAAAAATAAATTGTATACGATCTGCCCTCTATATTAAGACCATTATAATAAATAAAATTTTTATATTACATCATTGAAATTATAAACACATAATAAAGTCATACAAAAAGTTAATTAAAATTAAAGATTTTGTTGGCATTATCCATTGAAGCTACACTCTTTGGTTTTTTACAATGAAGCAAAGCTACAGATCTATACTTGATTGATTCTCCTATACATATCTCTGAATGTATTTACACAGCATGACTCAAAACCACGACGAAACAAAGCCTCCTTCTAAGCAATGGGTTTGGTCAAAAAGCTTAACATCCATGTTCACATTCTAATACTTCTTTCCTCCTATTTGCTATCATAAACCAGGTTCATGAGCCTAAAAAGCATCTGGATCCGGACAAAAGAGAGAAAAATCTTGGATTTCTCTATTTGCTATGTGCCAATTGACAAAGATCGACTTGAACAGAAAAAGGATGATCGGAAAAAGTCAGCATTTATCATCTTCCCTGCAAGACCATATCCAAAAACTTGAAAACAAGGACCACCATAAAATATACTAGAAGCAAAGCAGAAAGCCCATCTAAAAGTAGTTTCTTAGAGGAATAAAACAATGGAGTTATTAAAATTTTTCTTTTTTCATCACAAAGACAGTACTTTATCTGTGATATCTCAAAACTCTAGGAACAAAAAATTATAAGGGGCATCCAGCAGTTATTGGCAAGTGGTGGGCTACTGAAAAGTAGATAGAAGTTACAAACCCAAATTACCGTGGATGGGACCTTGAAAATTTGGCATCTCAAATATTGCTTTATGTTAAAATGTCTATAGTAGACAAATGAAGATGGCACCAATTTACTCAGACCATGCTTACATCAGTACTGCCATAGGGTTTAATGATCATTGGTCGTCATGCCAGTGCCTAAAGGTTTATCTTAGGATTATGCTTTATCTAATATAACATGTTATTCATTGGAATGTATATAAATGTTGAAATACCATCCTTCTTTTTCAGAACAAAAATAAAGCATACTCAAAGTTATTAGCTATTTTCATTTTTTTAGTAGTTAACATTCTCTCAGTGAAGGTTCTTTACTTGTAGAAAACAACAAATTAAATGCACACAAATTGAGAATTTACCCAAAATTCAAGAATTATGAACATAGAAATCATATAGGTGTTGACATAACAAAATAAAATCAATGTGCTAATGAATTGTAAGTTGAGCAAGCATCAAAATATAGCCAAAAGTGCCTCATCCAAGAACAATGTGCCTAACAAAAAGCAATTTAATCTTTATAGTCGCTACAACATATAAATCAAATGCAAAGCATCACATAGGCATTCAATCAAACATGTGGTGTGTAATGCAGAAATTCAGCATAATCAAGCAATTTTCAGCGGCATTCAATCCATAACAGCCATAATCCAACACTTGCAACTTAACAAAGATCTAATAAACTAATCCTAACCTATCTTAACCGCTTAAATCCACTAACAACATGCAAATTCTAACTAACTAATTAAAGAAAATAGACTGAAAAGCAGAGCAAAGAGAGAACCTGAGGTGATGATTAGGATTCTTGAAGTAGAGAAAGGGGAAAAGAATGCAGTGGTACTATGTTATTGCCACTGCTGGAGGTGCGGTGACAATGACACCAAAGAGGAGGAATTGGGCTGAACTCTGAGTTGGAAAGGGAGAAGATGAACATCGCTGAATGAAGGTGAGAAAAGAGAGAGGGAAAAAAAGAAGAAGAAGGAAGTTGCGGTGGGAGAAGGAGATCAAGAAGTGACCCTACGACCAGAAGGCGGTTCTGAAAAAAGGTTGAATTTTTGGCAAGGTAACCTAGCTTGATGTGATGCGAGGGAGAAGACACTCAAAAACTGAAATTCGCTGAAATTAAAAAACGATTTTGAATAAAGTTTTAATTTTTGGCATAAAGTAAATGAGCAGCTTTGAAATAACTACATATAACAAATTTCAAAAGTAAAATTGTATCTAATTTTCTCTAATAAATTAAAAAAAAAAGATAAGATTCCAACGAAAACATATTCAATAAGTTATGAAATATTGATATCTAAAAGATAGATATTTAAAAAATTATATCTAATATTAATTTTAAAATATTTAAATTAAATTAAATTATGCTTCTAAATCTTTGTTATATAATAATTTTAAAAGATAAATATTTAGTAAAATCAATATTTGAAATTAAATATTTCTTTTATATTAATAGATAAGATGGATAAAATAAAATAACTGTCTCAAATTATATAAAGAAGAGCCACATACTTCTAAATTACGTTCAACATTTATTTTTTTAATATACCTTAATCTTATGAAAAAGAATATGACTTTTTTTATTTTATGTGATTTTTTATTATATTTTATTTTTACTATTTTTTTAAAAGATTGGATATAATTTATTTTTAAGTTTTAATATATGTGATTCTTTTAAATACACTTTATGTTAAATTTGTTACAAAATTAAATTTTGAATTATTATAACATAAATAATTAAAAAAATAAATTGAAAAATAATATGAGGTAACTAAAAAAGATAAAAATTAAATATAACATGGTATATAACAATTTGTATTAAAAATTTAATATTAAATATGATAAAAATAAAAGAATAAAAAAATGCTCATAAATATGATTAAGTCCAACAAAAAAATGAAGGATAAATTGGGAACAAAAAATAATGTTCTTCAAAATAACAAAAAATATGAGTGTTATCTAGCGTATATGTATTCTATCGAATTTTTTTTATTTTATTTTTATTTTATTTTATTCTATACTTTTTTATGGATTAAAAAATAATGTTTCTAATATATGAATAATATTAAAACATATTAAACTAATTTTGTAAAGGAAAAAAATTTAGTTACTATAAAAGACGGGTGTATAAATAAACACTAATGTACCTATTAATCCAATTTTTAAAAATATGTATAATAATAAATGAGATGTTAATTATTGTGATGATTATTTCATATTTTGATCAAGAGATTTTGAAATTGCGTCTTAGAAACAAAAAAATTGTACCTTTTTATAAGTTATATAATTAAGGTTATTTTAGGAAAAAAATTTATTTTGGAATAGTAAAAATATTTGGAATAAATCATAGACTAATTTAATATATAGACAATAGTTTTATACTAAATGTTAAAATTTTTCAATAAACATTTGAAATTCGTTTGAAAATTGATCCACTTTCAAATGGAATTTAAAAATGATGTTATTTTCGTCCCAAATTTGTGGATAAAAAATTTTAGCTACTTCAAAAGGTTAGCTATAGTAAAAGCATTTAAAACTAATTATAGACAAATTTGGGATACAATAACATTTTTCAAAATACATACCAAATCCGTCTGAAGTTATTGCGCATATTCAGATGGAATACGGATAAATTATAGTTTTTTTCTAAAATGTGTTGCTAATCTATATGAAAATTTTGGCGCCAACAAAAAAATATTTAGCGCCAAAATTTGGGACAAAATTTAGACAAATTTAGGACAGAACATATTATTTCAATGCCTCCACTAAAAGTTGTTCGATATTTGTCTTAAATTTGTCTGAAATTAAAAAGTCATTTAGACGGAATGAATTTTGTCTGAAAATTTCGTCCGAAAAAAACCATATTTCTAGTAGTGATGCATATATTGTAGTAGGTGAAATTTCTTTTTTTAATGGCAATTTATATAGGTTTCCTATGAAATTTGGCAAAAATCATTGTAGCTCTTTTATATTTATTTAAGTGACATTAACTTCTCTTTGCCAAAGATAGTGGTATTTTGAGAGATTTTATTTTTTTTAATTTATTTAATAATTAAGGAAGTGTAAGTAAATATTTTTGGAACTGGACCATCTTCAAAAATGTTTTTTTGATGTATCTTCCAATTTGGTATAAAAAGACATTAGCTCTCTCTCAAAGTGTTTTTGACTTAGAGTCAATGTATAATCGTAGACTCCAATGATTTTATTATGCAAAGATTTACAAAGTTACTAACTTTTCTATGGAGATGTTTTCGGTAAAAAAAATTTAACTAACTTTCATAAAATAATTGTATAATATTTATATTAATAGAAAAAAACTATTTATTAATAAAACAATAATTTGATTTTATAATTTAAAAAAGGTATAATAGTAATAAATGAGAATATTATCTTTCTCCTAATAATATAATCATATACTCCAAGAACAATGCTAAGAAAAACTTTTTAATTTTTATTCATTTACTAAGAAAATAACAAGAAGTGAATGTCTATACATTTTTTATTTGAATGATAAATAATTTGAAAAAATAAAATTGATGTGAAATAGGCTTTCATGTCGCGAAATAGACACACCTAAGTCGAGTTATATTTATATTAATAAAAATCCATTTGATCTGTGTTATTCTAAAGTTATAGAGAATCTGATTTTTAAAGGAAAGAGGATTTGACCCAAAAAAAAATTAGAATAAATGACATTGAAAAAAAAGAAAATAAAAACCACAATAGCAAATATAAAAACTACTAACGATCATTACAGAATCTTTATATCTAAAAGTTTTTAAGTTTGAATTATTTTAAAATCAAAGACCAACAACAATTTATTCCAAGTTTGGATTAACATAATTATAAAGTAAGACATCTTTATAAAAAAAATACTAGATTGAATTTACATTTAAATTTGAATATTAAATGAAAAAATAAAATATCTTAGTTATTTGTTACGATATCTTTACAAAAAGTTGGATTTAATTTGAATATTAGTTGAAAAATTATAATATCTTTTTGATTTATTAGGATATCTCTATAAAAAATAGATTTTTCGTTATCTTTGTTATTTATCTCTATAAATAACAGTGTTTATCATGAAGTTTTAAACCTAACACTCTTTTTTCAATCACTACAGATCAAAGGAGCAAAGAATATGAGTGAGGTAATGACACTAGATTTTGTTAAATGATAAGATTATTAGTCTTTTGTAAACTCTGTTTAATAGTTTTTTTTAGTCTAATAAAAATATTCAAATTTATTTGGCATGAACAGTACACACTGGATGCCTCTGTAACTTCTAAGGAAGAATCAAACATGGACTTCTCCGCCTTGGATGAGAAGGTAATCTATTTCTGGGCTACAATACTCGAATATGTATTACTTTCTTGGCATACTCTATTTAACATGTCTTTAATTATCTTTTGTGATGTTTATAGTTGCTGTGTTGTTACCTTATTATACAAGTAATGCGTCTTATTTTATGGCATCTTGTAGCTTGGAAAGGGTGTTGTCGAGGCACTGTCGATGATGATTCGCGAAGCTGTTGTGCAAGGGATAACAACAGTTCTCCAAGAAATTGTGAAAACGGTTGGTTCCTCACCAAAAAGTGGGAGTGACGGTGTAAAGCTTTCGAATACTACTCCAATTATTACACCGTCGTCGAACACTTTGAAACGCGTAAAACTTTCGAATACTGCTCCAGTTGTTACTCTGCTGTCAGACCCTTTGAAAGAAATACTTGATGCCAATCCCTCAATGTGTTTGAGTGATGAACCGGTCACAAATAAGAGTACTTGGAGGTGCAAGGAAAAAAAGCGTGGATTACCAGTCACCACAGTTAAGGTTTTATCTTTTTTATTTTTAAATAACAACTTAAATACCACTTAGATAGCATTTGATCAAAATAATACACAATAGATGGTGATTCACAAAGTACAACATCATTTAAGCATTGGATTTGTTACTATTCCCATTTAGGGGTGAAGAACTTTTTAGTATTCTCACATATTATAATATTAATGTTAAGTCATAAAATACAATCTCTTCCTCAACTTTTCCTCTCTTTTTCACTAGACATGATGTCTAGCTTCATTGTTGAGTATTTTAGGCTCGTGAATACCAGTTTTTTTTTGGTCATCAAATTGTGCCTGCTAGTGACATTGGAAGGTTGATTAGAATCCTGATTAATATTAGGGAGCTAAATTTCATTTGCTGATATGAGAATTTGATTTGTTGATGTCGTAGAAAGCTTATCAGTTGAGAGGACATTATTGACAAATAAGTAACAGTGCCTAAAATAATTATCATATTTTTTGGAGTTGCAGAAAGAATTGCAATTTGCGGAGAAGCTTCCTCCAGGGCATCCATGACTTTACTACAACAACTACAATCCAAATATGGACGGGATGACATGTCACATGTGAGTACTTAAATTTTCGGATAACATTAGTAGATAAAATTTTTTTTTATTTTTAATACGCAAAAAAATATCTGGCTGATTTTTTGTGTACACCTTGAGTAAATAAACATAGTCCAACTTTTTAAAACAAAAGGGAATATTAAACAAATGACATGTAAAGATGGTTAATAATTATAGTTGGTAAAAAAATTCATATTTTATGCAAATGCAACTTTAGTATTTATATTATCGATGTAAGTGTGGCTTTAGTTAGTAACTTATAAATATTTTTAACTTTGTGTTGATCAAAATGAATGAGTACTGAACTTTTTCTTTTTTGCCATTATTTTTATAGTGTTTAAACCTTTTATTTTGGCCAACTAAAGAGATAAAATTTTTTGATAAAGAAATGGCTATTGCTGCCTACATCTTTGGAAACAATTTGGATCCAGAGTAAGTAAAATTAACTTATTTCTTATTTTATTGCTAATTTGTCATATAATTTTTTTTATAACCTTTTCTACCACTATAGTATAATATTCTGATTTTATGATTTTAGGAAAGTGCTTATTCCAAACGATCATTGTAGTGGCACATGCAAGACTCTTCTGACTATCATGCTCGGCAAGCTAATAATTGGTGACGTAAGAATTAGTTTTGCATTATTTATTTATTATCCTTGTCAAATTATCAAATTGGATTGGTGTAGAATAACTATAATTTTTTATACTCTATATGTCCTTACCTTAATTTGTTTGATGCTCACCAAAGGGCGTTTTAGGCCAAAAGAAAACATATATGGCAACCAATGGTTTCTGCCACCGACGTTTTTTGTAAGTCCCTTGGCATATCAAAATTTATTCTACAAATTTAATATATCTTTTCAGATAGACTAGAAACATTATAAGATTCCTATCTTAGTTCAATATTCATGGCAGCAAATTGTTTTAAGTCCGAAATAGAACTGCGTCAGCACAATGAAATACATCAAGGATAACTTCATGGGAGACCTTGCCAGTTTACACCAGGTTCGTTAATTTCATTAAACTTTCAATTAATTCGTATAATAATATTTCATGGCTATTTTTAGTTAAGGTTATTTTCCGAATGTTGTTGTAGATTTTTGTGCCAGTTTACCTCAATAGCCATTGGTTTCTCATAGTGGTTGATTTATTTTACGGAACCGTGAGATATTTGGACTCTTTCAAAAAGTGCACATTGATGACAGAGTGTAAGAGTGTCATTAACAATGTGTTAAATTACATTGAGGAATTTTTGTCCGACAAGAATTTCGGTGAAACACCTTCTTTTAGAAACATTCAATTTTCAAAGTATAAATTCAATGAACCAGCTGGCCCACAACAATCTGCCAAATTATAAGTTTAAATTTACACCATTTTTCAAAGTATAAATTCAATTTTCTAGCTGTTTGTTCTTTAATTATATTCCTTTGTTAATATGTGCATTGAATTGTGGCAAAGGAATGACTGTGGTATTTGGGTTGCTCAATGGATGCACCTCAATCAGTATTAGAGCCTCGGTAATAAGACATGGGTAAGAAAAATAACATTGTTAATGAAGTTATGTTTATTCCAATATGTGATATCGTTGTTACTGTCTTTTAGGTTGTCAGTGATTACACAAGGATGCGTCTGGCTATGAATTTGGTGAATGACTCTAATAACTCAAAGCGGAATATCATAGTGGAGCTTGCTGTCACTGACCGGAATAAAAAGATGCAGCAATCTGTCATGCAGACTTAGGATTTTATTACCTTTTTATTAGTAGTTATGGATTGAATTAGACTATTTTATTTTTCTTTAAAATACAAGCTATCTTTATATTTTGCACTTATTTCTTTTAGACTATTTAAATATATATGGATCTTTTTATTTATAATGATTTATTTCAGTTAGTTGATGTGCGTGTTGTTTCATGTTCAAACTTTGCCCTTTGTGAGTGATTGTTGTAACACCCTACCACATAGAGCCTTACGCTTAAGTCGTAAAGCAAAGGTGGCAAGGTATTACGACCTCTAAAAGAAAAGGATATGTACATAAATATAGTTGGATGAAATCATATCTAGGAGCCTTGAAGGATAAACTAAACAAAAACGATAAACAGAAAATCGTGTCATACTCGCATGGGTATTCGTAAAATGAACAGGTAAGACCAGAAGAAAGCTGAAAACATATATACATATCAGAGTTTCAAAACTTAGATAGCAAGCTCCAGACTCGACCTGCGAAGCTAAGACTGGCCAGAGTATACACAAATATGTACATGCGGAGATTCTATAAACATATATATGTAGCATAAAACAAAATATGACAGTCCAAAAGATAGTTCTTCGCTTGTAAGGTGGGTCTCTAGACGTTCAACGAGGTGCCTCTCGACCTGCATCTGAAAACAACAACATAGTATGGGATGAGAACTAGGGGTTCTCAGCATGGTAAAGGTGCCCGCATAGTTCATATAAAAGGTCCCGGGAGAGCCAGAGGTATTCCTAGAACTTCGATACTCAGATTTCAGCTTAAGAATTCAACTAAACCAGAAATTAGGTAAGTTGTCTAAGGTATTCTAGTTCTGAATCAAACTTTAACCTAGTACATCATGTTTTGTCTCCTCTAATCCTCCGAATCACTGGTAGAACAACCCTTGTCATTCCTCCTCCAGACAAGGGGCTTCTAAGTTGCATAGACAAACATTACTGACAAGGAAAACACAAACATAGAAGCATTTATAGCAAGTAGAACAAGTAGCAGATAAGCAGAATTTAACAGTTAAGCAAACTAAAGCAATGCACACTCAAACAAAGCAAACAAATGCGTATGATGTATGCCTGTCTTATGGCCGATGAGTCTCATCTGTCGGTTATAAAGTCAACCCGACATGTCCTGGTACTTAACCATTGGACAGTCCCTCTGTGCGCGCATCCCCAAGCTCAATAATATTCCATGGAGTCAGACTCCAAGCTCAAATATAATATTTCATAGAGTCACACTCCAAGCTCAATAATATAGTATTCTATAGAGTCATACTCCAAGCTCAATAATATTCCATGGAGTCAAACTCTAAGTTCAAATATAATATTCAATATTCATATATATGTGCATGCCCATGGGGGAATCCGGGGAGTTAAAGTGCCTGGTCACATCTTGCGACAGAGGGTCAACAAATAGTCTCAAATACACAAGCCACATAATAATCTCTTTCTTTTTTAAAATAACACTTCAAATCAAAACTCCAATTCTTATAGAAATTTTGGCAGTATCTCCTCTAAAACTCGAATTTCTGCCACCCTTCAAGAATCCCAACTACCAAACCAAACACCTCTCAGTCATTCAAATCATTTCCAGTAACAAATTATTTCAAATCAAACAAATACAAATATTAAATCTTTTTTCAAAACCAAACAACTTCAACAGCAAATTATTAACAACAGCTAAACTACACATTTTATACTATATACACAATCCATCAATTATACATTCAGTTCATTCCTATCTTAAGGTCTTCTAGCCTAAGTTTTCACGTGACATTAAACATTAACTACGAGAAACCAAAACCATACCTTCGTACAAAATCAAAATATTCAAAGCTCTGTAAAACTTTCTGACCAAATTATTGAAGAAGAAAACGTCCGGAATCGATTGTGCCTCCTAAAACTCCCGTTGGTCGAACTCAAGGAGTAGAGGAGTTACGTCACCGTCAATTTTTACCGATCAATAGTGGTGCCAACATGTAGAGGAGGATGATACGAACACTTTTACTGGATTAGATTTTTTATTAGAGTTACGGATTGAAAGAAATCGAAACCAAAAAGTTGGAGGAGGTTTACGTTCTTACGCTTCTCTCTCTCGGCCACTCTTCTCTCTCGCCACTCATTCCTTCGTATACTACATATATAAATGTGGCGACGTAAGTATAATAATGATAATAAAGTAAATGTTATGATCATACAATAGGTAAATGGCATTAAGTTAAGAATATCTTAAACGGATAATCATGAAAAGTGGATATATTAATATATAAAGTTAAATATATATGAGTTACTAATATAAATAATATTAGTAATTTAAGGATGAAAAATATTTAGTGAAGCATTAGTAAAGTTAAGCTCCTTAAAGAGTACCGATATTTACTCATATCAGCGGATATCGAACTCGATAATACTACCTTGATTGAACTCAAATAGTTATAAAAATTAATTTAATAATATAATTTCTAAAAATAGTATAAAATAAATTAAAGAATATTTATATTTATATTTTAAAATTGAGGGTCGTTACATTCTACTTACCTTACAAAATTTTTCGCCCTCGAAAATTGATATATGATTGAAGAGTTTGATACAAACTTCCCTTTTAAACAAGTCAAGAAAAACACAAAGTTTTGACATGTTTAGTTTGCAAAACCAGGATATTTTTATGGCTTAAAAGTCTATGCAAAGCGGAAGATACAAGATAGACTCGATGCAAAAGGGTTATAAGGCAGGATGGTATTAGAACGACGAGTTTATCGCTTCTAATACTTACTTCATCTAACTCCTAAGTTCTGCCGATTCTAATGGTGTCATCATACGTAATACTATCCAAACTGGTTCAACCTCTGACACTAAATCTATCACAACTTACTCTTTCTCTCGACACCTAACCGATTATCAATTACGGGTTCAATCCATGTCATGTCTTTTCCTCGTAACTTACCATCTCTGGGTTTCAGGTAACTGTCCCACATAGCTCTCAACATTTCCGGTTCTTTATGTATAACTTAAGTTGTATACTCAAAATAGATCAACCCACTACTACTGCGCCACACTTATTATTATTCTCCAAAAATTTAGTCACTTTTTTTAGGCTGACCAACTATTATTCTGTCTCACCATTCGGAGGTCATTAGTCGATCGTTCAATTGAAAATCACAATGCTCACAACTCGGTAATGTACTATAATGAATGCTACATGTTATTTACTATGCAAGGTAGTCGGAAATTTCAATTACCAGTTCGTAATTACCTCTAATCGGAGTATCTGTGATTCCAGCACCATCTGTTGTCATAGTGAACACGCGTCCCTGATGTTGTGCCTTTCCAGCTTCTTGATTATTCTTCTTTTTCGGACAATTCCAAGACAAATGCCTAGCTCCACCACAGTAATAGCATACACCTAAACCAGCCCTGCATGGAGTATTTGGGTGGTACTTTCCACACCTCCTACAAGTTAAATCATTCGGTGGGATCTGAGTTTGCTTTCTTTTGCCTCTTCCCTGGTTGTTGTTATTACTGAATCTCTAAAAGTTATTCTAACCCAAATGTGGTTGTGGGGTATAACTGCCTCGCTTGAAATCTTGTCCTCTAGGGGAAAAGTTCCTTCCCTGATCTCTCCTAACAAAAACTCGCTGATCACCCTTATCTGATGCGCCTTCCTCAGATAATCCTCAGCCACCCTACTCTTATTCATCAATTTAGAAAATACTCTGATCTCCATTAGGGAAACGAAGCTCAGAATATCGCTCCGAAGACCTCCCTCATATTTAATACACTTCCATTCAACAAAATCTTCAAGCGTACCTTGACAGATACGAGAAAAGCGACATAACTCCTCAAACCTGCTAGTATACTTAGTATAAGTCATTTGTCCGTGCTTTAACTGCATCAATTCAAGTTTCTTGGCATTTCTGGCTGAATTAGGAAACTATTTCTTATATAACTCTATTTGAAAAACCTCCCAAGGAATCACGGTGCCATCTGGCTACAGGATATGTCATGTCCCTTGCCACCAATACTGAGCCTCACCCTGCAGCTGATAAGTTTCAAACTCAACCCATTGCTCCTCAGGAACCTGTTGAGCCTGTAGTGTCTGTTCTATAGCCTGAATCCAATTGTCTGCATCAGTGGGATTTGAGGTTCCCCTGAAGGTCGGAGGGTAAACTTTCAGAAATGTAGCAAGGGTCATGGGACCGTCCTCATCATTATTATTCCCATGATTACCCTGGTTTATCTGATTACCCAGTGCCTTGGCTGTCGCCTGCATAGCCGCAGCCATATTTCCCAGGGCAGCTATGAAGTCTACTGGATCATTCCCTACCGAGCCAGGAGTAATGGTGCCTATTCTACCTCTACCTCGCCTGCGACCGCATCCGTGAGTCGACATCTGGTCCCTTCACACACCAAACAAGTGATATTAAGTTGATCATTCTCAATATCGCAAGTCTAATGCTTCAAGTTTCAAATGCATGCTCATGAATGTTTATGCAACATATATCAATCAGATATCCTAATAGCACATACATACACCCAGAGTATGCCCAGAAGCATAATCAGTCTATCCCTCAGGCTCTACAGGAATGAACTGCTCTAATACCATAATGTAACACCTTACCACACAAAGCCTTACGCTTAAGTCGTAAAGCAGAGGTGGCAAGGTATTACGACCTCTAAAAGAAAAGGATATGTACATAAATATAGTTGGATGAAATCATATCTAGGAGCCTTGACGGATAAGATAAACAAAAATGATAAACAGAAAATCATGTCACACTCGCATGGGTATTCGTAAAACGAACAGGTAAGACCAGAAGAAAGCTGAAAACATATATACATATCAGAGTTCCAAAACTTAGATAGCAAGCTCCATACTTGACCTGCGAAGCTAAGGCCAGCCAGAGTATATAATTATATATATATACAACCCAAAATAAAACTCAAACTACAAAATGAACCCCTGTATCTCCAGATTAACCTCTAGGAGGGACAAAACACAAATATGTACATGCAGAGATTCTATAAACTTATATACATAGCATAAAACAAAATATGACAGTCCAAAAGATAGTTCTTCGCTTGTAAGGAGGGTCTCCAGACGCTCAACGAGGTGCCTCTCGACCTGCATCTGAAAACAACAACATAGTATGGGGTGAGAACCAGGGATTCTCAGCATGGTAAAGGTGCCTGCATAGTTAATATAAAAGGTCCCGGGAGAGCCAGAGGCATTCCTAGAAATTCGACACTCAGATTTCAGCTTAAGAATTCAACTAAACCAGAAATTAGGTAAGTTGTCTAAGGTATTCTAGTTCTGAATCTAACTTTAACCTAATACTTCACGTTCTGTCTCCTCCAATCCTCCGAATCACTGGTGGAACAACCCTTGTCATTCCTCCGCCAGACAAGGGGCCTCTTAATTGCATAGACAAACATTACAGACAATGAAAACACAAATAGAGAAGCATTTAAAGCAAGTAGAACAAGTAGCAGATAAGCAGAACTTAACAGTTAAGCACACTAAAACAATGCACACTCAAACAAAGTAAACAACTGCGTATGATGTATGCCTGTCCTACGGCTGATGAGTCTCATCTGTCGGTTATATAGTCAACCCGACATGTCCTGGTAGTTAACCATTGGACAGTCCCTCTGTGCGCACATCCCCAAGCCCAATAATATTCCATGGAGTCAGACTACAAACTCAAATATAATATTCCATGGAGTCACACTCCAAGCTCAATAATATAGTATTCCATGGAGTCAAACTCAAGCTCAATAATATTCTATGGAGTCAAACTCCAAGCTCAAATATAATATTCAATATTCATATATATGTGCATGCCCATGGGGGAATCCAAGGAGTTAAAGTGCCTGGTCACATCTTGCGACAGAGGGTCAACAAATAGTCTCAAATACACAAGCCACATAATAATCTCTTTCCTTTTTAAAATAACACTTCAAATCAAAACTCCAATTCTTATAGAAATTTTGGTAGTATCTCCTCTAAAACTCGAATTTCTGCCACCCTTCAAGGGTCCCAGCTACCAAACCAAACACCTCTCAGTCATTCAAATCATTTCTAATAACAAATTATTTCAAATCAAACAAATACAAATATTAAATCTTTTTCCAAAATCAACCAACTTCAACAGCAAATTATTAATAACAGCTAAACCACATATTTTATACTATATACATAATCAATCAATTATACATTCAGTTCATTTCTATCTTAAGGTCTTTTAGCCTAAGTTTTCACGTGACATTAAACATTAACTACAAGAAACCAAAACCATACATTCGTACGAAATAAAAATATGCAAAGCTGTGTAAAAACTTTCTGACCAAACTATTGAAGAAGAAAACGTCCGGAATCGATTGTGCCTCCTAAAACTTCCGTTGGTCGAACTCAAGGAGTAGAGGAGTACGTCACCGTTAATTTTCACCGATCAAAAATGGTGCCAACATGTAGAGGAGGATGATACAAATACTTTTACCTGATCAGATTTTTTATTGGAGTTACGGATTGGAAGAAATCGAAACCAAAAGGTTGGAGGAAGTTTACGTTCTTACGCTTCTCTCTCGGCCACTCTTCTCTCGCGCCACTCATTCCTTCATATACTATGTGTGTGTGTGTGTGTGTGGCGACCTAAGTTTCCAAGGAAATACAATCGAATAGGAGAAGAAGAAAAAAATACCATTTGAGAAATACAATTGAGATTTGTGGATTTCTCAATCATTATAGACGAACAAATATATATACATATATATATATATATGTATATATGCGTACATGAATAATAATAATAATAATAATAATAATAAGGTTAAATTACACAATTGGTCCATATACTTTTAGTGAAATTGTAAATTGGTTCCTACACTTTAAAAGTTTGTGGGTCCCTAAAGAGAATTAAAATTTATAATTTAGTCCCCGCCGTTCAAAAAGTGTTTGATTTAACAGAATATTCTCAGCATATTCGCTATTTTAAACGTGTGAGCTGCACATGTTTGCAATAGGGACCAATTTGCAACTTTAGTAAAAGTATGGGGACCAACCGTGTAATTTAACCATTTGAAAATGACCAAAAATCCCCTAGGCTATATGAATCCACCCCACCTACCCCTCCCCAGCTCTCTCACTCTCACTTTCTCACTTTCCAAAATAGCACCCCAACCCCAACGCTCTCTGTCTCTCACCTCGGCTCATCATCGTCGTGCCTCTCGCCTCCATCACCGTGCCTGATTCATTAATAAATTGAGTTGCTATTTTTGTGTGATTTGTTGCTATTTTCTTTCTTAGACATTGAATTGTTGGCCTTGAGCATGCTTGGGATTGGAATTGTTCTCTTCCATTTATCATCAGTGTTCAGCATTGGGATTGGAAGAGAATAAAAAATTGTTGGATGAGAGAGGCAAGATGGAGGAAGGAGGCGAGACCCGACTCGTGAGCACAATTGCGTGGATCCGGCGTAGCGACGGTACACCGAGGTGAGAGATAGAGAGCGGTGGGGTTGGGGTGTCGTTTTAGAAAGTGAGAAAGTGAGAGTGAGAGAGTTGGGAAGAGACAGGGTAGGTTCAGATAGCCTAGAGAGTTTTTGGTCTCTTCAAATGGTTAAATTACACAGCTGGTCCCCATACTTTAACTAAAATTACAAATTGGTACCTATTGTCAAACATGTGCAACTCACATGTTTAAAATAGAGAATATTCTAAGAATATTCTATTAAATCAAACACTTTTTGAACGGTAGGGACTAAATTGCAAATTTTAATTCTCTTTAAGACCCCAATTATAAACTTTTAAAGTGTAAAGACTAATTTGTAATTTCACTATAATAATAATAATAATAATAATAATAATAATAATAATATGCAACCATAATCGAAGCCGGCTCTTGTTTCCGTGCTTTATGATTAGTTATAATAATAATACTAGCAATAGTAGTAATAATAATAATAATATATAAAGTTAATTGTATATGAGTTACTAATATAAATAATATTAGTAACTTAAGGATGAAAAATATTTAGTGAAGCATTAGCAAAGTTAAGCTCCCCAAAGAGTACCGATATTTACTCATATCAGCGGATATCGAACTCGATAATACTACTTTGATTGAACTCAAATAGTTATAAAAATTAATTTAATAAAATAATTTCTAAAAATAGGGAACTTTAATTTATAAAATAAATTATAGAATATTTATACTTATATTTTAAAATTGAGGGTTGCTACATTCTACATACCTAACAAAAATTTTTACCCTCGAAAATTGATATATGATGGAAGAGTTTCATACCAACTTCCCATTTTAAACATGTCAAGAAAAATAGAAAGTTTTGACATGTTTAGTTTGCAAATCCAAGATATTCTTATGACTTAAAAGTCTATGCAAAGCGGAAGATACAAGATAGACTCGATGCAGAAGGGTTATAAGGCAGGATGGTATTAGAACGACGGGTTTATCGCTTCTAATACTTGCTTCATCTAGCTCCTAAGTTCTGCCGATTCTAATGGTGTCATCATACGTAATACTATCGAAACTGGTTCAACCTCTGACACTAAATCTATCACAACTTACTCTTTCTCATGACACCTAACCGATTATCAATTACGGGTTCAATCCATGTCATGTCTCTTCCTCGTAACTTACCATCTCTGGGTTTCAGGTAACTGTCCCGCACAGCTCTCAACATTTCCGATTCTTTATGTATAACTTAAGTTGTATACTCAAAATAGTTCAACCCACTACTACTGTGCCACACTTATTATTATTCTCCAAAAATTTAGTCACTTTTTTTAGACTGACCAACTATTGTTCTGTCTCACCATTCGGAGATCATTAGTCGATCATTCAGTTGAAAATTATAATGCTCACAACTCGGTAATATACTATAATGAATGCTACGTGTTATTTACTATGCAAAGTAGTCCGAAATTTCGATTACCAGTTCGTAATTACTTCTAATTGGAGTATCTATGCTTCCAGCACCATCTGCTGTCATAGTGAACATGCGTCCCTGATGTTGTGCCTTTCCAGCTTCTTGATTCTTCTTATTTTCTGGACAATTCCAAGACAAATGCCCAGCTCCACCATAGTAATAGCATACACCTAAACCAGCCCTCCACGGAGTATTTGGGTGGTACTTTCCACACCTCCTACAAGTTAAATCATTCGGTGGGGTCTGAGCTTGCTTTCCTTTGCCTCTTCCCTGGTTGTTGTTATTATTGAATCTCTGGAAGTTATTCTGACCCAAATGTGGTTGTGGGTATAACCGCCTCGCTTGAAATCTTGTCCTCTACAGGTGAAGTTCCTTCCCTGATCTCTCCTTACAAAAACTCGCTGATCACCATTATCTGATGCGCCTTCCTCAGACAATCCTCAACCACCCTACTCTTATTCACCAATTCAGAAAATACTCTGATCTCCATTGGGACAACGAAGCTCAGAATATCGCTCCGAAGACCTCCCTCATATTCAATACACTTCCATTCAACAAAATCTTCAAGCACACATTGATAGATATGAGAAAAGTGACATAACTCCTCAAACCAGCTAGTATACTTAGTAACAGTCATCTGTCCGTGCTTTAACTGTATCAATTCAAGTTCCTTGGCATTTCTGGCTGAATTAGGAAAGTATTTCTTATAGAACTCTGTTCAGAAAACCTCCCAAGGAATCACAGCGCCATCTGGCTGCAGGATACGTCGTGTCCCTTGCCACCAATACTGAGCCTCACCCTGCAGCTGATAAGTTCTAAACTCAACCCATTGCTCCTCAGGAACCTATTGAGCTTGTAGTGTCTGTTCCATAGCCTAAATCCAATTGTCTGTATCAATGGGCTTTGAGGTTCCCTTGAAGGTCGGAGGGTGAACTTTCAGAAATGTAGCAAGGGTCATGGGACCGTCCTCATCATTATTGTTCCCATGATTACCCTGGTTTATCTGATTACCCAATGCCTTGGCTGTCGCCTGCATAGCCGCATCTATATTTCCCAAGGCAAACATGAAGTCTACTGGATCATTCCCTATCGGGCCAGGAGTAACGGTGCCTATTCTACCTCTACCTCGCCCGCGACCGCATCTGTGAGTCGACATCTGGTCCCTTCACACACCAAACAAGTGATATTAAGTTGATCAGTCTCAATATCGCAAGTCTAATGCTTCAAGTTCCAAATGCATGCTCATGAACGTTTATGCCACATATATCAATCAGATATCCTAATAGCTCATACACACACCCAGAGTATGCCCAGAAGCATAATCAGTCCATCCCTCAGACTCTACAGGAACAAACTGTTCTGATACCATAATATAACATCCTACCACACAGAGCCTTATGCTTAAGTCGTAAAGCAGAGGTGGCAAGGTATTACGACCTCTAAAAGAAAAGGATATGTACATAAATATAGTTTGATGAAATCATATCTAGGAGCCTTGACGGATAAGCTAAACAAAAACGATAAACAGAAAATCGTATCACACTCGCATGGGTATTCATAAAACGAACAGGTAAGACTAGAAGAAAGCTGAAAACATATATACATATCAGAGTTCCAAAACTTAGATAGCAAGCTCCAGACTCGACCTGCGAAGTTAAGGCCGGTCAGAGTATATAATTATATATATATACAACCCAAAATAAAACTCAAACTACAAAATGAACACCTGTATCTCTAGGTTAATCTCTAGGAGGGACAAAACACAAATATGTACATGCGAAGATTCTATAAACATATATACGTAGCATAAAACAAAATATGACAGTCCAAAAGATAGTTCTTTGCTTGTAAGGAGGGTCTCCAGACGCTCAACGAGGTGCCTCTCGACTTGCATCTGAAAACAACAACATAGTATGGGGTGAGAACTAGGGGTTCTCAGCATGGTAAAGGTGCCCACATAGTTAATATAAAAGGTCCTGGGAGAGCCAGAGGCATCCCTAGACTTTCGACACTCAGATTTCAGCTTAAGAATTCAACTAAACCAGAAATTAGGTAAGTTGTCTAAGGTATTCTAGTTCTGAATCTAACTTTAACCTAATAGTTCATGTTCTGTCTCCTCCAATCCTCCGAATCACTGGTGGAACAACCCTCGTCATTCTTCCGCCAGACAAGGGGCCTCTTAGTTGCATAGACAAACATTACAGACAAGAAAAACACAAATAGAGAAGTATTTAGAGCAAGTAGAACAAGTAGCAGATAACTAGAATTTAACAGTTAAGCAACCTAAAAAAATGCACACTCAAACAAAGCAAACAAATGCGTATGATGTATGCCTGTCCTATGGCTGATGAGTCTCATCTGTCGGTTATACAGCCAACCCGATATGTCCTGGTAGTTAACCATTGGACAGTCCCTTTGTGCGCGCATCCCCAAGCCCAATAATATTCCATGGAGTTAGACTACAAACTCAAATAAAATATTCAATGGAGTCACACTCCAAGCTCAATAATATAGTATTCCATGGAGTCAAACTCATGCTCAATAATATTCCATGGAGTCAAACTCCAAGCTCAAATATAATATTCAATATTCATATATATGTGCATGCCTATGGGGGAATCCAGGGAGTTAAAGTGCCTGGTTACATCTTGCGACAGAGGGTCAACAAATAGTCTCAAATACACAAGCCACATAATAATCTCTTTCCTTTTTAAAATAACACTTCAAATCAAAACTCCAATTCTTATAGAAATTTTGGCAGTATCTCCTCTAAAACTCGAATTTCTGCCACCCTTCAAGGGTCCCAACTACTAAACCAAACACCTCTCAGTCATTCAAATCATTTCCAGTAACAAATTATTTCAAATCAAACAAATATAAATATTAAATCTTTTTCCAAAACCAACCAACTTCAACAGCAAATTATTAACAACAGCTAAACCACACATTTTATACCATATACATAATCCATCAATTATACATTCAGTTCATTCCTATCTTAAGGTCTTCTAGCCTAAGTTTTCACGTGACATTAAACATTAACTACGAGAAACCAAAACCATACCTTCGTACGGAATCAAAATATTCAAAGCTCTGTAAAAACTTTCTGATCGAGCTGTTGAAGAAGAAAACGTCCGGAATCGATTGTGCCTCCTAAAACTCCCGTTGGCCGAACTCAAGGGGTAGAGGAGTTACGTCACTGTCAATTTCCACCGATCAAAAGTGGTGCCAACATGTAGAGGAGGACGATACGAACACTTTACCGGATTAGATTTTTTTATTGGGGTTACGAATTGCAAAAAATCAAAATGGAAAAGTTGGAGGAGGTTTACGTTATTACGTTTCTCTTTCAGCCACTCTTCTCTATCGCCACTCATTCCTTCGTATACTATGTATTATATATATAATGTATATGAGTTACTAATATAAATAATATTAGTGACTTAAGGTTGAAAAATATTTAGTGAAGCATTAGTAAAGCTAAGCTCATAAAAAATTATCAGTATTTACTCATATCAGCGGATATCGAACTCGATAATACAACTTTGATTAAACTCAAATAGTTATAAAAATTAATTTAATAAAATAATTTCTAAAAATAGGGAACTTCAATTTATAAAGTAAATTATCGAATATTTATATTTATATTTTTAAAATTGAAGGTCGCTACAATTGTTGAATTTTATCAATGGTTTGCATTTATTTGTATGTTCTACTCAATATATATAAGAGTCATAAAAGTTAGCTATATAGTAGCCAATCACCCTGGTTTCTTATGATGTACAAATTGCTGTTCCCATAAGCAAGCCAGGGGTGTTTTAATAATCATCAAATAAACACGGTCTAATAAGAAATCTTTGGCAGAGTTTTAATTTATTACAGTTATATATTTATTTACATTTGAAATCCTTTTAATAATTAGGTTCATATTTGCATGCTGAGAAGCAAACGATTGTCCTATTGAACATTGGTTAATGACAAATCAGTAGCTGCAATATGGTTTGAACTCAACCTCGCTGCTTGAATTTGATCCTTCTGAGATCCATGCTCAATGTATCTATCAGGAAGAGTCATGGCTCGCCACCGCACCAACATAAACATGTAGGTTAGTATTGAACATATATATA
>NC_029772.3:32952958-32979987 GCF_000817695.3 Arachis duranensis | reverse complement strand
TTTGTTTTTGACACCATTGCACTCTTTGATTCAGGTGCAGATTCAAATTGTATTAGGGAAGGTCTGGTCCCCACAAAATATTTCGAAAAAACTACTGAACGCCTTTGCTCAATAACGGGTGAAAGGCTAAGTATCAATTTTAAAATAACCAATGTCTTTATTGAAAAGGGAAATATCAGAATTGCCACCGATTTCATCATAGCAAAAGATATAAAAAATGATGTAGTTTTGGGGACACCTTTCATAAATCTATTGTTTCCATACCTGGCAGATTTTCCTGGACTTACCTCTTTTGTAGGGGGACAAGTAACTTTCTTTGAGTTTCTAGACTCACCAAAGCAAAGATCTCTAAACCTAATTGAATCCAAAACCAAACAGATTTATTTTCTAAAAGAAGATATCTCTTTCAAAACCCTTGAATCACAGCTTTCGCAACCAAAGATTCAAGAAAAAACAAAAAATCTTTTAAATCAAATTGAAAAATCTATTTGTTCTGATTTGCCTCATGCTTTCTGGGATAGGAAAGAACACATAGTTGATCTTCCATATGAAAAGGATTTCAAAGAATAAAAAATTCCTACAAAAGCCCGTCCCATTCAAATGAATGAGCAGCCTTTGCAGCATTGTCAACAAGAAATTAATGATCTCTTGGATAAAAGATTAATCCGTCCTAGCAAAAGTCCTTGGTCTTGCTCTGCTTTTTATGTTAATAAACAAGCTAAAATTGAAAGAGGAACTCCCAGGCTTGTTATCAATTACAAACCTTTGAATCAAGCTTTACAGTGGATTCGTTACCCCATCCCAAACAAAAAGGATTTGCTTAATAGACTGAACTCAGCAAATATTTTTTCAAAATTTGATATGAAATCGGGCTTTTGGCAAATCCAAATCACATTGAAAGATCAATTTTGTTTGCAGAAAAGTTTCCCGATTATATCCTCGATAAACCTCAGCTCCAGAGGTTCCTAGGATGTCTCAATTATGTTTCAGATTTCATCCCAAATCTGAACAATCTCCTTAAGCCCCTTCATGATAGGCTTAAGAAAAATCCCCCACCTTGGACAGACAAACATTCGGATATTAGGAATATACATATTATCATTAAACTTTCTCTGAAATTCATGGATCTGGGATTTTATTGTTCATGTTCTTATTTACTGTTGTTCATGTTCTTATTTACTGTTCACTATGTACATAAGAAACAATACTTTAAATCTGGAAGTACAGGCCGTTTAACCTTATCACTCAAAGGGACTGTAGCAGTAAAACCCTGGATTTTGGGCAGTAAGGCTAACTTGATGATGTCCCCAAAAGTGATAATGGTCTAAACGTAAGAACTCCTGGTGGCTATAGATTTAAAGGATTAAAAAAAAAGAGTTAAAAACCCAGATTCAAAATTTGAGTGATAGTTTAGTGATAATATATATGTTCTCTCTGAACCAAAGGAGGGCTATGATATCAGATTTTATGTAATCATGTCTAAACTCTTTCGCTCTCTCTCTAGACGCCTTTCCTTTTCTTCACCGTCCTCTTCTTTCTCCTCTCCGATCCATTCTTCTTCCAATCCCCTTACTGAAAAAGTTACTCGTCCTGAGGAACTTTCCTCCAAACACAATATCTTTGAAGAAGAAGTTTGCTTCGAAGATATCAATCAAGCCATTGACAATTGGGAAATACCCAAAATCCCACAAGATGAGTTATATGTTCCTGATGATAACAAGAGAAAATCTGATTATATCATCAAAACCGCTGAAAATAATATTCCTCTAGGACCCGATTCCGGTGAGGAATTCCATCTCCTGACTAAACAATCTGTTAGAGAACATGCCCGTCACTACAGGTATCTCCACATAGGGTGTGTCCAAGTTGCAGTCAAACCACTCATCCGAGAAGGTTTGAATGCCTCTATCCTCATGTGTCTTAGAGACATCAGACACAATGACTTCCAAGACTCCTTAATCGGAACAGTTGAAACAAGTCTTGGACATGGTCCAGTTTACTTCAACTGTTTCCCAAACAAAACAGTCAGCCTGTTAGACCTTAACATTCTTGACTCTCTTTTCCTAAACATTCGAATTCATGGTCTTAACATGAAAGAAGGCTCCATTCCAGCCGCTTTAATCTATAGGATTCAATACAAGGTCATGAATACTTGTAACTCTAGAGTCCTTCTTAAGTCCCAAGATCGTGAAACTGCTTTGTTTGTCACAGACATGACAAAGGCCAACGTTATGATCCCAAGGCTCATAAGATGGGATGAAATTGACCTCCCACAATCATGGTCAATTGACCGAGCCATCCCAACGCAACCTAGACAAGCACCTCTTTTACAAGAAGTAAAACAAGATGAATCAGGGAAAGTAGAGATTTTCTTTGATAGACGAAACTCTTTTTCTTCTAGATCTGAAGCAGGAACATCTAATGATTTTGCTTCAGCAAGAAGATCTTTTTCAGTAACTTCCCAATCTCAGTTTTTACGAGAAGTAGATTCTCCCGAGTTTGTAGGAGTTTCAGGGATAGTAGTAAAACGGTTCAAAAGTTGGTCAATCTTTTGAATAACTTCCGAATCACTAGATTGTTGTTTTAAAATGGAGGTTTTAAGACTTTACTTAGCCTTGCTACTTATTTTGAAAGGTTTAAAAAGAGCTTTCTCAATACTTTTAGAGGTAGATGCTTCAGAAACATTTTTCAAAGAGAAAGTAGATCCTGAAGATGAAAGGTTGTCACCCAAGCATTGTAAAAATTTGTTGGTATAATTTGATTGTTCAATGAGATTTTTAATATCTTTAGGGGCGACAGCTTCATCCACATTCTTTGTTTTAAAGGGAGAGGCCATAACAGGATTATGTCCTTCCGTATTGGAGATAATAAAAGCTCCTTTTGGAGAAAACTCAGATCTAACTAAGTTCCCATCTTTGACTTTCCAAGTTGAAATAACATTTGCTGAAAATGAAGTTTGTTTATTTTTAAAAGGATACTCAATGTTATTTTTTATGGAATAAGCATGAAACCATTCAAAAAAAGGAATATGTAATCTAACATCATTTAAAAATTTGTAATATTTTTCTTTGAATGATGAGATTTGAGAAGCTGTATAAGTACGTAAATACCATTCTCTTTGGAGGTCATACTCTTTAGAGTTAAGGTTTTTACGTAAGGCTTCTCTGTCTATAGTAAATTCTGTGTTATTCATTTACCATTCAAAGAAGAATATGTTGGAGATTGATGGGATGGAATAGAATATTCAACTTCAAATTCTACATCACCATCATTGAAGGACAGATGAGAACTTGTTTTTTGAAATGTATGTGGTTGGTTGTTTTGATTGAGTCTTGACATGCTGGGTTTGGTTTGATTGAGGTGGCATGGTTTGGGCAATTGTTTTTCCTTTTGGATCATTGCAAATGGTTTTTTGAGTTGCCATCTGTGAGATAAGTTTGGTAAGGTCTATTTCATCTTCATCTGAGCTATCACATATGTCAGCCCAGGATTTTTTATGGAGTTTTGTAAGGCCTGCATCTTGTAAGGCCAACAAGGTTTGGATTGGGAAGGCATAATCTGCCTTTGTTTGTTTGGCTGTTTGACTACTTGGGGGTTGAGTAGATGACTCAACTACATTTTTTGTGATCTGAGTAGATGACCCAGTCGGCTCTTGAGTTATAGGGGAAGGTTGTTGGATAGATGACCCAGTTGGGGTACTTGACCCAGATCTCTTAGTTGGCCCAGGAAGGGCTAGGCGAATACCTCTGCCTCTTACCGAGGCTAATGTTGCCTTTTTAGGCATCTTTTCCTTGATTATCTCCCTGCAAATATTATGATGATTGTTTTGGTTTCTTTGATTTCCTGGATTTCTCTCTTAAGATTGTTAACCTCAGTTTGGAGGTCCTGAATGGTTATGGGACGAATAACTTGTTTTTCTAATTTTTTGAAAATAGGTTTGACATCATATTTATTGTTAAGAACCAAATTTTTGGGTTTTTTCTCCTTTTGTAAAGATCTTTTTAGTTTCAAAAGAAAGTCTTTCTTTTGTTCTGGATTGTCAATAGCCTCGATAGCATCAAATAAGAGATCTTGATCTTTGGATAAAACATTGATTTGCTTGATATCTGAATCTGAGGATGACTCAACATCATCAACTTGGATATTGTTGATATTATCATCAGAAGATTCTGGTCCAGAGTTATCATCTGAACTCTCAATCATAAGATTATTAATCTGTTCCTCAATCTGAGGATCAAGGTTCAGATTATTAATCTTTCCTTTTAACCGACAATATTTGCTAACATGTCCTGATTTTTTACATGTGTAACAAATAATGGGGTTTTTCTGGGGATACTTTTGGAAATTCTTTTGGAAATCTGTTTCATTTTTAGGTTTTTGAAAACCCTTTTTGAATCTTCTAAAATTCTTTTCAGGGTTAGGTTTAATATATATATATATATATATAACTAAGTAAAGGTGTGGTGCTGGATATACATGGTATGGTGCTGCAACTATAAAATGCCAAACTGGATTATAGTACAATGACTCTGTTGACCAAAACATCCTTGTGTAGGTCTCAAGAAATATAAAAAATAACCATGCTCCCATTTCGATCGAAATGAACTTTATAATAAAGCAGTCAATCACGACCATGACGAGGGAGACGGCCACCAACCAATTAAATTTGATTATAATCCTTTATAAATTGAGACTTAGATTTCCCCAACATCTGCAAAAATTGAAAAAGAAATTATAAAGATTATGTCCCCATTATATGGTAGAATACAAGTTGATAGAAAAATGCAATTATGATAACAGACCTTCATCATGCGCTGCTCGTAGTTTGTTTTCAACAGTTCGACACACTCGTGCTCAAAACTATGATTGCAATTCTGTAATGCCGCATTAAACTTTGCCATGGAAGGTAGTCTGAGAACTTGAATCCGGTCCATCATGTCCTCGCAAGGAGTGTACAGTGCCTCACATAAATTTGAAGATTGGTATTCATTTTTTAAAATGACATTCCTATATACCTGCAGAATTGTCCTTCATAAGTATTAATTGTTCAAAGTAAATATGTGCTAGAAATTACCAGATTAAAATCCAAGATGAAACTAGATAAAGAGAGCAAATAACCATTTATCAACAAATCAAGGGTATCTCCTTCGTTTTTTTCAAAAAAGTCACTGCGGTAAAAATAAACCTATCAGCTTGGCAAAACTTTTTCATAAGATAACAAAAGAAGTTGCAAAAGCATTGATGCTTTTAGTTTGAAGCTCTGTAGACATAAATCCAGCATAATAGATGCTTTTCATTCTTACTGAGTCAACAATTACAAAATTCTTGCTACTTACTGACTTTTGAACCAGAATGCCTCAAAATAAAAACCTTAAAAGAGAAATAGTTCTACTATCTTTGGCTACGATTTTTATCTGCTAGTTAAGTCACACTATTTTTATTCAAAGCACATAACATTTTAGAGAGAATTTCACCCTCAAACAAGACGAGAAATTGGAAAGTTTCGCTCTTTAATGTCTTCTTTCATTGGTTTTCTTTCATTGGTTTCCTTTTACATGAGGATCTCTTGTCCTCCATTCTCTTTTCTTGTTCAGAAAATTATTCTTTTATCTAAAAATAATTCTAATAAGCCAATTCATTTTTCAAATATACTATAAATATTCAAAAAATACCTTCTGTATTTCTTCATCTAGTTGTATCACTAATTTCTTAGCATGGTGATGACTAAAATATTGCTGATCAAAGGATCGCATGGCTTCACCTCTGGAGTTATCATGGGACTGTTGCAGAGATCCCTCTGGAAGAGGTAGGTGCAATACTCTCTTTTTTCTCAGGAAGAGAACACATGTTCCAAATCGTCTTTTCCTTTAGCACACAGATTGATACTTGTCGAGACATCAACCATGGAAGGTATATTACAGTTATAATAATTTTTCCATGCATTTCGTAAATCAAATAGAATTTTAGCATGCATTTTAGCATGAATAAGAACCAACAAGAGACCCTTTTGAATTTTAGCATGAATAAGAATCAATAAGATTTTAACTATATAAATCAAAACTATTGAATCCTTCTGCACATTTCAGCCGAGTGTAACGATGACAAGTTATGATAAATAGCTAAAAATTTAATTATTAAAAATTTATATCAACCTTAAAGCACTACTATTTGAAATCCAAGAATTTAACTAACATCTTAAACCATACTCTCATGAGTATATACAAGTACATGCTACTACATCCCATTGAACTTCGAATAATGTCCTTGTTGTACAACCTGTTCTCCACATCACAAACAAATTTGAGAGAAATAAAAAGGACTTCAGCGAATCATAATGTGATTTCAAATAATTTTAGGCTATCCAAAACACTAAGTTTCAACAATGTAATTATTCATCTCTTATTATTTATACATGTAATAGCCACTGATGACTTCTATATGCTGGGATGGGAGTCTCATGGGCATTAATCAATCCTGAGTCACCTAGCCCAAACTCTTGCTGCACAGGTGCATTTACTTCTGTATTTGGCATTGCTAATGTCTCTAAAGAAGCCAAAGGGTCCTTGGGAAGCTCCTATAAAAAAATAATACATGGAGGCAAAAATTCTATCAAGTATAACTACAACATAGAGGTTACCTGTTTGTTTTAATTCAAGTAACAACTAATGCAATATTGTATCTTACTGACCTCCTCGGTACCAAAGCTAACTTGCGCACCACGACTAGTCTTATCCCCCAAATTGTCACCGTCATTTCTCACAGGACATTTATTCTTTACATGACCAGTTGAATTTAGTGCACTTCCGTTTACCCTTCTGCTTTTTCCCCTTGGGTGCTCCTTTTGTCTTGACCACTGAAAGGGTCACCAACAAAGTTTGGCGTGGGAGAATCTCTTGTTTGTCTTTTCAAGCCAGATTTTTGTTATAGTGTTTGGGTCCAATGACAGACTTCATTCATAGTGTCATGAAAAGAAGGATCATCTTGAGCTCCTAAGAATACCATCCACGTAGCTGCCACTGACAATGCGCCATAGCGCATTAAAAATTCTCTTTCTCTGTCTTGCGTAGTGCCTCCAGCAGAACTTTCATCCAGATACTTCTTGGCATCCTTTGACCATCTTTTCAAAAGAAGACTATCTGGCAACTTCTGTAAACCTACCCTTTTCATTGCACAAAACATGTGGTTGCAAGGAATGCCTTCACTACTCCACCGACTACATTCACACTCCATATAATCAGTATTGCAATCATAAAGTACATTATATATATGTTGCCTCCTGTCACACTCCTTAACTTTTAACACAACAGTGGTTGATATGTTTTCCTCATTTATTACATCTAATACGATCACTCATTGAATCTCTTTTTTTACTTCTCCAAGAATCTCTCTTGTGTAAAAATTGGCAGCAGAAAGCTCCAATGCTTCTTGCCCAGTAGTTAGAACGGGCTCCCCATACAGCGTCTTAAATTGAGAAACTAATTCATTGTTTCTATAGTCCCTAAGAGCATGTTCAAGATTTTGGACCAACTCTAGAAGACTTTGGCGAATGCAAATAAACCTCTTGATGAAGTTGTTTATCGCCTCACACCTTGATGTTGTTCTAAATCCAGCACAGAATTTATCCCTCAAGTAAGTGCTTGCCCAACTTTTCCTCTTCTCATATTAATTTAGAACCCATTCATTTTCCTCCAACCTATATTTTTTATCATATTCTCCCAATATTCTTCAAATTCATCCGAATGCCATGGAGCATACAAACATCTTTTGAAGTCGTTGGAAAAATTTTTGTTTTTTATGTTTGCTATTACATTCTTCTGAATGTGCCAACCACATAATCGGTGAGTTGCATCTGGGAAGATTTCTTGAATTGCTGTCTTCATTGCTTCGTCAGCATCTGTGACCACAACACTGGGAGACTTGTTCAACATGACTTCTAGAAAGTTTTGCAACAACCACATATATGTTGTCGTCCGTTCGTCCTCTACCAAGGCAAAACCAAATATACATGTTTGGCGGTGATGGTTACAACTTGAGAAGATTACCAACGGCCTTCTGTACTTATTCTTCTGGTAAGTTGTATCAAATGCAAGCACATCTCTGAAGCACTGATAATCGGACCTACAAATGCCATCTGCCCAAAATAAATTTTCCAGCTAACCTTCATCAGTAGCACTATACCTTGCTATGGCCATCGGGTTGACATCTGCTTTCCCAAGTAGATAGCTAATCGTTGCATTGGAATCCCCACCAATGAGCTTTGCACGACGAGTTCTTTGAAAGTGATTCTAGGTCCTTCTTTGTGAACCCTACATTGGCATAACCACCGGCTTGGCCTACCATTAGTCCCATTATTTTAGAGGTTGGAAGACCATGATCATGCATGGTATTCGCCTGAGCTTTTTGTGGCTCAGTCAACCCTCGGTGGTTTGGAATTAGGTGCACCAAGCATTTGTGGGACAAGATCGTGGTTGTGCTTCTCGACTAATTTTTTAACCCTCCAAGTCAAAATTTTAGTGTCAAGATACACCGCAAGCATGGCTTCACAACCAGTGCAAGTCAGCACTCTATGCTCCCTCTTCCTACTCAAACTAGATATATATTTCTCGGCTCTCTTTCCTTCCTTACTGCAAAAAAACCTCCTTCTGTGATGTGTTCCATTTTTTTCACGTGCTATATCACCCTTGCAAACTCCAAACCCGATAAACCTCGCATAACGTACATACAAGTTATAAGCTGCATCCGATGTTTCAAAGGTCTGGTTTATAATATCATCGGTCGTCACAGACACACACTTATTACTGCTGCCACCGCAATCACAAGTGCAGTTAACATTTTCTTCCACACAAGTCATCATGCAATCTTTGACGTTATCTTGTGAACTGAGTGGTTCCGAGTCAACATCCATTGCACCCTAATGAGATGAATTAATCAAAGGGCAATAAATAATTAAATACTATTAGTATTAATTAATTAAAACCCTTAAAAGTGACTGACTATTACTCGTTATGATAATTCTTTGCTCCGATCCATTAGATGAAATAAAGAATAATCAGCAAATGAAGTAGAAAAAATACTTGGTCCTATCAAATGCAAAGAATATGCAAGCTAAGCTAGTGAATGAAAGGTGATGCTTAAAAATGATGCTGAAAAAATGTTTTTAACTGAAATTTGTCTTTTTAAAATAATCAAACAAACCTACCTAAAATATATATCCTCCTTATTAAAATGTTGTTCCAAGAAGTCCTGAGAGAATGCAAAGCTAAATTAAAACAGTAAATACTGAAAGTAACATTTCGAAGAGAGATAACAAGTATATCAATACTCAATACTCTTAATTGTTATTATCCTATTCTGCAACATATGTTATAATGTACAAATACTTTGTTTCTGCTCAAATATTTGTATCGTAGGCGTATCTACATCATATACTATTAAATTAAACTTCCTAATTGTGACTATAGTTATGATAAAATGGCCGTATTTATATATTGCTATTTGTGCAAAACGGAAGGCCAGACTAGCTAGCATTAATTCTCTTACAAGAAACTAGTATAACTTAGAAAACAACAATGATAAAGCCATGAAGAGATTCTATTAGTTCCTACTAAACAAAACAATTAGATCAAAACTAAAGGTGAATTTTCAGTATTAAGAAATCAACTATGTCTTTTAAATCTCCAATTCAATTATGCCAGTAATCTAAAGGGTTGACTTACTATACAGTGAACGAGTGCAAAAATAGAAGAAAAGATGAAGAGGTACTAGAGGGTAGAAAAAGAGTTAGTTTTCTTGTTCCTGCAATTGTGAGAATACGCTGATGCTGCGGAAATCCTTTTGCTGGTTCAGATTGCCATTTTCCTTCCACTTTTAGCAGCTAAGTGATCTGTAGGCTCTGCTCGGTAGCTTAGTGAGGTAGCAGCTGTTGATGACTAACTCCTGCCGCGCCTTGGCAAAGTAGGCTGATGAGCAAGCCTCCTCCTACCGCAATGGTGTGTGGCGTCAGAGGCTGTTGCCCCGTGGCCAACTCGAAGGGGCTGAAGTTTGAGGCAGAGCTTTTTGGTTGTTAATTTATGAAAAAAAAGAGAAATGGCTCTTGTGACTCGGAATGAGCCTTTCCTTTAATGGTTGGGGGAAGAAAGGTACTTCCAAAAATAAGGTAAGAAGTCTATAGGAAGCTATCCGAAGATAGGACATTCTTTCATCTAAGGCAACCAAAGCCTTTAGCTACTCAACTACTTGAGCTCATTTGATACCAGACAAGCGCTCATTGGCTACCAGGGCTAAAACCACTCAGATCAGCAATGGGCTTCCTAACTCCTTTTATAGGAGTGTGTATGACTGTATGAGAGAATCATGTTCCAGAGAACTATGAGGAAGGATAACACAGAGCCACAAAACACATAACAGCACACTAGAACCAGAACCCATAGCAGCAGCAGCACAACCAAAAAATTAATAACATCGCAAAATTAATACTACCAATAGCATTCAGTATTCAGCAACAAAAGTTATCCTTCAACAACAAACAACACTTGATTTGATTTTCATTTTTAGCATTCAGCATCAATCGTTACAAAACAGTAACAAGTAATCCCTAATCACACTAAACTCGAAATCAATAAAGCTAAACAAAAATTTCAATAATGATTTGATTTCTATTTTTAGCAGCGGCAAGAAAATTTCAACCAAAATCTCAGGAATTAAAAAAAGAGCAACAGCACAAAATCAATTATTTGATTTTCCACTAATCCATTCACAGTTTCACATTCAGAAATCAACAACAGGGCATAAAAGGAAGAGAAGAACCAAAGAAGTGAAGGCAGTGCTGCTAACCTTCGACGGAGACATGGACGGCTCCCGGCGAGACGAAGCGAGTGGCGACACAGCGGCGAGCTGCTCCAAGTTCGAGAGAAGCCAGGGAGGACGGGGACAGGGGGAAGGAGGACGCCGAACTACAGGAGAGGAAGCAGAGGCGCAGACAGCACGGACGGTAGCGGCACGGCGGCAGAACCATTGCAGGGAGAACTTAGGATTTTGGTTGGATGAATTTGACGTTCAGAGTTCACGAGAATGGAAATAGTGATTCACGTTTAAAAAATTGATTCATTAAAACATTCAATAATATAACGACATGTAAGCGTCTTTATAAAAAAACATTTTATACAACTTTATAGTAGCATCTCCTATTCAAGATGCGCGTTTATCCTTCTGAACACTAACCAAACCTGAATCATTGAATCAGTTATTTGACCGGTTTAATAGTCGGTTAGGTTCTCGTAACATTGGTTTTGTTGGCTCTGCTCGCCTCCACTCAGCGGTGACTGCATTGATGATGAGTGAGTCAGCTTGTAATGCTACCAGTCTATCACTAGTTCACTACCACTGCACTGAGTTATGCTAAAATCCTCGTCTCCCTTTGAAAACATAAACAATGCTCAATTTCTCTCTCCTTCTCCTCGTTCTTGGTACTCTCTCTGTCTGTCTCTCTCTCTCTCTCTCTCTCTCTCTCTCTCATTTATCTTCTGTTATCTTCTTATTATATTAGTTTGTTAGTTCTCATGGTAGCCAAGTTTTCTTAGTTGATGAGTGTAGGAGATGATTGCTTTAGTTGTGTTTTGTTGCTTTACTTATTATTATTATTATTATACACCTTCAAGGTACACTTTAGGTTACTTTTCACATCACAAAAAAAAAAAATTGTTAAATTTAAGAATGAAAGAAACATTAATCATTCATTACTATCGATAATTACTTGTTCACTTACTGATTCTATGGATTATGTGATTGATTGGTTCTTGAATCCTTCTTATTGAACTGAAGAGTAGTAAAAGTTGAAAAATGAAATTAAGTTGGTATTGAAATTGCAACTAGAGTAAAAAATTAATTGGTTAACTAGCTTTACTACCAAGCAGTTAGTTATACTGATTTGAGTTTCCTGCGATTTTGTTCTGTCAGATTTGCCTGGATTTACACGCAGCGTTTATAAGAGTGATCATGCTTTGATAACACCAGAAAGTCAAGTCTATAGCCCATTACCGGATTGGTACTCTTGACTTTTGTTTTTTCTTTTTCTTTTGGTTGAGAGGTTTGAGCCTCTTTTGATTTAGTAACTTGAATTGCTTTGACAGGATCAATACATCCGGGGCATATTTAGTTACACCAGAAATGGGTTCACATTTTGTAATGTACCTGGCTAAATTGAAAGGTTTGTTATGACTTATTTTACAGCATCTAGTGTATTTCCTTTAGTTGTCTAGATGCTACATTCCTGTTCGCTTGATGAGATATTGATTCTTCAGCATGGGATATAACCAGTTATTCCAGGGTGAGGCGGTGAGCACATATATTTGCTCAAAACTAGTATTTTGATTTCACTTTCTGCTCATATATGGGATGCATAATTTTAACACTAATTCTTTTCTTGTGTTAGCTTACTTTTAAAAATATTCCGCGATGATACACATTTGTTAGCTTTTACTTTTAGGAATAGTGATGCAATTGGATTGCAATTGTCCTTTATAAAAGGCTTTCTGACACTCTCTTCACAACTTCACTTAACCATTATATCCTCAACGGTGATTTTTTTTAGTATGCTTCTAATCTATATGCTTTATCCCTTTTCAGAGAATTCTAGATCAGGATTACCCCCGCATGGTGTTGAGAGGTTTTTAATCTGTGATTTCAGCTTTCAAATTTTAAACTTTAGCACTCCTTATTCTGTAATGCACCAAACTTTTCTGACATTGCTTCTGGCTCTAAATGCATTTTTGATATGCTTTTTTTGCCATTTGCATGTTTTATTCTATTAGATTAATCTTTGTGCTCCAAGGTGGTGTCACACTCACTACTGCCGGCAACAGCCATATTCTGAAGGTATTAAGTTTATGATTGTTTTATGATGATATTACTGATATTTCAAAAAGCATGAATTGGTTGACTGCTTAAAATAATGCTTTCTGGTTTCTTATATTCTATGCTTTGGTTTGCTCAAAATGTTAGATTTGACATTCTAATTTAACAATAGCTCCGTTGGTAAGTCCTCTTGCTTTCATGTTATAAAGAGGATAGAAATATATATCCTTTCAGTGTAAAACTTATAACCTAAGTCTATTTGTAGCATGGACTGCAAAGTGTCTTTCATGTTTATTTGACTTCTGGCATATATATCAATATTCAGGAAGAATGAGGGTGACAATCACAATTTTGTTTATAGAGGCCACAGATTTTTATGTCATGTTTTCATTTGCTTATTTACCTCTTAATTTTCCAGGTGGATTCTTATGCTTATTTACCTCCAAATTTTGAACATTCCATTGAAAGTGATTCTCCTGCTACTATTGTTGTATTTGAACGAAGGTTTGTATTGTCTTACTTCCCCATATACTTATGGCTCCACCATGGGCATTATGTAATTCACCCAATAATGGTATTTTTTTAAAAAAAAAGTAGCATGGTGCACAAGCATTCCTCATGAATGCAGGGTCTAAGGAAGGACTGCACCCAAAGGGTGTAATGTAGACAGCCTGACCTAAAATTCAAATGGATTGTTCACACTTTTATTTTTCAAGTTTCTTTGACATCAAAATGTCAGTAGAAATAACAACAAAAGTTGGTGCGATTTTCCAGTATTAAATATCATATTTTTGTTACTCATTTTTAAATGGCAGCCATTCATATGACTATTCTAATGACTTGAACTACCAAAACTTCTATAAACTTTTAGATATGCTCCACTACAAAATCTCGTCCCAGAGCCAGTGGTTAGTTCAACAGATAGACAGCCACTCCTTGAAACACCAGGCGAGGTAATTTATTGATTCCAATATGTTTTAAAGCAATATGCTTTCTCGTTTTTTTTTCTCTTATCTTTTTGGTTTAATTTTGAATCGGACATTCTCCAATTTTCGATGATAGTTCATGAAAGGACATTTATGCATATGTTACAAATACTGATTTCATTCCCTGGGGCAATTCCTACATGTATTGGGTGCATTCTGAAGATCCGGTTCACTTGTTATATTAAACTGAGAGTCCACATTTAATGATTCTGAATCATGTCCAGTGTCTGACTTTTGTTGGTACATTACATAACTGGTTATACATATTACCATTGCTTGAAGTATATCCTGAAGAATCAAGCTGCTTCTTGTGTTATTTTTTATGTTTTATTTTATGCAAGCATCTTCTCATGCAATTTTATTCATTTTTTGTATCCATCATCAGATTTTTGAACTGCGGAAGCTTCTCCCTACATCTTTGGCATATGACTTCAATATCCATGTAAGCTCAAATTCTTTCTATATTCTCATGTGCCCACCCATATTTTTGACCAAGTTTTTGTTCCTTTCATTTATTTATTTTCTCTTGACCTTATTATATGGTCTTTTTACTCAAATGTTATTGATGTACTGCAGATTATGGATTTTCAACCTGGGGAATATCTCAATGTCAAGGTAGTTTTCCGCTCTGCTTCCCTCAAATTAGCGATAATATCAATCTGTTGATTAAGTATGTCTTCAGGTTCATTAAGAATGTCTCTACTATTATCATGGGGTATGCTAATAAGTTAACTTTACCTTGCACTTTGAAATAATGGAACATAACAGCGAGGTAATTTTCTAATGTTAATCATCCAAAAGTTTTTATAGAAATGCCATTATGTACTTAAATTTACGATTATATCTTTGGTAAAAGCTGTCAAACTGTAAAATATTTGAAATTTTAAGGTGTACTGATAGTCTTGGGCTGCACAATAGTGGTTGTTTTTTATTCTTTTTCTTTTGTCATTTCAGAGGAATTGTTTTTGTCATCCTCAGGAGCATTTCTACTTGAGTAAACTACTATTTCTATCTATGAAAATTTAAAATGTTGACAAATTTACCCATGAATAAATGAAACTATTTTGTATTCATGAAAGACCAAAAACTATCATTTCTACCCATGAAAGTTCAGAATATTAACAAATCTACACATGAATAAAATTAATGTTGGGTACTTTTGTCACATAGAAATCATCTTTTGTGGATACAAAACTAGTTTCGTTCAATTTTAGTTAAATTTGTCATTGTTTTAAAGTTTCATGGTTAGAAATGTTAATTTAACATCCACAATACACTTCTTGGACTTAAATACTGTATAGGGAAAGTTAATTTGTTTTCCTTTGAAAGTTTAATGGCGTTTTTTGGTTTCATATTAAGTTCCTAACTTTTGCAGGAAGTGCATTACAACCAGCATGGTTTGCTGCTGTTGGAAGGGCAGGGGATTTATCGTTTGGGCGACAGTTGGTAAGAACTATAGACCTGATCTACCAATAAACTTAGCCTATTGAATAGATTTCTAGATACTGACATTCTCTGCTTCCCTTGTACGAAAGTTTCACTTGGCGCGCGTGTATTGGATATCAGAATAAGAGTTTTTATACTGACAAAGTATCGAAATTAAACTATTACTATTGCTTGGATTTCTTTTGATTAGGTACCCAGTTCAAGCAGGTGATGTCATTTGGATGGCACCATTTGTTCCACAATGGTAAATTACATACAACTATATTTCTCTTATCCCCATTTTGATATGAGCATTTAACTAAATTCTTAAGAAAGAATCATTAAATTGTATTTGTACGTAACTTATTAACATGTCATCTTCCAACAAATGTCCTAAAGTACATGATGCTGTCTTCAGGTATGGTGCCTTAGGAAAAACTCGATCACGTTATCTCTTGTACAAAGACGTGAACAGAAGCCCATTATAATCACATGTTGGTATTCAGATGAACAACATGAATGATATTGGCCACCTTAGCTGATGTTATAAATAAAAAGGTTTGTTTCTGAATACATCTAATTCTTCATAAAGTGTAAATTACTTTATTAACTTTGCTTCAGTGCAATTTCGTTTTGGGCATGCCTTGAACAAACATATCTGTGTACGAAATTAGCTTTCATGCTTCATCTTTCATTTTCAGCATTGGTTTGAGTTTTTCATCGATCCAAAGGTTTCTTATGTTTCTTGTCCATTAACTGGATTAATCTTTTTTTTTTTCTTTTTTTTTTTTGGAAAATTTTGCCTGAATTTAGAGAATGTGATCATGTTGCTAATATTTAGTTTTAAATTAAAATGAGCATGGTTTATAGTTGGGGTTTAACATGGAATATTTCCTCTTTTATAATACTAATCTATCGCATATCTGAACCTTATTTAAGGGTTTGTCTTTGGTCAATAGTTGTTGTATGTACAAGGTGAGATTCAAATCCTCGATATTTGCTTATACAGACAAGTGAACTAACTATTTTACCACCCTAAGGAGTGTTTTGAAAAAAATGGTTTAGTTTTTCCGTGTGACCTCATTGTCATAGATTCAATCCATAGCACAGAAAATAATGCTTGCATCAAAACTAGGCCACCATCTATAATACATTATTATGCTCTGAGTGTAGTTTTCCTCTAAATCCTATGAATCAGGGGTAAATCATTTGAATAAATTAGTCTCTCACGACATTACATAACATCAATGTCCTAAACCAGAAAATATTACGTATTTATCCTAATTTCTTTCATGTAAATCCTTGTACTCAGCAGCGTATTACACGAACATAGTAAGTTGTGTTAGCCCAAAATGATTTATCTATGAGCTGGAACATTAGTAGATTGTGGTAGCTTGTAATGATTTAGGGTTAAGGGTTAAGTACTTTTTTCGTCTTTAAAGTTTGAGGTCAAAATCAAAATCGTCTTTGATCTTTTTTTCGTATTAAGATCATCATCAACGTTACAAAACGTTATAAAATCGTTTCTTTATCTATAAACGATATTTTTCAGACAATTTTGTCTTTAAACAAAAATAATAAAAAAAACTCCTCACCCTCACCACCACTTCTGCATCATCATCATCATCGCTACGCATCTCTCTCCCTCTTCCTTTCTTCATCGCCATCACCAGTGCTATCATAACCATCACCATCATCACTGCCACCATAACTATCACACATTCTTTCTCTCTTTTACCTGTTCATAATCCTAAATCACTATCATCCACCCACAAACTACTCCCAACCCTTTTCTTTCAATAGCAGCAAATTCAGCAACAACAACTACCACAAAATAAGTCAACAGCAACATCCACAAAATTAGAGACGATTTTGATTTTGACCTTAGATCTTAGGGACAAAAAAAGTACTTAATCCAATTTTTTACCTTGGCACGAGTGATTTACATAAGTCGTTGAGGTGAACAATGATTTAGTATTATAAAATTGCAGTAAGTAAATCCTCCATGATTTACCTTGTCTCATGGGCAGTTTTTAGATCATTGAGAACATTGCCATGATTGATACTGAGTCATATGTAAATTGTGGTGCATTGCCATGATTCAAATATGGTGTGATATAACTTATATAAATAAGAAATTTCAATGTGTATTTTTTTAGAGTTGTAAATACAATGGATGAAGGATGATTAAAGTTTTTTAGTTCTTGTACACCATAAAAGGAAGATTAAGAAGTCTAGAGAGTGAATAATTTTCACTACTAAGGATCCAATTAATGTCATTATCTATTTATAACCTAATTTTGTAGAATTGCAAAATAGTATACTACAAAGACTTGGAGGATATGGAATGAAGTATGTGGAAAAATTGTTTTATAAGATTCTTACTTCTTTTGTATCAGATTTTGTGGACTACGATTCCTTTTGAGAGAGTCTGATGAGTTTGCAAGTTTTGTTTTGTGTTGCATAAATTTTCTTGAATTGAGAGTGATTAAGTTGTATCCGAAGTTTGGGGATATAGTAGCGAGGTGGTGTAGTCCAACAGCCTCTAGGTAAGGAAATATGCAGCTATGAAGAGGCATATTCTACTGTCTCTTACTGCTTCTAATACAATGGATAGACTATATCGCAAGATAAAGTTTTTAAACTCAGTACATATGTTATATATGATTAAACTTGTTAGATACCTAAAAACCTAAAAAATATTATATAATTCTTTAATTACACTAATTAAATAAAAAATTAAGGATAGATTATTGTTCAATTAAAAAAAATTGGAAAGGATTTTTTCGAATAAAGTCTACAGATGAGAGCACTAAATTGACCTTAATCTAAACTCATGTCATGGGTACTATATCCTTAATTTAAAGTTTTAAAGTCTATCTAATATAAAAGAAGAGTAAATATCTATTTCTGACCATGAAAGACTTGGATGCTGATAAAACTGACTATGAATAATTGGAACTAAAGTTATACCCGTATACGAAAAAAAGACCAATTATTAATTTTTTATTCAAAATTTTGTAAATATCTTGACCCTTCATCTTTATTTATCTTTAAACTTAATCCTAGCCCTAACAATTTAACTCCGCTCCCTCCTCCTCTGCCTCTACCTTCCATCTTTCTCTACCATCACAATCCCATTCCACCACCACGATCACTCTCACCCTCCCTTCTCCGTCGACCATCACTAATTCTAACACTACCACTGCTCCATTTCCTTCCTCATCCATCCCCTTTAGTCACTTCTTCCACTGCTATTGAAGACCCTCCTCAGCTCCTCTAGAGAGGAAAAACTTTTCAAATTGGAAACTCCAGTGTCGATGATTCCATCCCACTCCACAAGAATAAAAATTTTGAGAGTTTTGGTCAATAGCCTAGAAGCTAAAAACCCTAACCCAAGATCCGTAACCAACGAACAACCCTCCAAGTTCAAAACTTGGAGAGAATTCAAACGTCCGATCGCCTCAAGTGCATCGTCTCCGATGAGGGAGCACCGCCCTAGGTATAGGTGCCTTAGGTGTTAGTTTATAGCGGCACAGATCACTGTGACACTAGCATTAGCAACACCGGTTCTCTGACAGAGTGAAACTGTGGATAAGAGGTGGCATTGGGAAGCGAGGGAGGAAATGGTGCGGTGGGAGAAGTGGCGGAAGGTGCGGCACTAGACGGAGGAGGGACGAAAGGAGAGGTTGACAATTTTGAGGTTGGGGCATGTTTTTGAGATGAAAAGGAGGTTATTGTCGGAAAGAAGGGCAGAGCAGTGGAAGTGGGCGAGGCTTGGGAACCTCGGGAGAAGAGAATAGAGGTGAGGGAGATGGAGGGGATGGTGGTGGTGGAATAGGATTGTGACAGGCGAGAGGATAGAGGGTAGAGGCAGAGGAGGAATGAGCGGGGTTGAATTATTAAGGTTAGAGATTAGGTTCAGAGATAAAGGAAGATGAAGGGTCAGGGGTATTTACGGAATTATGAACAAAAATGTAATAATTGGCCATTTTTGTCAAACGAAACTTATCTTATATGGGTATAACTTTAGTTTCAATTTTTCATGGTCAGTTTTGTCAGCGTCCGAATCTTTCATGGTCAGAAATGACTATTTACACCTTAAAAGAATAACAATGTATATGCCCCACATTCTAATTTAGTTTTATCTATAGCATCTAATTTCAACCAACACCATCTCTATTGTTCTAAAACAAATAAAAACAACCTACTTTTAATTATATTTAATATCAAATCAACCAAATCAAAAGAATTTTACACACAAACCTCTTCATTTATATGTACAAAAACATGACAATCTTATTTCATTAGTAGAGACGCTTTGTTTTGTCCATCATAGGCACTTCTAGGTGTTTGTCTTTACTTGACAGAAACAAGTTGGTGGAATAGTAAATCGCAAGAACTGAAAGCGATTTGTAGCCTCCTCACACTAGTAATTCCAGCATATTATATAAGGCTAATCATCATGATAAATCGTTGTGGCCATCAACGATTTATATAGAACTAATAGAAGTTTATCCTCAAGCTAAATTGTTGTAACGAGCAATGATTTATATAGTGTATAGAAAATCTTAGGAGAAGGGAAAGTCTAGGGAAAGCAATTGTTGAGGATAAATGCTTTAACCCTATATACTTGAGTGATTGAGTGATATAAATGACTATTCCGATGAGATTCCATGTTAATCAATCCATGAATAATCATATAGCAACTTAATAGGTTTTAATATGTAGAAACATTAGATATTTCTAGATTGTATATATACAAGTCTTAGGTAGTGTAACGACCCAACTCTCAGTACGTAATTACCAATGCTAATCGTCAGGCATTACCATTCAGTTGGACTATAGGACTCTAGACTCTATATTACATATATAGACATGAGCATGTTGCATTTATTGGAATTGTGTAAGTTAGCCAAGCTTTATAATTTGGTTATTGAGATTTAAAATAGACATTGATAAAATCACAAATCCATACAAACAAAATATAACGTGAAATATATATCGCGAGGGCTCAGTTTTGAATATCAACACAATGAATATAAGTCATAGTGAATACATCAGACCCAAATACATATTGCCCAGAAGTTAGTACATAAAGTTACGTTTGGAAGAAAGACTAAGACTGAGAGATAAAATATTAAAATAAGTCTTTATATTGTGTTTGGTGTAAAAGTTAAAGGATTGAGTTATGTTTTAGAATCTTATTTGATTTAAGATAAAATATACAGATTGAAACAAATAAAATTACTTGAATATCCTTTTTCCTTTCTCTCTTTCCCATTTTCCCTCTTCTTCTTTAAATTTCTTCATCTACACACCCCTTTGAAGAAGACAAACTAGTTGAATTCATCCAAATTATTAGCTACAAGGAAAAACAAATCATCATCTCTGAGATCAGATTCAAAATGTAAAGGAGCACTATATCCCCTTATAAAAAATGGAATAGGCCTTTCAAATATTTTAGTGAAAACAAACTTCTTTTTTCTGCAGTGTAAAAAAATATTATTTTTACCTCTTGGGAGAAGTTGAAAGGGGAAGTGGTGTAGGACAGTAATGGTGCAATGACGAGTGGCAGCGTTAGCTCAGTGACAAGCAACAACGATAAACAGTGATGAGCGTTGTTATGGTTGGCTTTAAGGTTCCAAGAGGCTCATCTGGCTTCACTATTCAGTTACAGTGGATGTTATTTGAGTAAACAGAGGAAAAATAGGGTTAGACGGAAGGAGGCATGGTTTGAGAGGCAAAGGGAAGGTGGGTTAGACTTGGAATTTGAAAAATTGGATAAGGGTATTTTTGAAATAAAATGTTATTACAATTTCACTCTCCGTTACCAAAAATTTCAATCCTCTATGTCCTCACTTTCTGATGGTACTGAAAGGACTGAAATTTTGTGCTTGGGACTGAAATTTTAGTTCCAGTCTCTAGCCACAGAACACAAAACACAATGGGTAGGGTAGGGTAAGGTTTGAACCCAACCCTAACCCCACCCGCAGGTTGAGTTTTTAACCAACACTCAACTCTACCCTACCTGCGGGTTGACAAAAAGAAACATTATAATGACACAAGTATCTCATAAATAACACAAGTATCTCATACACAACATAACCATCAATTAACACAAGTATTCAAACAACACAAATTATCCCACAAATAACACAAGTATCTCATACACAACATAACCATCATATATTAAATTACACATAGAAGTCTTTGTCTAAGTAAATAACATAAACATAAATAAAATTATTTAATTTCATGTCTCCATGAGCATTTCATTTGTTGCAACAACACCATCACTAGTCTATAACTTCAGATACAGCATCATTATCATCATCATCATCATCATCATCATCATTTGCAGTTTGATAATCAGGTTTTCCACCTAAAAATCAAAGATAATAAATTTATTTATTAATAAATCTATATATAAATTTAACATTACCATAAACAAATAGAAAAGTTAAATCATAAATAAACTTTTTGACGATATGCTGCCCACAACCAGTTTTGATTACACATAAGAGCTTCCACAGTATCTTCATGAAGACTACTACGATGAGGAGCAATTACTCGACCACTTGTGCTAAAAGAAGACTCAGAAGCAACAGTAGACACAGGGATAGTAAATATATCTCTCGCAATTATTTGAAGTGTTGGAAATCAAGTTCCATTCACTTTTCACCAAGGTAAAATATCAAAGTCGGCACTCAAAGGATGAACATCTTCTTCTATGTAATGATCCAATTCAATCTTCACAAATGAACCATTTTTCCTCTTCTTTTGTCTAATATACAACTGGTAAGCATCATCATCATCTTGCTCTGCATTCATCTGTAGCTCTTGTGTAGAATCCTCAAATGCATTACTTAAATTAGACGGATTCTGTTGGTACTCATGAAGCAAGTCATAGCATATCTGTTTGATCCTTTCAATCTTACTTGAGTACTCATCGTGATTTTGACATAACATTGAGAATTTATACTCAAGCCTAGCAAGCTTATACCTAGGATCTAGAATGACAGCAACACACATCATGCCATGAATTTCTTTCCAATACTTATCAAATTTTACCCTCATACTACATGCCATATTACTAATAAGTGGATTTGGAGAAATAAACCATTTTTTTAAGGCAACATTTATATCACATACTTTGTTAAAATAAATGTTGGTTGTTGGAACTTGAGTACCAGAAAATAATTGTGTCACATCATAAAACAACTTTAATTTACCACAAATTTCTTTAGCTAGGTCCCACTCCTCATTGCTTGGTAAACTTTTGTAATTAGGATCCTTTTGTCTTAATCGAGGAAACACATTTTGATACAACCATGCAATCTCTAACATCACATAAGTGGAGTTCTATCTAGTTGGACAATCAAGAGCAATTTTTTTTGTAAATTGAACATTTGACTTACTACACCAACTCACAAAAGTTTCATATCTTTTAGGGGTTGAAGTCCAATACCCCACACTGCCACAAATTTTTTTCACACTCTCCTTAACCAAATTTAGACCATCTTTTACAATTAGGTTCAAGATATGAGCACAACAACGCATATGCAACATGGAAACCCCAACAACAAATATTTTGAATCTAAGCGCCCCAACAACTCATCAACCATAGCACCATTAGTAGAGCAATTATCCAATGTAGTAGTTGACAATTTTCTATCTATGTTCCACTGTAACAAAACTTTTATTAATGCATTCGAGAGCACTTCACTTGTATGAGGAGCGGGAACATAAGTAAAACTGAAAATCGTTCAAAAACATATTTCAATTATTATCTAAAAGATAAATTAATTTCAAGTAAAAAAATATTAAAAGTTATATCAATTACTAGAAGTATAATTTAGAAGATTACCTTAATACACGCATTTGTAAAATCTATGAACTATCAATGTAGTGTGCTGTGACAACCATATATCCTTTTTCTTGGTTGGAAGTCCATATGTCGGTTGTAATTGCTACTCGACTATCATTTCCATCCATTAGTTTAGTCATGTTAGGCTTCTCCAACTCATACATTTCAAAAATGTCCTTCTTGATTGTGTTTCGATAGGCACCTTAAAAGTTGGTTGCATTGATGCATATACTTCCTTAATTCCAACATGTTCCACAAAAGATAAAGGGTACTCATGCATACATATGGCCTTGGCAATACATCTTCTTGTATAAGATGGATCAAATACAAAAGCTTCCGCAGCACTCCTTGCATGTTTAGACAAAGAATCAGCAATTGTTGATTGTCTAGAGTTTGCTAATTTGATCCTTTTACAATAGTGGAGCACATAATTCTTCAAATTTGTAGTTTCATTTCTTGGATTGGCTCCAAGAACAGATTTTTAATGGTTGCATTTTTCCTTTCAGTCTTTTCCCTCTTGAAATCGACTAAAGTATTACCAATAAACACTCTTCACACTCGATTTGTTGCTATTTTCAATCGAAGTGGACTCATCTGGAACAAAATTAGCGGTTGCTTTCATCGGGAGTTCTTGTTGTTGTTCTTTTGCAGCCACATCTTGTGCCACTACATCCATGTTGGTACATGACATTTCGAAGTGAATTCCCTACAAATATATATATATATATATATATTTATATATGTGACATGTTTAATACTCTTTATATAGATAGTCAGATCTACAAATTACAACTAGTCCAAATAAAATCAAATTACATAATCAAATTACACACACACATAAAACAAAAAAAAAAGAAAAAAGAAAATAATCATCTTGTCATAGCTAGTAAAAAATTCTATTTTCTAGTAACAGGATTTCAACTTCACTCTTTTTGGAAAGGTATAAGAAATTAAGAATTATTGTTGTAGAAATGAGTCAAAATTAATTAAACAAGTATTACTCTCCCGTACTAACTACTGAATACTAATTGGGTTAAAGTTCTGAAAACCGAATTGATCATCTAACCGTTCAAATAATTGGTTTATTAGTCCACTCAGTTCAACCGTAGTCTAACATAAACTTTAAAATGTCTTCCAAATGTAAATCATTGTATCAACCAAAATCTAATATAACATTTGATCTCATCAATTATTAACCATTTGTCATTCATTAGTTATTATATAACTATTAAACTCATTAGGATAGTCACAAAAAGCCAAAGAAAAAATCATTAAATTAACCAAACTAATAACAAATATTCGATCATCTTCTCAAAATAAAGTTCCTTTCTATATCAACTTAACTTCCATTAGAAAAATAACTAAGTCTACAACATGAAAATCACAACTACAAAGTATCCTAGTTCCCTTCATACTTTGGATCAGCCATAACAACATGGTAAGCTATCACCTGTACGAAGATAAAGATGCCAAGAAAATTGGTGAAGAAATGCATTAACAAAACACAAAGCAGCACATCGTTACACAAAATAATCACAACCCACCCACAAAACAGCAGCACAATAGAATACTAAACAAAGCATTAACAAAATTAAAAAAGTGAAGAACAAGTGAGCAAGCACTGACCGTCAATCTGAGGCGGCAAGCAGAATCACCAGATGAATCAGCACAAACACAAACACAAAATCACAACACAGTTTAATAACAAGTAGCACAAACACAAATCACAAACACAACAAAACGAAGAACAGAGCAGTGAGCAGTTAAAAAAAGAGAGAACAGAACAGTGAGTAGAAAGCTAGAAATAGAGTGCATGAAAAAAATTAAAAAAATGAAGAACAGGGAGCAGTGGGCAGAAGATAGGCGAAGACGACGAACACCCAGAGTGCAGACGAAGACGATGGCGGTGAGTGAGACGAAGACGAAGCTGTTCGGCGAAGGGCCTAGGGCTTAGTGTGCGAAGGCTTCCATGGTTCGAAGAGAGAAAAAGTGAAGGACTGAAGGATGCATTTTTCTTTATTTGAACCCTAAACGTACAATGAGGACGTTTATTTGACTGAAGGTTTCTTTGGAACAATGGTTGGTCAAAATGGTCATGGCCCCATCAATTTTTTTTATTTAAATATTCTATCAATATGTAATAAAACTAATAAGTAAAGTTTACAAATTCATAAATTTGGTTCAGTGGCCAAAAACCTTTTACACATGCTCAAGGTCCTTGGTTTAACTTCCATAGGTAACATTTTTAAAATATATAACACATACTATTGAGGGGGGTGCAGGTAGGGTTGAGACTCAACCTGCACCCAACCCTACCCGCAGCAGATTGGGTTGGTAAACCCTACCCGACCGGGTCGGGTACCCGCGGATAGGGTCCATGCTGCCAGGCCAAGATGCTCCTAGTTGAAAAACAGTTTTCAAACATACAGGTGGGTGTCCCTAATCATTCTGACTTTGGTCAAGCGGGGTGGAACCCTGCTCTACCAGACAGTCATAAGTTCATAAGCATCTTGAGGTATCATTCTAACTTTGGTCAAGCGGGGCGGAACCTCTGTTCTACCAGACAGTCATAAGTTCATAAGCATCTTGGGGTTTATTATAGTTTCGTAGGGCATCTTAGCTTAACTCTGTAGTTTATTTTCTAAGATCATTTTGCCCTTAGTTTTTTTTCTCATAATAACCATATTGTCCTTTTATCTTCTCAGAGACCTTTTTACCTTCAGTTTTTATACACAATACCTTTATGTTCCTTGTTGAGTTAAGAAATTAACTAAATTAATTAGTGATGACAAACATTATTTTTGGGCAAAATAAATAATTAGTGTTGATCAAATTTTAATGGCATATTACTAATTATTTATTTCATGTTGCAGGACAAATTCATCCAAGCAGCCCAAAATGGTATAAAGACAATATAGCAAAGCTGATGGGTAAAGCCCAAACAAAAGCAAAAGATAGAAGCCAAAGAAATCAGATGGGCCAAACGGGTTACATGAACCAAACCGATCCAAGCCCGATTTGATTTTCAATTCCCACCATATTGCTCCAACCAAAGCAACGTTCTCCTCTCTAATCAAGTCACATCAAGACTTCATTAAAGTAAGAAAGAGAAAGAGAAGAAAAGCTTCCTCCATAAGCTAGTAACCAAAGAAGAAAGAAAGAGAAAATCTAAGCTTGAAGCACAGAAGCTAAAGTAGAAAATCTAATCCAAATCAAGCTTAAGAAAGGTAATCCATCTCGTCTTGCATGCATCAGATCTTCATCCTTTCTTCCCTACTCTCTGTTCTATCTGAAAATGGCATTCAAAGAAAAAGTTGATCTTTGTTCTTCACTGCTACAAATCCACGGTCACAAGAGATTCTTGCGGACCAAGTTGCATCCCTATGGTTCAGATTTGGTTGACCATTGGAAAACAATTTCGGTTACTCCTTCATGGCTTTCGGTCAAGTTGGAAAAGTCAGAAGGAAAGGTTCCACTCTGATGATAGAGAAGAAAAAGTGAGTTTGTGGGTTGGTGAAGCTCAAGGCTCAAGATGTTGACCTTGGAAGAAGAACTAAGGAACATGCAAGGAGATAAAAAGAAGCTTGTTGTTCATTCTGAAGTAAGGAGAGATAACCAGTGAACTTGATGTGTTTGTTCTGAGAAAGCTCTTTGAAGAAGTTCAACTAACTGGACAGTGTAACCTATTCAAAGGTGCATTCCGCCAGTATGAAGAACTGAATCAGAGGCTTGCTAATCTGGTTTTTCGCATAGCACATAGGCTGTTGATGAAGTCAATCTCCTTCATGTTTTTCTGATTGTGATGTACTTTTCTAAGCTTATCTTTCTGTAATTTCTTGAGAGAAAAGGCATTGTGAGAAAGCTTGAGAAAAAGCCAAGAGTTGAAAAAGGCTGAG
>NC_029772.3:32950430-32952891 GCF_000817695.3 Arachis duranensis | reverse complement strand
ATAGTTAGGTGTTAGCATAGCCAATGTCAAGTTAGGTTAGAACTTGAGTGTGAAATTGGTGTATGTAATACTGTTAACTATAGTGAAATTCTTCCATATTTGTGGAGGAGACTGGATGTATTGTGTAGCACAAAGCAACCGAACCAGGATATATGCTGGGTGTTACCTTTTCTTCTCTGTCATGTTCTGTTTTCTGATATTCATGAGACAAAAGTAAATTGTCTCTTAAATTTCCGCTGCTGAGTTCAAACAGAATCAGATTTGTAACTTTGCAAAAAGAGGGTCAAAATAGCAACTTAAAAAAGGAAGGCATAGATTCAACCCCCCCTTCTCTAAGCCTACCACAACCTTCAATTGGTATCAAGAGCTAAGGTCTCAAGAATCAAGCTTAACCGCTTGGAGCAAAGATCGAATGGCGAACAACTTGGGCACAACCACAGTTGCCTACACCCTCACTGAAGGTCAGTCAAACAGCCGACCACCTTTCTTCAACGGGAAGAACTATTCCTACTGGAAAGAAAGGATAAGGATCTTCATCCAATCCATTGACTACAACCTATGGAAGATCGTTGTAAGCGGTCCAAAGATCCCAACAAAAACAAGTGCTGATGGAGTGGTGACTCCAAAAGAAGAAGCTGAATGAAATGAAGATGATAAGAAGAAGATAGAGCTGAACGCTAAAGCAATCAACCTTCTTCATTGTGCTATAAGCTTTGAAGAATACCGGAAGGTGTCTAGATGCAAGACAGCCAAAGAAATCTGGGAAAAACTCCAGGTTACACATGAAGGCACCAAACAAGTAAAAGAAACAAGGATTGATATGCTGCAAAAAGAGTACGAGATGTTTAGCATGAAGGATGGAGAAAGCATTGATGAAGCATTTGAGAGATTCTCAATCATAATCAACAACCTTGATGCTATGGGTACAAACTATGCAGAACAAACCTTGGTGAGAAAACTCCTTAGAAGCCTCACAAAAGAGTGGGAAAACACTGCCACTGTCCTAACCGAAAGTAACAACATAAGTCCAATAACCTATGATGAGCTGAGAGGAAAACTCCTTGCCTATGAAGCCACACACACAAACACAGACTCAAAGAAAAAGGGAATAGCCCTTAAGTCACAAATAGAACCGAAAGAGAGTGAGTCTAGTGATGGTATTTCATATGTCGAGCTTTTGTTTTTTGCTAGGAGATTTAGAAGAATGATGAAGAGCAAGGGCAAATACAAAGGTTCAAGTTCAAAGGAGCAAAAGATAGACTTGAGCAAGGTGACGTGTCATCATTGCAAGGAAACTGGACACTTCAAGTCAAACTGCCCAAAGCTCAAAAAGGAGGACAAAGGAAAGAAAGAAAAGAAGAGAGTACTCATGGCAACCTGGGAGGATCTTGAGAATGACTCAAATGAAGAAGAAGAATCTGAAGGAGATGACAAGGACTGTTTCATGGCTGGAAACAACAATCTTGATGAGGTAAACTATTATGATTTGACCATTGAGGACTTGCATGCTATTATTGATGATCTTAACTTAAACACCTCAAAACTGCTTGACAAATACAATGAATGCAGATCTGAAAGAGATGTGTTAAGAGCTGAAAATGAGTTTTTAAAAGAAAAAGTGAAGGAAACTGAATGTGCTTTAGACATCATTGAAGAAAACAGATTTCTAAAATATGAACTTGAAAAATTAAAAGGAAAGCACACTATGGATCCCTCAAATGAGTTAATTTCTGAAAATGAAAGATTAAATGACAAAATTAAAAGGCTGAATGGTGACTTAGCAAAATTTGCTCAAGGTTCTAGTAACTTGGAAAAATTACTTGCAAGTCAAAAACCATTGTTTGAAAAATCTGGTTTAGGCTACAAAGCCAAGAAAGAAGCAGTTTCTAATATTTCCTCTATAAAGTTTGTGGCTTCTTCATCAAATACCAAAACTATACCAAACAAAGTTGGTGTTGAAAATGCTCCAACATTTGAAGAAAAATTTGATGAAGTATACACAAGTGAAACTGAGCATTCAAAAAAAAACTGAACCGAGTTCAAACCGGCCAGGTTTGGGTTACATTTCGAAAAATGAGGATGCTTTCAAGAAACCACCATTTTACAACAAAACCTCATTTTCGAAAGGTAAAAATATTCAAAAAAATTCTGGTGAAAACATTTTTGCAAAGAGGAATAATTATAACAAAAATCATTTTGTCAAAAGAAATGCTTCTCCTCCAAAAACCAGAAAATTCCAACCATTTAATCATTTCAAGTAATATAACTCACCTCAATTTCAGTAGCACACATCAGAAAATCATTGTGTTAATTGCAAGAAATTTGGTCACTCATATGCACAATGCTTCATTGAAAAGAGAGTTGTAGGAAACAAAGTTTACAATGTTGTTTGTGATTTCAATACACTTGGGCAACCAAGATGGATTAACTTCAAAGGATCCAAATTAATTTGGATACCTAA
>NC_029772.3:32948913-32949971 GCF_000817695.3 Arachis duranensis | reverse complement strand
CTAAAAAGTGGTTATGGCACAAGAGATTGGGCCATGCAAGTATGTTTCAAATAAACAAACTTGTAAAGAAAGAATTAGTAAGAGGTTTCCTTTGATAAAGTTTGACAAAGACATTACTTGTGATGCTTGCCAAATGGGAAAACAAACAAAAAGTTCTTTTAAACCAAAGGAAGACATCTCTACTAAAAGACCACTTGAGTTGCTACACATTGATTTATTTGGTCCAACAAGTACTCAAAGCCTAGGTGGTAAACATTATGGTTTAGTAATTGTGGATGACTACACTAGGTTTGGTTGGGTTCTATTTCTTGCACACAAAAATGAAGCCTTTTCGGCATTTGAACCTTTTTGCAAGAAAATTCAAAATGAAAAGGATTTGAAAATCTCTTCTATAAGAAGTGATCATGGAACTGAATTTGAAAATAATTTGTTTGAATCCTTTTGTGAGGAATTTGGAATATCTCACAACTTCTCTTGTCCAAGAACACATATCTCACAACTTTTCTTGTCCAAGAACACCACAACAAAATAGTGTTGTGGAAAGAAGAAATAGAAGCATACAAGAGATGACAAGAGCTATGCTTTGTGAGAGTAATGTTTCAAAATTCCTTTGGGCTGAAGCGGTTAACACAGCTTGCCATATTTTGAATAGAACAATCATAAGGAAATTGTTGAAGAAAACCCCTTATGAACTTTGGAAAGGCTACCCACCAAACCTAGATTACTTGCACATCTTTGGATGCAAATGTTTTGTTCTAAATAACAAAGAAAATTTGGGAAAATTTGATCCAAAGGCTTATGAATGCTTATTTGTAGGATATTCCACAACTAGTAAAGCATATAGGGTTTATCATCAAGATGCTAGAATTATTGAAGAGTCCATACATGTTGTATTTTGTGATACTAACTTGGTGCAAAGAATTTTGGAAGATTGTGATGCAGGAAATCAAGCTCAAAAGGAGGATGAAACTGCTCAAGATCATGGAAAAGAAAATTCTGGACAAGCTGAACCAGAAACAGCAAATGCTGAAAATTCAAGAGACAATTCCATTTTGTCT
>NC_029772.3:32919455-32947807 GCF_000817695.3 Arachis duranensis | reverse complement strand
TGTTTGGTCAAGTAAGAAGCAACCAACAGTGGCCTTATCCACTGCAGAGGCTGAGTATATAGCTGCTTCTTCTTGTTGTTCTCAGCTTTTATGGTTAAAAACACAACTTGCTGATTACAAGTTAAATGTTGAAAATATTCCCTTAATGTGTGATAATATGAGTGCCATCAATATTTCTAAAAATCCAGTTTTTCACTCTAGGACTAAGCATATTGAAGTGAAATTTCACTCAATAAGAGAACATGTCCAAAAAGGGGATATTTGCATTCAATTTGTTAAATCAGAGGAGCAATTAGCAGATATTTTTACAAAACCATTAGCTGAGGATAGATTCTGTATGCTTAGGACTTGTCTAGGAATTTTGAGTTATGATTCATTATTTGAAAAGTGCTGATGTATTTGCTGGAGCTTTTTTTTTTGTCTCATAAACAAGTATGAGACAATTCTGGGCAGGCAATGAAAATTTTCTTCAAGACAGCGTGATCTGGGCTTGTTTCAAGTGAAACTCAATCTGGGCCAACTTAAATATTCAGATCAATAGTGGTCCAAATGTGTTTCATTAAATCCAAATCACTTCAAGGCCCAAACATGAATGTTACAAATTTTTTTTGTTAAAATTTTAGTGGCCTGTGCGTTAATTTTTGTCCAAAATGGATTTTCAATGTGATTTGATTTTCAAGGACTTTGAAAATTTAAAATTAATTTTCAAAACAAATCAAATCTTTCTTTTATGAGGTCAAGTTTTTTCAAATGGTGATGCAGTTGCATGGTTTTGGAAATTTGCTTTTGGGTACGGTTACCAACACTCCCTCTCTTCCCTCCATAACTTCTCCACACACTCTTCGGTTTCTTCCCACTCACTTTACTGCTTGCCTTCCCTCAAAAGATTGAAACTAACCAAATGAGGAAGAAAACCATTGCTAAAAGGGCTCCTCGTGAGAAGATTTACAAGCCACCCACAAAGCCTTCCACTTGCTATCAAGACCGGACCTTTACCCCTTCTCCTTCTCCTCCCACCTCTCCTCCTCACTGTGGCCCCATGGCTCGAACCAAGAACACTCCAAGGTTCCCTACCTCGGCCAAACAAACTCCACCACCAAAGGCGACGCCCTCCAAACCTACCTCTTCAAAACCCGGCACTTCAAAGCCATCCTCATCCAAAGGGAAGCGTCAGGCGACGGAGGAACCTATTCCTGAGCCACAACAACCCAGGGCAAGGTCAGTTCCGGTGCATTCACAGAGAGGTAACACTCGAGTCCCTCTCAAAAATGTTAAAGAACCAGAAATTGGACCATTTGATCACAAAGCCCATTTTATGACCGCTCATTCAAACTATAATCCCTATAGATTCAAATCTGCCATGAATAATGATTTTAATGAGGGAGTCATCCAGTATCGTACCCTATGCTCTTCATTTCTCGCTGATCTGCCATCTTTGAAAAGAAAAGGTTTTCCTTTTGTTGACAACTTAATTTTTCTGGACTGGAATCACCTTTTTGACATCAAAAAACCTGTTTATCCATTGTTGGTCAAAGAGTTTTATGCAAACATGACATATCATGAAGGCACCGCTCATTTGTATGTCAAGGGCCGAGATATCATTTTAAACAATGAGACCATCAGTGAAGCTTTGAAGTATACTGATGTTGGGCCTTGTGCTTACACGTCAGTTAAGTGGGATGAAGGAGTTGGTGTCTCTTACAATGATGCCCTGGCTAGTATTTGTGAACATGTTTCCTTAATAGATGGCATTACACCCACACACAAAGCCCTAGGATATGAACGTGCGCAGTTGCACCGTATGGTCAACCACATAATACTTCCTCAAAGTGGTTCATATCAAAGGGTTTCATACACTGACACTCTTGTCTTATATGCCATTCTCACCAAAACTGAAATTTCATTTGCATATTTGATGGTTAGATACATGTTTGATTCTGTTAGAAGTGAAAAGGACAAAGCTCTTCCTTATGGCATGTTTCAAAGTTGTCTTAGATGATGAAGATGATGATTTTGTCCCTGAGGATTCTCCTGCTCCTTCCACAGAGGGAACGTCCATCTCCACCGGAAAGAAATCGGCTCTGCTAAATGTGGTTAAGGATGTTTCTCAAGAGTTTGTATCTCAATCAAATCACATGATTGCCATGAGCAAGGAACAAAGGAAGTTAGCTAGCAAGCATGAGAACTTTCTGAAGAAATCAAGGGATAGGGTGGCTGTGCTCATGACCTTCATTGATAACCTTCACAATGATGAAGACATTGGCACTGATGTTGAAGAGGATGCTGCCTTGGAAGGGAATGGTTCTGATGCCTACGATTTGTCTCATAAAAACTGCTGCTGTTGATCATTTTTTGTCTCATAATCTCTGTTTATTTTGCTACTGTTTGCTCTACTTTTTTTGTCTTGGATGACTGTAATAACTTTGAACACTGATGCACTTTTGGTTATTTAGTTGGTTATTTTTTGACTGTGCACTAACCTTTCTTGCAGGGTTTATAGTGCTGTTTTTGTTGGTCTTGCATGTTATCTGCCCTTGATGACAAAAGGGGGAGTAATAACCATTAAAAGTTTTTTTTAATAGCCATTAAAAGTTGTTTTTTGATTCAGTTGAATGATGCTACTGATTTTTCTGATTACTCAGTTGATTGATGCTGATAATTTATTGATGCTACTAATTCTGTTATGAACTTTGTTTTGGATTAGAACTGAACTTTGTTTTTGCAAATTGTTTTTGATTCACAATATGCTTTGGCTGTTGTCATGATAAGAAATACTGGGCTGAATATGTGTTGCTAGTTATATAGAATCCCTTAGTCAAGTTACATCTTGAATAGCTCCTTTTAAGCTTAATACAAACAGGAACAGAAAAGAAAAAGCATAGATTCAGGGGGAGCAACACATTAGCAAGCAACATCATTCAAAGGGAGTCTCTAAATTAACTAAATTAATTAGTGATGACAAACATTATTTTTGGGCAAAATAAATAATTAGTGTTGATCAAATTTTAATGGCATATTACTAATTATTTATTTCATGTTGCAGGACAAATTCATCCAAGCAGCCCAAAATGGTATAAAGACAATATAGCAAAGCTGATGGGTAAAGCCCAAACAAAAGCAAAAGATAGAAGCCAAAGAAATCAGATGGGCCAAACGGGTTACATGAACCAAACCGATCCAAGCCCGATTTGATTTTCAATTCCCACCATATTGCTCCAACCAAAGCAACGTTCTCCTCTCTAATCAAGTCACATCAAGACTTCATTAAAGTAAGAAAGAGAAAGAGAAGAAAAGCTTCCTCCATAAGCTAGTAACCAAAGAAGCAAGAAAGAGAAAATCTAAGCTTGAAGCACAGAAGCTAAAGCAGAAAATCTAATCCAAATCAAGCTTAAGAAAGGTAATCCATCTCGTCTTGCATGCATCAGATCTTTATCCTTTCTTCCCTACTCTCTGTTCTATCCGAAAATGGCATTCAAAGAAAAAGTTGATCTCTGTTCTTCACTGCTACAAATCCACAGTCACAAGAGATTCTTGGGGATCAAGTTGCATCCCTATGGTTCAGATTTGGTTGACCATTGGAAAACAATTTCGGTTACTCCTTCATGGCTTTTGGTCAAGTTGGAAAAGTTAGAAGGAAAGGTTCCACTCTGATGATAGAGAAGAAAAAGTGAGTTTGTGGGTTGGTGAAGCTCAAGGCTCAAGATGTTGACCTTGTAAGAAGAACCAAGGAACATGCAAGGAGATAAAAAGAAGCTTGTTGTTCATTCTGAAGTAAGGAGAGATAACCAGTGAACTTGAGGTGTTTGTTCTGAGAAAGCTCTTTGAAGAAGTTCAACTAACTGGACAGTGTAACCTATTCAAAGGTGCATTCCGCCAGTATGAAGAACTGAATCAGAGGCTTGCTAATCTGGTTTTTCGCATAGCACATAGGCTGTTGATGAAGTCAATCTCCTTCATGTTTTTCTGATTGTGATGTACTTTTCTAAGCTTATCTTTCTGTAATTTCTTGAGAGAAAAGGCATTGTGAGAAAGCTTGAGAAAAAGCCAAGAATTGAAAAAAGCTGAGAGATACACTTTAGAGAAAAGCCTAGAGTTATTTTCAGATTTCTTTAGGTTGATTAAGTGTAGTGTTACCTTTTCTTCTCTGTCATGTTCTGTTTTCTGATATTCATGAGACAAAAGTAAATTGTCTCTTAAATTTCCTCTGCTGAGTTCAAACAGGATCAGATTTGTAACTTTGCAAAAAGAGGGTCAAAACAGCAACTTAAAAAAGGAAGGCATAGATTCAACCCTCCCTTCTCTAAGCCTACCACAACCTTCATTCCTTAATCTTTTCTTAAAAGACTTTTATGCTTTTTTTCTTCATATTTACCGTCTTGCCCTTAATATTTTATAATATGTATTTTTTCTTTAACATTTGATTCTTACTATATTAACCTTAATTTTAAAAAATGACTATTTTGTCCTTGGTGTTCTTACTTTTACTAGTTTAATCTTATATTTTACTAAAATGATCATTTTGCCCGGTCTTTTATACATCTAGAGGTAGCAATTTACCCTTAATCTTTTTACAATGACCATTGTATCCTTTTTTAATCAAAATTACTATTTTATCCCTATTTTTCATTCTTTTCTTAGTATTTTATTATATTTATAATTTTATTCCTAAATTTTACTAAAATTATTATTTATGTTCGAAATTTTATCTTAATTATATTTTTAGTCTGAATATTTTATATAATTATATTTTTATCCCTTAGTCTTCTATGTTCATATTTTTAAATATAATCTTTTGTATATTAATATGTTTATGCTATGATATCTATGATATTTTAAAAAATAATATTAAACTTAAATAATGGCTTTTTATTATTTAACAATTTTTTTGAACAAATATTACTTAAAAGTTAAAACAAGTGTTATCAAAATATAAAAAATATAATTTTAACAATATTTATATAGCCATTATAATAATTGTAATATAAGCATACTAAAATTATATATATAATTTTTACTAAGAAAAAATAATGGCCATGTTGATATGAGTAGGGTGGCAATGGGTAGGATAGGGTAGGGTTTGGAGCCAACCCTAATCTCACCCGCGGGTTAAAAATTTCATATAAACTCAACCCTACCCTACTCGCAGGTTGAGAATATTTCAACCCTAACCATACCCGTTCTCAACCCGCGGGTACCCGACCCTACCCGCGGATTACAAAAAAATACAACATTATTATATAATTTGATAATAATTTAAAATAGAACTGACTTTTATGTAAAAAAAAAAAAAGTATTAAATTATCAATTAATAATCTTCTTTTAGTGGCTAAGAATTTTTTTTATTTAGTGAGAGATCTTTAGTTCAACATCCACTTATAACATATTTTTATATAAGTATATAACATATACATATATAGGGTGCAGACCCTACCCGCGGATTACAAAAAAAATACAACATTATTATATAATTTGATAATAATTTAAAATAGAACTGACTTTTATGTAAAAAAAAAAATATTAAATTATCAATTAATAATCTTCTTTTAGTGGCTAAGAAATTTTTTTATTTAGTGAGAGATCTTTAGTTCAACATCCACTTATAACATATTTTTATATAAGTATATAACATATACATATATAGGGTGCGGGTTGGTCGGGTAGGGTTGAAGCTCAACCCGCACCCTACCCGACCCGCACGAAAACCCTACCCGCACCCTACCCTACCTGCTGCGGATCGGGTTAGAGACCCTACCCGACCGGGTGGGGTCGGGTTAGGTACCCGCGGGTAGGGTACATATTGCCACCCCTAGATATGAGCACTAAAAATTTGTCAATAATAAACAATTTTTTTCTTGTAATATTTTAATACAATAATGATAATTGTCATTATATTATATTATATTAACAGTAAATATATAATTGTTTCAAAAATATAACTTAAAGAAATAATAGTCATTATTATTCTATTATCACAAAAAAAGTATAGTTAAAACTAATTTTTTCTTATAGTATCAGAACATGATAACAGAATTCTAACCATCATCATGTTAATGTTCCAAGTGTGAGGAGTGCATGAAGTTAGTCATACATTAAAAAAAACAAAGAAGAGTGAAGAATTTATAAGATGAGAGACCCAATAACTTGACATTTTAAAGTTTTAAAGGTGTCTTTTCATATTATATTATCTCATTTGATTTCTCTCCCAAATCTCTCGATTGTTAACGGCTCTCAGACAGTTGGCCCAACACATCAAACTAACTTTTTCCCTTCTAACAAATGCATATATGGGGCTTCCTCTATTCCCTAATACTAAAAAGGAGAGGTAGTGACCATAGCACTGATGGATAAGAAATGTCTCATTATTATTTTGGATCTTACGGTCCATGGGCCCCAAGACCACTAATGTCACAACTGAACTCTTTGCTTCGGTCATGGAAACGCAGAATTTGGAATCCCATTTACTCTAGTCTTTGGTTTAATTTCAAGATAAGCATTAATCAATAACATTATCATCATAAAAAAGATTATCAAGCTTTCTTTTTGGTCGGAGCTAGATTACTAACCTTTTTTTCTTGTCGCTAACATTTTCGAAGGGCCGTATGAAACCAATATGGAATATACGAATTAGGGTAACACATGGTCTAAGAGCTTCTGCATGGCTCAACAGAGAATTTTGATGTTGATAAATGAATCTAAATTGGCCCTACCCATCCTTTATTATGTGTGTGGTGAATACCTGAATGGCGAGAAAAGGACGAGAGAATAGTCAAGAGAGTTATGTTACATGTATTCTAATCAAGTTTTTATTTAGAGTATACATACACTTAGATTGGTTTTGGAGAACTTTTTTATTAGACACTAGTCTTTAATAAATTTCTATTACTTTAAACATTCTTGTGTTACTTTTGTGGGACAGTTTGATCCTTTTGTCACTTGCAATAAAATGTTTAATATATATACTTATATAAATAAATTTTTAACAATTTTAATTATAAAATAATTAGATTTCCAACAAATATTCTTATAAGATAAATTAGTCGTTTTTATAAAGAAATTATTCCGTCTTGAGAATTTTTAAAGTAATAAAGATTTCTTGAGAATTAAAAGGTCTAATTTAAAATTAGAAGAATATTAGAAGATTAGTAAAAATTATTATTTTGACCAGTAATTAACTAAAATTATTTAAAAATATAAATAAAAATATATTATTGAATTAATAAACTAAAAAAATTAAATTAATGAATAAAAATATTAAAAAAAATAAATTTACTAATTCTTAAATTTTACTCTTAAAATTATTTAGTGATTCATTTAAATATTTACTCTATTTTTAATGAGACGAGACACGAGAATACAATTAATAAAGTTGATTTATACTTTACGCCAATTCGATCCTGAACCAGCATAAATTGGCTCGATATATAATTAAGTTTGAGTTGAGAAAATATTTGTGTAAGCAAAAACTATCTGAACATATGTTCTCTATCATTTTTTTTTGTTTCTACCGTATCTTCTAAACTCAACATATTAATGATTAATTTGTTATAGATTTAAATTTTATTTAAAAGTCTGAATTAGTCAATAAATTATTATATATATATAAATAAAATTTAAATTTCAATACTTATCTAAACAAATAAATTAATTTTCAACTCAATTAATTCAAATTGATTATTTTAGATGGACCTGAATGAGAATAATATGATAAACATTGGCTACTTTTTGTGTCAGAAAGCGAGTTATCTTTTAGATATGTTTTCCGAGTTAGTCTCCGGAGTTTTCTTCTGCTGATTTTAATTAATATCAAAATTATTCCTTTAATTTAACATTTAAGATCTTATTGGTCACTGTATTCGATTCTGGTGAACTCCTTCTACTTAATTACTGATTCTGTGGCCAAGTTAGTGATGATTCTTTAACCATTCAATGAGAGAACAATAATGTTGATGCCGTTATTTGCACTAGTTGTTAGTGGCATGATCGCACTAGCTACTTCTAATCATTACACTTGGCTTCCACTTTCGCAAAGAAAAATATTCGGTATAAAATATTATGTTAATTCGTACGTTATTAATTCATTGATTTGATATAATAATGTAAGTTAATTTCTAATAATAAATAAATTTGAATCAGTATATAATAATATGTGCAAATTTAATAACAAAACTTTGGGATAAAAGAATCTACGGCTCCTCATCTGTATATATGCAGGAATTTGACTTTGACTAAGAAGTGTTCGTAGCAAAGATAAATGATTGAAGACAAGCACATGGTCTTCACGGTAGAAGCTCCCCTTAGAAGAGATTTCCAAGATGTATTTTAGACAGTTTGTATTTTATATCTTAAATTCAAATTACATACTCGTAAATTTGAAGATAGTAACTATTTATTTGATATTATTTTTGAATTATTAACTTAGAAATATGATAGGTTTTGGAACGGAGCTACTAAATTTTTGGACTTTTCAACACTTCTGTGTATACACTGAGTTTTTAGTCGTCACAAATCTTTCTGTAAAATTTGGTAGTGAATTTTAGTTCTAAGAAGACTTGGAAAAAAAAATATTTAAAGTATCAGATGCCGTGTATTTGATAAATTTTTATTTTATTATAGTTTTTAGATTGAACAAAATGGAATTTATTAATTTAATTTGCACGCACTTAGTCTTTCATTCTAATTGTATATTTTTGTAAATTTTTATAATTGAGTTTAATTTGTTAATTAACCATATTTTTTATGTTTTAAAAATGGTCAAATTTGTTAGAATATAATTAGCATCAATTAGGATCAATTAGTATTATTTAGTATATCTGAATATTTATTATAGGAGATTACGTCTTTATTATTACGATTCTTTTAGCACCTATAAATACTCTTTGTATTGTATCATTCTAGATAACTTAAATACACTCAATAATACACAAATTCTTTCTCCTATTTAGTCTCTTATTTCTAACATGGTATCAGAATCATGGTATCCTCCTTGAAGAAGATATGTTGTTTTTCTTTTGGTGAAATCACCGTATTTTTCACACTTTTCTTCTATTCTATTTTTCTTGTCTTTTGTCATTTCTTTGATACTTTTTCACCTCACCGACTAGCCTATTCTTTCCGTCAAACACCAATGTCATGCACTGTTTACCTATTCTCATGGAGAAATCATATAGTTTTCGCTCTCTTTCGGCAGTTCCATCTACGTTCCCTCGTCGCAGTTCCATCTGCATTTCGCTCTCTTTCGCTCTCTTTTCGTCTGCGTTTTCTCGTGGCAGTTCCGTCTGCGTTTCGTCTGGGTTTTCTTGTGGCAGTTCCGTGTGCGTTTCTTTCTGGCAGTTCCGTCTGCGCTTCCTTCAGACAAGCGGTAGTTCCGTCTGTGCTTCCTTCCGGCAGTTCCATCTGCACCCGTTTTATCAGTTTATGCAGTTTTTTTCTCTCTTTATTTCGTTGTTTTAAATAAGTTTCTCACTTGAGTTTGAGAAGGGATGTTAGAATATAATTAGGATCAATTAGGATCAATTAGTATTATTTAGTATATCTGAATATTTATTATAGGAGATTACATCTTTATTATTACGATTCTTTTAGCACCTATAAATACCCTTTATATTGTATCATTCTAGACAACTTGAATAGACAACTTGAATACACTCAATAATACACAAATCCTTTTTCCTATTTAGTCTCTTGTTTCTAACAAAATCATTTCCACTTTTATTTTATTCGATACCTTGATATATTTGTTCAAGTTTTTTAAAGTTTAGGAAGCATGATGGCTTGGGAAGATGGATGAAAAGCATGTGGAAGCGGAGATTTCGCGAAAAATCAAAGGAGGAAGAAATCTTGTGCTATGTGCACGAACACACCTGTGCGCACGCACATGTATATGATTTTTCTGCTCAAGTGCATGCGCATCGACATGTGTACACGCACATGTCTGATTGCATGACTCATTTAAAATAGCACACGACTCGCGATTTAGGGGTCATTTTGGCCCATTTCAAGCCACTTTGAAGCCATATTTAAGACAAGCCTTGAGAGAGCCACTTATACACAACTTATCATACACTCATTTTTTTTCTTTTTCTAGGGTTTAGGTCTTTGAATTCTACAGAGAAGCTCCAACTTCTCTCTAGAATTCAAGAGGTTTTTATGAATTTTTTTAGTTTTAAATTTTATTTTTGTTAAATTGTAGTTTTTAGTTTATATTTTCTTATTTTGCTAATCTAAGTTTCTTAATATTTCTTGTTATTTTTCTATTTTTCTATTTTAAGTACTTGAACCTTTATTGAATTTTCAATTTTCTATTAATGAATTGATATTTTGTGTTTTATTATTGCTAATTTGAAATGTTATTATTACTTTTACTACAAAAAATTTGGTAAAAATGGCAGTTTTTGGTATTTATAGCGGTTTGAACCGCCATTATTGTTACAAAGAATGGCGATTTTAGAAAGCGACGTAATTTTGAGCACCATTTTAGTTATTACAGCGATTTTATAAAAACTGCCACAATTTCCTGGGTTAAAATGACAATTTTTGGATGAGTTAAAATGACAGTTCAAACAACCATTATTTTCAAATAAAATGTCATTTTCTGGTTAGTTAAAATGGTGGTTCATACTGCCGTTATTTCCAGGGTAAAAATGGTCTTTTTAGTTGGTTAAAACGACATTTTTGAACCGCTATTTTTACCCTAATAGAGTGACGTTTCAGTTGGTTAAAACGGCATTTGAAACTGCCATTTTTGCTGGGTTGAAATGGCATTTTTAAACTACCATTTCTACTCTCACAGTGACATTTTTATTAGTTAAAACAACGTTTAAATTTAGTTGGTTTAAACGATATTTTTGAACCGCCATTTTTACCTTGACAATGGTTGGTTAAAGTGACATTTTTTATCATTTAAAATGGTAGTTTTTACCGTCGTTTTTATCGCATTAAACAAATAATTTTTTTATTAAAATTTCACAATAAAAAAATCAAAATCCATAAATGAAATATTATAACTCATAAACAACATACTAAACATAATATATGATTTTTTAGTATTGGAAATCAAAAGTAGTAATTGCTATACAAAAACTTGTCTTACTAAACTAACCAAAATACAAGCATCGCAATAAGCACTGATTAGTCAAATCTACCATCCAGTTCCCTAAACTATGTTAATATCTAATAATGTATTTAAACCATCTAATAAGTGATGTTTTTACTACTTAGATTATGAATATACAAGACAAGTAATTTAGCTAAGTGATGACGAATAAGAGTTGGAGGCCAAAAGTTTCCTCCTTCTGTAGTTAGCTTTAAAACAAGCACGCCTTAGTTTCTTGGTCTCTTGTGTGAGTTCCATCCCTGGAACTTGCTCCAACATATTTGTTTCTTGCTCCGACACTCCAACTTTCATTATCTAGACCCATCTCCTACATTCAAATTAAAATAATTAGTTTTCATTCAATCATTGACCACCACAATAATTATATGTATACCTTGAGATTTTGTATGAGTAAATGCGAGTTTTTGATTTACCTATGAGGCCAGTGATTGATGCCTGATGAGCGGATAATTTGTACGCTTTTTGGCATTGTTTTTAGTATGTTTTTAGTATGATCTAGTTAGTTTTTAGTATATTTTTATTAGTTTTTAGTTAAAATTCACTTTTCTGGACTTTACTATGAGTTTGTGTGTTTTTCTGTGATTTCAGGTATTTTCTGGCTGAAATTGAGGGACCTGAGCAAAAATTTGATTCAGAGACTGAAAAGGACTGCAGATGCTGTTGGATTCTGACCTCCCTGCACTCGAAGTAGATTTTCTGGAGCTACAGAAGCCCAATTGGCGCGCTCTTAACGGCGTTGGAAAGTAGACATCATGGGCTTTCCAGCAATATATGATAGTCTATACTTTGCCCAAGATTTGATGGCCCAAACCGGCGTTCAAAGTCACCATCAGGATTCCCAGCGTTAAACGCCGGAACTGGCACAAGAATGGGAGTTAAACGCCCAAACTGGCATAAAAGTTGGCGTTTAACTCCAAGAGGAGTCTCTACACGAAAATGCTTCATTGTTCAGCCCAAGCACACACCAAGTGGGCCCGGAAGTGGATTTTTATGTCATTTACTCATCTTTGTAAACCTTAGGCTACTAGTTCTCTATAAGTAGGACCTTTTGCTATTGTATTTTCATCTTCTGATCTTTGGAATCTTTTGATCACTTGAGATCTCTAGATCATCTTTGGACATCTAGTTCTTAGATCATTGGGAGGCTGGCCATTCGGCCATGCCTAGACCTTGTTCTTATGTATTTTCAACGGTGGAGTTTCTACACACCATAGATTAAGGTGTGGAGCTCTGCTGTACCTCGAGTATTAATGCAATTACTATTGTTCTTCTATTCAATTCCGCTTGTTCTTGTTCTAAGATATCACTTGTTCTTCACTGATGGCGGCATTCAAGAGAATCCGGAAGGTCTAACCTTGTCTGTGGTATTTTGAGTAGGATTCAATGATTGAATGACTGTAACGAGCTTCAAACTCCTGAGGGCTGGGTGTTAGTGACAGACGCAAAAGAATCACTTGATTCTATTCCGGCCTGATCGAGAACTGACAGATGGATAGCTGTGCCGTGACAGGGTGCGTTGAACATTTTCACTGAGAGGATGTGAGGTAGCCACTGACAACGGTGAAACCCTTGCATAAGCTTGCCATGGAAAGGAGTAAGAAGGATTGGATGAAGACAGTAGGAAAGCAAAGAGACGGAAGGGACCAAGCATCTTCATACGCTTATCTGAAATTTCCACCAATGAATTGCATAAGTATCTCTATCTTTATCTTTATGTTTTATTCGTATATCACCATTACCATTTGAGTTTGCCTGACTAAGATTTACAAGGTGACCATAGCTTGCTTCATACCAACAATCTCTGTGGGATCGACCCTTACTCGCGTAAGGTTTATTACTTGGACGACCCAGTACACTTGCTGGTTAGTTGTGCGAAGTTGTAGTGATCACAATTTCGTGCACCAATGCTGAGTTCTTTGCACATTCTCTAATCTTCAACAATGTCAAGCCAATGTTCATCTTGCTAGTAGCTTCTGTGATTGACAAATTAAAATGCTTCTTAATCTCATCATATTCCAACCCACTCTTCTTATTCTTATTAGTAGTACATGGAACAAGTTCTAACAACTGCTTCTGTTCTCAATCATCTTCCTTTTGTTTTATATCTTTCTTGAAATCCTCACCATCCTACTAGATCTAGCTGCATTCAGTTTACAACATAAGCATGCATTAATTAATTAAGCAAGGTTGGAAACTCAACTCAATGTAGAGAGGAATAATTTTGTTACCCTGCTGGCCTTTTCGTCTTGAAATTTATCACTGAATTCTTGATTTCCTTGTTTCTCTCATAAACAATTTGAGACAATTGAGGAACACAGTGCCTTGAAAAGTAATTTTAGGGAATTGAAAATTAATAGGCAAAATTGAACTATATTACAGCTCATAAAGAGAAAAGTAATAATTATAACACCCTCACTATCAGAATGTCACGCTTCCGACTGTGCTACTCTAATAGCAAGAAGTATTGCGACTAACTTCATATACTTAATATTAAAATAGGAGCCATTGACTCAACACCGTATCGCTGACTTCATTGAAAACCGGAAATGAAGATTTTACACAAAAAAAACAAACAGGTATAGGTTTATATACAAGACTTCTTACATAACAGCTTATAACATAATATACATATAAAACATACAACTCATATCCCTCTTACAAAATTGTAATAAGAAAGATGAGGGAAGAAAAATTATCTAATTAACACAGCATCATATAAACCACTACGTGGTATAACTCTCCATAATGCTCCGTCCTCCGATTCCTGAAAAGGTATGATGAGCGGAAAACGATCCGACACAAAACTCACCGGCAAGTGCACCGGGTCGCATCAAGTAATAAAAACTCACGGGAGTGAGGTCGATCCCACAGGGATTGAAGGATTGAGCAATTTTAGTTTAGTGGTTGATTTAGTCAAGCGAATCAAGATTTGGTTGAGTGATTTGTGATTTGCAGAATTTAAATTGCATAGAAAGTAAAGGGAATGGGTAATTGGCATGAAATTAAAGAGAACAGGAGTTAAAGTGCTGAATCTTAAAGAACAAGAAATTAAATGGCAGAAACTTAGAACGCAAGAAATGTAAATTGCAAAATCTTAAAGTGCAAGAAATGTAAATGGCTTGAATTGTAAAGGGGATTAGGGATTGAATTTGCAGAATTTAAACAAGGAAAAGTAAATTGCATCAAACAGAAGAGTAAAAGGGGATTGGGATTGAATCGGATCTTGAAGCAGAGAAGTAAATGAACATGGAAAGCAGTAAACAGAATGCAAATTGGGAATTTAGATCTCAGGACCCAGAGACTAGAAAACCAAGTCTAGATCTCAATGCCTTCCTAGATCCAACAAGAACAATTGCAAGGTAATTGTAAATTGCAAAGAAAGTAGATGAGACACAAGTAACGGAAATGGAAATTCAATTGCAGTGAAAATAAACAAGATCCAAGGTGAGATTGAAACAGAATTCCTTCAATTCTCCAACCCAAGATCCAAGACAAAGTAATTGAAATTGAAAGCAATAAAACTAAGAGGAAGAGAATGGAATTCTCCTTCCCCGAAACTAAGAAACTAAAATTCACTCAAGCTCTCCGAAAACTCTAAATGAAAACTATTATGAAAATTCAAAAGGAAAGCTCCCCCAAAACTAAAAGGAAAACTAAAAAGAAGAGCTTCCTCAAGAACTTGAATTCTATCCTATTTATACACTTTCTTCAAATGATCTTCAAGCCTTGAGTTGGGCCTTTGCTCTTGGTGGAATTAGGTTGAAAAAGGCCTTGGTTGATTGCTCTTGGAGTTTGGAGAGGAACCAAAGTGAACCAATTGAACCGGGTTGGAGTTTTGCAAAAGTTGGAGTAAAAGTTTGAGCAAAAGTTAGGGGTCTAACTTTTGCTCCAACTTTTCATATCAGATAGCCAAATTTACTGATGCCAACGTTGGTGCAAAAGTTAGGGGTCTAACTTTTGCTCCAACGTTGGCCCTTCCTAGTGCTCCTATGGCGCCAACGTTAGCCCAAAAGTTAGGGGTCTAACGTTGGCGCAAACTTTTGCTCCTCCCCTTGTGTTTTCATGTGCCAACGTTAGCCCAAAAGTTAGGGGGCTAACGTTGGCGCAAACTTTTGGTGGCCAGGGAGGTTTTTCTCATGCCAACGTTAGCCCAAAAGTTAGGGGGCTAACGTTGGCGCAAACTTTTGGTGCCCAGGGGTTGTCTTCATGTGCCAACGTTAGCCCAAAAGTTAGGGGGCTAACGTTGGCGCAAACTTTAAGTGCCCAGAGAGTGATTTTCAAGTTCTAACGTTAGCCCAAAAGTTAGGGGTTTAACTTTGAGGCTAACTTTTCACCCAAAAGTTTGTGCAAAAGTTTGAGGCTAACTTTAGGTCCAACTTTCTGCTTCTTGGTTCAATTTCACTTATTCCATTGTCCTTTCTTTACTCCTAGCTATTCCTTCTTGCTTCAACCTTTCTTCAAGCTTTCTTCACCTATCATTAATCAACCAAACACATCAAAGCTATGCTTAAAATCATGAGATATTCATTCTATCATAATATGCAACCATTATGGCATCAAATCTCATGAAATAGCATGAATTCATACATAGTTGATTCAATCAAAGGAAGCATGAAAATCTACCCGAATTGGCTTGCTTAGAGCTCAAGAAAGTGCATAATTCAATTGAAAACAAAAGAAAAAGACTAGTGAAACTAGGCTAAGATGACTTGTCATCAAGGTAAAGCTGTAGGGGTGTGAGAACCCAACCACACCTCTCACCACAGAATTTCAGAATTGTCATAAGAAGATATTTAATAAGAAAACTGTTTTCAAGCTCAGTGATTATCATTGCCTTATGAATCTTTTAAAAACCAATAGCTAATCGTTCAAAACCTTTTAATAACTACCTCCCAAAAATCTCTCCTACTATCTCTATCCCACTAGAGCGAAGATCTCAATAAACTCCCAAGATAAAGAGAATGGTTATCCACCAACAAAGGTGGAACTACTCCAAAGATGGTTATCTATTCTACTATAAATACTCTGACACCCATCAGGTATATTAAAGCCTTAATCTACTAAAAATCTGCTTAAAACTCTTGTTGACTTAAGCATCGGAGTCTCTTATAAGTACTACCCTCCATCTCCTCACATGGAACTCGGACGGTGACACCTTGATAAACCACTATTTTGTGGTTTATCTTGTGCTAAATTGAGTGGTATTTATCAATCCTCTGCATACTTATTCATACAAATTGCATGGTTTTGCAAATCCTTCCCAGTGTTGTTCTATGATTGAAAACTTGCATCCCAAGCCCTTAAATTATATATTTTTAATTCCACTTTTTACCATTTGATGTTGTGATCTGTGTGTTAAGTGTTTTCAGGCTTTATAGGGCAGGAATGACCTAGAAGATGGAAAGGAAGCTTGCAAAAATGGAAGGAACACAAGAAAATAAAGGAGCTGACCAACGAGGACCAGCACACACGCGTACTTGACGCGTACGCGTAAATTGGTGCCTTTTCTATGGACGCGGACGCGCACCTGCCATGGATGCGCAACTTGCGCAGAGGACCATCAATGCGCACGCGTCCTTGGCACGTACGCGTGACATACGCCACGTGCAGAAAACGTAAAAAACGCTGGGGCCGATTTTGGGCTGAGTTCGGACCCAATTTTCGGCCCAGAAACACAGACTAGAGCTAAGGGACAGTAGAGACTCAACACACATTCCCACATTCACTCATTCAAGAGTCTTTAGTTTTAGTTTTGGGTCTTAGAGAGAAAATTCACTACTTCCTCTAGGGTTCTTTGCATTCTTAGACCTTTCCAGTTTTATGCTATTGAGTTGGATATTACAAAGAGTTACTACCTCCGTGAAGTTTCTATTCTAGTTTGTTTCCTGTTCCTCTACTCCTTTTTATTTCCTATTTATCTTGTTCAGAGTTGCAATTGGATATTTTCTATTTTGGAATTCATTAATGCAAGGATATTTTTCTATTTAATTTCATTATTTCTTGATTATTTTCATTTGAGTTTAATTACCATGTCTTCTTTCTACCCCTTGAATATGTATGTGAAATTGGCACCCATGTCAATGGAGTAGACTCCCAACTTGACGTGGGAGTTGATTGATAGGAGACCCTTGAGTTGGAACACTCAAGAGTTAATTGGTAATCGGAAGTTGTTGGCTGGCTCTCTAGTCACTAACGCTAATCCTTCCTAAGGGAGAGGATTAGAACTTATGAATAAGAATTAGCTCAATTACTTGACTTTCCTTCATTCATTGAGGGTTAACTAAGAAAAATAACAACCTTTTACCATTACTCTTAGGAATTTCCAACAAGGATAGAACTTCCTATTAATCTTCTCCCGGTCAAGGCCTTAATTTTAATTCCATAAAATCCCTCTTTAATTTCTACCGCTTTAACTTATAATTATTTAATTGCCCATTTCCTAAACTCCAAATTTATGAGAAAACCCCTAATCAATAATTCACACTCTCTTAGCAAATCGTTGGGAGACAACCTGGGATTTCTACTCCCGGTAATTATTTCTAAATTTTGTGACAACCTTTTCTAAATTGATACGCGGAGTTTTCGTTGGTTAAGAACTATACTCGCAATGTTGGTTCATTATAAATTCTTAATCGACAATTTTTAGTACGTCAATTTTTGGCGCCGTTGCCGGGGAGTTGCAACAGTGTGCTAAGTTATTGATTAGTGCAAATATTTTTATTTACATATTTGCATATTTTATTTTTATTTTTATTACCATGAGCTGTATGTTTTTTTCATTGTATGACGCGTTCACTACCTGATCCGAGCTTAGCCGCGTTTGATCCGGAAATTGAAAGAACTCTTTCAAGTATAAGGCGAGCTCGGTGTCGATTAGCCTCTGAGGGTGGTGAAGTGGTTACCACCAATTCACCAGTCTTATCTGAGGACGAATCTAAAGCATTATTTAAGGGAGAAACAAGCTCCTCTTCTACTGATTCTATTGATCTACACGCAGATAACATGGCAGCACCCCGAAGGGTTACTCTCCAGGAAGCAGGAGCTCTGGACTTTACACTGCTACCTTTTCAAGCGCGTCATCCAAATTTGGGTGCAGATGTTGAACTAAAGACTGCACAAATCAATCTACTGCCAAGATTTTATGGCTTACTTGTTCAAGAGCCTCTCAAGCACTTCAGAGATTTTCAGACAGCCTGTTCTACTGTTAGGCGTCATGGTGCAGATGAGACCTCTATCCTGCTAACCACCTTCCCGTTTTCTCTTGAGGGGAAGGCGAGGGAGTGGTACTACAATCAACCTGAAGCAGTTGTTACTAACTGGAATACGCTCAGGAGAGCGTTCTTAGAAAAATACTTTCCAACTAAAGTGACTGATAGACTGAGGAAATAAATTTTCTGCATTATTCAAGGCAACTCAGAGACTCTATATGAGTATTGGGAGCACTTCAGGAACCTCCTAGATGCTTGTCCCCACCACATGATTGACAAACTGGTGTTGATCAGCTACTTCACACAGGGAATGAAGCATCAGGACAAAACTACATTAGATGGTGCGAGTAATGGTTCTCTAAAAAGTACAAGACCGCGGATGAAGCGTGGCAACTGATCACCGACCTAGCTGAGTCTACTCGGAATGCTAGGCACAGGAACAACCATCCCAAGGCTGTTGCTGAGGTTTCCTCTAGCAGTGAGAATACTACTCTCACACAAACGCTATGTGAGATGACCAACTTACTGAAGTAGATACAGCTGAATCAACAACAACCTCAGCTTCCTCCACAACAACAGTACCAACAGTTGGCCCCTCAGAGAGTCTGCAAAATATATGCATGCAATACCCATTACATTGATGAATGTCTGCAACTACAATAAGAAGACACCACCATGGCAGCTACCCATAACTTCTATGACCGCCCTAATCAAGGATACTCTCAGCAAGGCGGTAATTACAACCAAGGTGGGAACTACAATCAAGGTTGGCAAGATAACTCCAACCAGGGATAGAGGAATAACTCCAACCAGGGGTGGAGAGGTAACTCCAACCAAGGATGGAAGGACAACTACAACCAAGGAGGCAGAGATAATGGTATAAATCAGAGGTGGAACAATAACAACAACCAGCAGAACTGGTCTCAGTAGAACCAAAAGCAGCCTTATCGAGCACCTCACCAAAGGCAAGTCCAGGGATCTTAAAACAACCAACAGCAGGTCCCTCAAGTCACTTACCCATCTTCTTCTCCCAATGATGAGTTGCTTCACTCTTTTGCATAAAGACAAATGACCATGGAAAGCACACTTACCGGTCTAACCTCTGCTATACAAGCTCTCGTCTCCCAGATTGGATCATCGAATACCTCCAACAATCAGCCTGCAAGCTCAAATACACTTCCCTCTCAACCTTTACCCAGCCCCAAAGGAGGAATCAATGCCGTTACTTTAAGGTCTGGGACTACACTGCCAGAGAGGAGTCATGAGGAGCCAAGCTCAAAAGCAGACATCCCAGTTGAAGACATTGTCGAGGTAGAGGACGTTGAAGAAGAGGATGCAGTACACAGAGCAATTGAAGAAGAAGCAGCCTCACCAAGGAATGAAGCACCAAGAGGCGCAAACATTACAGGTGGCACCATTCCTATTCCATTTCCACACCTTGCTAGGAATCCCAGAAAGCAGATGGAGCTAGACCCCAAAATGGTAGAAATATTAAAAAAGGTTGAGGTAAAAATTCCCCTTTTTGATGCCATTCAGCAAGTACCTAAATATGCTAAGTTTCTAAAAGATTTGTGTATGCATAAAGATAAAATAAATGAATTAGAAACTATTCCTCTAGGTAGTTCTATTTCTGCTTTAATGGGTTCCATATCGAAAAAATGTGGGGATCAGGTCCATGCATGGTTACTTGTGTTATTAATGGTGTACAATTTTCTGATTGCATGTGTGATTTAGGCGCATGTGTGAGTATTATGCCATTATCTGTATATGATGCTTTGAGCTCCCTCCCTTAAAAAGGTCGGTAGCACGTTTTGTTTTGACAGATAAGAGCATCATCTCAGTGGCTGGAATTGCTGAGGACGTACTAGTGAGCATTAAGGGGCTAACATTTCCTATTGACTTCTACATTTTGGAGATGCCCCCTAATGAATCAGGAAGACCATTGGTGTACAAAATTGCAATCACACTTTTCACAACTCCGCACAACTAACCAGCAAGTGCACTAGGTCGTCCAAGTTATAAACCTTACGCAAGTAAGGGTCGATCCCACAGAAATTGTCGGCTTGAAGCAAGCTATGGTCATCTTATAAATCTCAGTCAGGAGGATTCAAATGGTTATAATAATTTAATAATTAAAGGATAAATAAAATGGAAAATAACATAGAGATACTTATGTAATTCATTGGTGGAAATTTCAGATAAGCGTTTGGAGATGCTTTGTTGCTTCTGAACCTCTGTTTTCCTATTGCCTTTATCCAATCATGCGTCTTTCCTTCCATGGCAAGATGTATGATCCTCTCAGTGAAAATGGTCTGGCTACGGTTTCTGTACGGCTAATCAACAGTCGGAGTTCTCATCTCGGATGAAAAATACCAGGCACAGCTACCGCAGGGCTAATCATCTATCGGTTCTCACTTGTGTCGGAATAGGATCCCTTGATCCTTTTACACACTGTCACTGCGCCCAACAGTCACGAGTTTGAAGCTCGTTACAGTCATCCCGTCCTAGATCCTACTCGGAATACCACAGACAAGGTTTAGACTTTCCGGATCTCAGGAATGCTACCAATTGTTTCTAGCCTATACCACGAAGGTTCTAATCTCAGATTTGGATGCTCTGTTGTCAGGAGAGACGATGTGAATCACGGAATAGAGACCCAAGAGAATATACTCCAGCTATCCTCCAATGACTACGTTGAACATCATGTAGACCGCTTGTGGTTGTCATGCATGCGGATCTCGGCTAAGCGAGTAATGAAGATAATAGGTGATTGTCACGGGTCACCCTTCATTATGACTTAACTGAATTAAGTACGAGAGTATATCTTGGAGAAAAAGTAGGCGTGAATTGAAAGAAAAACAATAGTACTTGCATTAATTCATGAGGAACAGCAGAGCTCCTCACCTTAATCTATGAGATGTAGAAATTCCATCGTTGGAAAATGCATAAGAACAAATGGTCTAGGCATGGCCGAATGGCCAGCCTCCCTAATGGCATGATAAATGATAAAAGGGTTCAAAGACCCCCAATACAATAGTAAAAAGTGCTGTATATACGAAACTAGTTACTAGGGTTTACAGAAAATGAGTAACTAAGTGCAGATAGTGCAGAAATCCACGTCCGGGGCCCACTTGGTGTGTGTTTGGGCTGAGCTTTGAAGCTTTTACGTGCATAGGCTCTTCTTGGATTTAAACACCAGCTTGGGTGCTAGTTTGGGCGTTTAACTCCAATTTTGGTGCCAGTTTGGACATTTTACGCCAGAAAAGGGTCTCTGGTGGGCGTTTGGACGCTGGTTTGGGCCATCAAATCTCGGGTAAAGTATGGACTATTATACATTGTTGAAAATCCCAAGATGTCTACTTTCCAACTCAATTGAGAGTGCATAAATTGGGCTTCTGTAGCTCCAGAAAATCCACTTCGAGTGCAGGGAGGTCAAAATCCAAAAACATCTGTAGTCCTTTCTTAGCCTCTGAATCAGATTTTTGCTCAGGTCTCTCAATTTCAACCAGAAAATACCTGAAATCACAGAAAAACACACAAACTCATAGTAAAGTCCAGAAATGTGATTTTTTCATAAAAACTAATACAAATATACTAAAAAGTAACTAAAACATACTAAAAACTATGTAAAAATAATGCTAAAAAGCGTATAAATTATCCGCTCATCAACCATCATCCATCCTACTTGGAAGGCCATTTCTGAAGACTTCAAGGTTCAAATTGGATACCTTCTCAGGAACTTACTCTTTTGAGATAGATGGCAAAACAGTGAGCTTCAACCTGGATGAAGCTTTGAAGCACCCACCGGAAGATCACTCCATCTTCTAATGTGACATTATTAATGAGACTGTGGCTGAAGTTCACCAAGAAGAGGTAGAAGAGACGCTTAAGAAGCAAAAGGCAAGTGTGGGGATACCCCCTGAGCATACTGAAGATACCTTGCCAACACAAATAGCTCCAGATGATCAAGAACCTAGTCATGAGCAGAAAATAAGCTGAAGCCCCTTCTACCCCACCTCAAGTATGCTTACCTTAAGGATAATCAGAGGCTCCCAGTTATCATTGCAAGGGAACTCACTTCCCGATAGGAGGAGCAGCTGCTTAGTGTGCTAAGAAGACACAAGAAGGCCATTGGATGGAGCTTGGCGGACATAGTTGGCATCAGCCCTCAAGTCTGTGAGCACCGGATATTTTTAGAAGAGGGAACAAGGCCTTTCCGTCAACCTCAAAGGTGGCTGAACCCCACCATTCTAGAGGTGGTCAAGAAGGACGTAACCAGGCTACTTGAAGCTAACATCATCTATCCAATCTCGGATAGTGAATCGGTCAGCCTAGTACAGGTGGTTCCAAAGAAATCAGGAGTCACAACAGTAAAGAATGAGCATGGAGAGCTTATTACAACTAGAGTGCAGAATGCCTGGAGGGTATGCATTGATTACAGGTGTCTCAACCAAGCTACCCGCAAGGATCACTACCCCCTGCCCTTTATCGATCAGATGCTTGATCGACTGTCAGGTAAATCACACTACTATTTTCTAGATGGTTACACCGGCTATTTTCAGATTCATATAGCTCCTGAAGATCAGGAGAAAACTACTTTTACATGTCCCTTTGGAATGTATGCGTATAAGAGGATGCCTTTTGGCTTATGTAATACACCGGCAACGTTCCAAAGATGCATGACGAGTATTTTCTCAGATATTCCTGAGAACTGTATGGAGGTTTTTATGGATGACTTTAGTGTGTATGGTGATTCTTTTAGCCTTTTCTTGGATAGTTTAGCTAGAGTATTAGACAGGTGTGTTATTTCAAACCTTGTATTAAATTTTGAAAAATGTAATTTTATGGTACAACAAGGTATTGTGCTAGGACATGTTGTTTCTAATACTGGTGTTGCAGTTAATCCAGCAAAGGTATACGTTATTTTTGGTTTACCTTATCCCTCCTCTGTGAGGGAAGTCCGCTCGTTTCTTGGTCAAGCAGGTTTCTACCGGTGATTTATCAAGGACTTCAGTAAGGTAGCACTGCCTTTATCACGCATGCTACAGAAGGATGTTGAGTTCGAGCTGAGTGCGGACTATAAGACGGCGTTTGATGAGCTGAAGACTGCCTTGACTCAAGCCCCTATTGTGAAAGGGCCTGACTGGAGTTAACCATTTGAGATAATGTGTGACGCCTCAAACTACACGGTAGGAGCGTTGTTGGCTCAGCGCAAAGGTAAAGACCCTTTTATTATTGCCTATGCATCTAAGACCTTAGACGCTGCTCAGTCTAATTACACTATCACTGAAAAAGAGCTTCTGGCTATTGTTTTCGCTCTGGATAAATTTTGAGCCTACTTACTTGGTACTAAGGTGGTAGTGTACTCAGACCATGTAGCTCTAAAATATTTATTGGCTAAGAAAGAGTCCAAACCAAGGCTCATACGCTGGATATTATTGCTGCAAGAATTTGATTTAAAAATTAAAGATAGGAGTGGCTCACAGAATTTAGTGGCGGACCACTTGAGTCGCCTAGAGCACATCAAGGATGACTCCACTCCTATCAATGATGCTTTTCCATTTGATAGCTTGCACGCAATATCTGAAATAGTTCCTTGGTATGCACCTATAGCTAATTACCTTGTCAGTCGCAGCTTCCCTCCTGATTTTACTAAACATCAAAAGAACAAGCTTAAAAGCGAGTCCAAATATTATATATGGGATGACCCATATTTATGGAGATGTGGTGCTGACCAGGTAATTAGAAGTTGTGTGCCTCAATCAGAATTTCAGTCCATTTTAGAGGCCTGCCACTCTTCTGAGAGTGGTGGATATTTTGGCCCTCAAAGAACAGCTAGGAAAATATTAGACTGTGGATTCTGGTGGCCCATACTGTTTAAGGATGCTACTGCTTTTTGTGAATCTTGTTCACCTTGCCAGAGGTTTGGAACTATATCCAAGAGGGATGAAAAGCCCCAACAACCTATGTTATTCTGTGAAATTTTTTATGTCTGGGGCATTGACTTCATGGGTCCATTTCCAAACTCTCATGGTTTCTTATATGTATTGTTAGCTGTAAATTTATGTTTCTAAAAGGGTGGAAGCAATTCCTACCCGTACTGATGATGCTAAGACCGTTGTCTCTTTTGTTCGACATAATATTATCTGTCGCTTTGGATCACCACGAACAATCCTGAGTGATCAAGGCACTCACTTCTGTAACAGGAGATTGACAGGTTTACTGAAGAAATATGAAATTATTCATAAGGTGGCCACAGCTTACCACCCCCAGACTAATGGACAAGCCGAGGTGTCAAATAGAGAGATCAAGCGTATTCTGGAGAAGGTCATCAAGCCTCATAGGAAAGACGGGAGCACCAGGCTTGCAGATGCACTTTGGGCATATTAGACTGCGTACAAGACACCAATCGGAATGAGCTCCTTCTGCCTAGTCTACAGAAAGGCTTGTCACCTCCCAGTGGAGGTGGAACACAAGGCTTTCTGGGCAGTGCGTGAGTGCAACATGGGATTTGAGAAAGCGGGGGTTGAGAGGAAGCTGCAACTACAAGAACTGGAGTGCCTTCTCCTAGAAGCATATGAGAACTCCAGGCTATACAAAGAGAAGGTGAGGGCTGTACATGACAAGAATATCAAGTGAAGGGAGTTCAAACCTGGGGAGTTAGTTCTCCTTTACAACTCCAGGTTGAGACTCATGCCAGGCAAGCTGAGATCAAGATGGGAAGGCCCCTATAGAGTGGAGAAGGCTGAGCCATATGGCGTTTTCCACCTGAGGCACCCTTCTAGTCCTAATATCCTAAAAGTCAATGGCCACCGCTTGAAGCTGTATCATTGTGAGAAGATGAAGGACAGCAAGGAGCTGAAGATCCTCCTCTTGGCAGATCCACCCACAGAAGTAGATTGAGCTCCTGGACTGTCCAACTTAAGGACGTTAAAGAAAAGTGCCGGGTGGGAGGCAACCCACCATGGTATGATCGTTCCTTTCCCTTCTTAGTTTATTTTGTTTTCTTTTTATCAATGTTCATGCATACATTCTGCATCTTAACTTGCATTATGCAATAAAAAAACAGGGGGATCGACGAAATGGGTTCGCTTGACCAGTGAGTTGCGCGGGTGTGGTGCAGAAAGTGTGCTTTTGGCACCATCATGCCCACGCGTCCGCATCCCTGACACGTGCGCGTTACCTCACAGTCTGGACATGCACGCGTCCGTGCCTAAAGCGCGCCCGCGTGCATCAGAAAATTGACGTAAACCATGGTTTACCCGAAAGTTATGCTGGTCTGGGGCTGGTATTGTGCTAGAGGCATAAATTAACCCACGCGTACGCATCTTTGACGCGTGTGCGTCCTTTTACACTTTGCCATCCATGCGTACGCGCACATGACGCGCACGCGCCACTTGCAACTATGGCCCCCAGCCCAGATTGAACCGAGAGTTGTGCGTGCGCGAGGCTGGCTTCGCGCCAATGGCGCAAAATTAGAGACGCGTCCGCGCCTTTGCCACTTCCGTGCCTTTCCATGTTGTGCAATGCATGCGTCCGCGTACTATACGCGTTCGCATCGCTTGCACCGCCTAACTTAACCCAGCGCACCACTGATGAGCGGATAATTTTTATACGCTTTTTGGCATTGTTTTTAGATAGTTTTTAGTATGATGTAGTTAGTTTTGGTATATTTTTATTAGTTTTTAAGCAAAATTCACATTTCTGGACTTTACTATGAGTTTCTGTATTTTTTTGTGATTTCAGGTATTTTTTAGTTGAAATTAAGGGACCTGAGCAAAAATCTGATTCAGAGGCTCAAAAAGGACTGCTGATGTTGTTGGATTCTGACCTCCCTGCACTTGAAAAGGATTTTTTGGAGCCACAGAAGGCCAAATGGTGCACTCTCAAATGCGTTAGAAAGTAGACATCCAGGTCTTTCCCTCAATATATAATAGTTCATACTTTGCTCGAGTTTATACGATGCAAACTGGCATTCAATGCCAGATTTCTGCCCTATTCTGGCGATAAACGCCAGAAACAAGTTGCAAGCTAGAGTCAAATGCCAGAAACAAGTTACAAACTAGCGTTTAACTCCAAGAAAAGTCTCTACACATGAAAGCTTCAATGCTCAGCCCAAGCACACACCAAGTGGGCCCGGAAGTGGATTTCTGCATCATTTACTTATTTTTGTAACCCTAGTAACTAGTTTAGTATAAATAGAACTTTTTACTATTGTACTAGGGGTCTTTTTCCCTATTTTTTGAATTTATATGCCATTTGGGGAGGCTGGCCATTCGGCCATACCTAGACCTTGTTCTTATGTATTTTCAATGGTGGAGTTTCTACACACCATAGATTAAGGTGTGGAGCTCTGCTGTTCCTTGAGTATTAATGCAAAGTACTATTGTTCTTCTATTCAATTCATGCTTATTCTTATTCTAAGATATTCATTCGCACACAAGAACATGATGAATGTGATGATTATGTGACACTCATCACCATTCTCATTTATGAACGCGTGATTGACAACCACTTCCGTTCTACATGGAAACAAGCTTGAATGTATATCTCTTGGGTTTCTAATCAACGATTCACATCGACTCCCCTCTGACAATAGGGTATCTGAATCCAAGATTAGAATCTTCGTGGTATAAGCTAGAATCCATTGGCAGCATTCTTGATATTCGGAAAGTCTAAACCTTGTTTGTGGTATTCCGAGAAGGATCTGGGAAGGGATGACTGTGACGAGCTTCAAACTCACGACTGTAGGGCGTGGTGATAGACGTAAAAGGATAGTAAATCCTATTCCTACACGATCGAGAACCAACAGCTGATTAGCCATGCGATATCTGTGCATGATATTTTTCATCCGAGATGAGAAATCTGACAGTTGATTAGCCGTACAGAAATCGTAGAGGACCATTTTCACTGAGAGGACGGGAAGTAGCCATTGACAATGGTGACACCCAGCATACAGCTTGCCATAGAAAGGAGTATGAAGGATTGGATGAAGGTAATAGGAAAGCAGATATTCAGAAGGAACAACGCATTTCCATACGCTTATCTGAATTTCCCACCAATGAATTACATAAGTATCTCTATCTTTATTTTTTGCTTACTTATCTTTTAATTATCAAAACTCCATAACCATTTGAATCCGCCTGACTGAGATTTACAAGATGACCATAGCTTGCTTCAAGCCGACAATCTCCGTGGGATCGATCCTTACTCACGTAAGGTTTATTACTTGGACAACCCAGTGCACTTGCTGGTTAGTTGTGCGAAGTTATGAAAAAGAGTTGAGATTACAATTGTGTGTACCAAGTTGTTGGCGCCATTGATTTATGAACTTGTCCATGTTAGAATTGACATCTTTATTTAAATATAACTTGAGGTATTTCAGACTCATGATTGCTTTTCCTTATTTTTAATTTAGATTATTTACTATTGGCTTTGGTTGATTAATTGGTGACTCTTGAGTTATCAAACTCATCGTGATTGATAATTATTATTCTTGCTGATTAATTTAGATTCCTATAACTCTAGTCTTTCCTCAAGGAGTTGAGTAGGACTTTAGGTATTAAATTAATTTGTCCACTTAACTGACCTTCATGGTTAGAGGTTGACTTAGTGGGAGCAATAATATGATTCTCATCACCATTGATAAGGATAACTAGTATAGGACTTCCAGTTTTCATACCTTACTGATGAGCGGATAATTTGTACGCTTTTTGGCATTGTTTTTAGTATGTTTTTAGTATGATCTAGTTAGTTTTTAGTATATTTTTATTAGTTTTTAGTTAAAATTCACTTTTCTAGACTTTACTATGAGTTTGTGTGTTTTTCTGTGATTTCAGGTATTTTCTGGCTGAAATTGAGGGACCTGAGCAAAAATCTGATTCAGAGACTGAAAAGGACTGCAGATGCTGTTGGATTCTGACCTCCCTGCACTCGAAGTGGATTTTCTGGAGCTACAGAAGCCCAATTGGCACGCTCTCAACGGCGTTGGAAAGTAGACATCCTGGGCTTTCCAGCAATATATGATAGTC
>NC_029772.3:32916255-32918518 GCF_000817695.3 Arachis duranensis | reverse complement strand
ACAATCTCTGTGGGATCGACCCTTACTCGCGTAAGGTTTATTACTTGGATGACCCAGTACACTTGCTGGTTAGTTGTGCGAAGTTGTGTTTATGCCATGGTATTGAACACCATGTTTTTGGATTCATTACCGGGGATTATTTGATTTGTGAAAAGTATTGATCACAATTTCGTGCACCAAGTTTTTGGCGCCGTTGCCGGGGATTGTTGAGTTTGGACAACTGACGGTTCATCTTGTTGCTTAGATTAGGTATTTTTTTTTCGGAGTTCTTAAGAATGAATTCTAGTGTTTCATGATGATCTGTTGAAGTCTGGCTGGCTGTGAAGCCATGTCTAATTTCATTGGACCGAGGTTTTAACTTATCATCACAAGAGCTTGTTGATTTCTATCAATCTTGCTGTTGGAGCAATGATCTGCTAAGGCTTGGCTGGCCATTGGCCATGTCTAGTGTTTTGGACCGAAGCTTTCTTTGAAAGCTTGGCTGGCTGAGAAGCCATGTCTAATTCCTGGACCGGAGTCTTAGACTAGCATTGCAATGATTCCTGGAACTCTCATTAAGAATTTTGATACCTTTATTTTCTTTTTCTCACTTAATTTTCGAAAAAAAAATTACAAAATCATAAAAACCAAAAATATTGTATCAACTTGCCTATGATGCAAGGAGATGAACATCCTTACACTAGAAGGGTCAACTTTGATCAAAGGTTGGACCAAGTCCTCACAGTCATATGTGAAGAGGGCGCCCAATGGAAGAGAGATTCAAGAGGAAAGCCGGTTCAATTGAGAAGGCATGACCTCAAACCCATGGCTAGAGGTGGTTAGAGTTTATACAACGCTCAATCATTCCCACTAGCATCCGGTCCGAAGTCACCATAGACCGGGCTATCATGATTCATAGCATCATGATTGGAGAAGAAATAGAAGTTCATGAGGTTATAGCTCAAGAACTTTATAAGGTGGCGGATGGTGGACGAAATTGTGATTTCTATCTTTTTGAGCTTTAGCATATATTGACTCTTAGAGCACTGTTTATTCTCACAACTCCGTTCAACTAACCAGCAAGTGTACTGGGTCGTCCAAGTAATAAACCTTACGTGAGTAAGGGTCGAATCCACAGAGATTGTTGGTATGAAGCAAGCTATGGTCACCTTGTAAATCTCAGTCAGGCAGATTAAAATAGTTTATGGGTTTTTCGAAAATAGAAATAAAGGGTAGAAATAAAAGGGATAGAAGACTTATGCAGATTCATTGGTAGGAATTTCAGATAAGCGGGTGGAGATGCTGTAGAGCCCAAGCACGCCTGCTCTCCCACTGCTTCTACTCAATCCTTCTTACTCCCTTCCATGGCAAGCTTTGTATAGGGGTTCACCATCAACTGTGGCTACTTTCTTCCTCTCGGGGAAATATCCTGTGCGGCTGTCACTCGCACAGCTAACCAGTCTGGAGGCCAGAAATGTGCCACAGTGCGTGCTTGGTGCTGCCAGATTCAAGCTGTGATGCGCCAGAATTGAGTCTTGGTGCACAAGATGCTGCCCTGCCCTCGCGGAGGGCAGGGTAGAAAAATATGGTGCTGCCAGGATCGTGTGTGGTGCGCGCTGGTGCTGCCAGGGTCGTGATTTGGTGCGCCAGATTCACTTCTTGGTGCGCCAGAGTTGTGCACCAACAAAATGCTGCCCTTCCCTCGCGGAGGGCAGAGCAGTGTTTCCAAAATGCAGTCCCGTGTTTGAATCCGGGCAGAGACACACGCTAAGTCATTTTCCTTGGTTTCTTGGCACGGTAGTGGACCTTAGTACCTAGCTTCCTCATGGTCCCGTGTTCAACTCTTGTGGCAAGCATTTGGAGATATTTTCCTTTGATTTTCTCCCTTGGTGAGCCCGATACTGCCCTTGTGGAGGGCAGGGCAACATTTTATTCCTCTTGATTCCAAGGCACAAAATTATGCTCTGCCCTTGTAGTGGGCAGGGCAGAGTTGCCTTCTCTGCTTAGTTCCCTTATGTTGCCCTCCTAGAGGGCAGTGTGCCCTTGTGGAGGGCAATGCTTGCCTCCCCATTGTATGCGGCACACTTTTCTCTCTTTGACCACACTTTCTTTTCCTTGGGCCACACTTCCTTAGGCCACGCTTTTCCCTTTTTTCTTTTCTTCACCTACAATAAACCGAAACAACCACTCAAAGTATCACTAAATTCAAGAGGCTTATAAATCAATTAAAATTCAATTAAAATTAGCTTAAACCTCATGGATTAACATTAATTTCATGGTGGTT
>NC_029772.3:32912511-32915087 GCF_000817695.3 Arachis duranensis | reverse complement strand
GAAACTTGGATGCTACACACGCTACCCATTTTCCTTGGCTTTCTTGGCACCATAATGAAGCCTAGTTCCTTGCTTCCTTCTTGTTCCGCGTTCGAGACTTGTAGCAAGCATTATGAGCATTTTCCTTTGATTTTCTTCCCTTGGTGAGCCCGATACTGCCCTTGTGGAGGGCAGGGCAAGGTTCTCTTCTTCTTGGTTCCAAGGCACAATTTTGTGCTCTTCCCTTGTAGTGGGCAGGGCAGAGTTGCCTTTCATGCTTGGTTCTCTTATGTTGCCCTCCTAGAGGGCAGTGTGCCCTTGTGGAGGGCAATGCTTGCCTCCCCATTGTATGCGGCACACTTTTCTCTCTTTGACCACACTTTCTTTTCCTTGAGCTACACTTCCTTAGGCCACGCTTTTCCTTTTTTTTCTTTTCTTCACCTACAATAAACCAAAACAACCACTCAAAGTATCACTAAATTCAAGAGGCTTATAAATCAATTAAAATTAGCTTAAACCTCATGGATTAACATTAATTTCATGGTGGTTGCTTGATTTAAAGAAGTTGTGCATTTTCACTCCAAATCACTTACTTAAGAAGCAAGAAAGTGCATAAAGACTAACAAAACAAATGAAATTAGCTTGAAAAATGGGTATATGATGACTTGTCATCAGTGGCGCATGTCACGCGTACGCGTCGATGGTCTTCTTCGCGTGTCATGCGTACGTGTCAGGTACGCGCACGCATCGCTGTACAAATCTCCAAATCACGCGCACGCGTCAGGTACGAGCACGCGTCAGGTAGGCGCACGCGTCGCTCCTTGCTGATCATCTCCTTTAATTCTTGTTCTCCTTCCATTTGTGCAAGCTTCCTCTGCATCAAATCCAGCCAAATGCTACCTAAAATAAACAAAATTGCACGAGACTCAAAGTAGCATCAATAGTGGCTAAAAGATAATTAACTCTTGATTAAACTCAACAATTTAAATACAAATTCACTAGGAAAAGATAAGACAGATGATCACGCATCACAACACCAAACTTGAATTGTTGCTCGTCCTCAAGCAACCAAAATAAGTGCATGATTAAGATGTGAATTTGCATGAGAAGTGAGAGTTTAGTCATGCTCAAGTCTATTCTTAAAATGGGGTTTATTCACTGTAATTTTGAACAGTTTTGGCATCTCACTCTCCTTTGAATCAGAGGAACGTCAGTGTCATTCGGAATTAGAATCCGGATTATATTATGAATTCTCTGTTCTTTATACTCCAATTTAATCCTTGAACACAACATAATTTTCTTTAATTTATTTTTCTTTGGTGCTTTGCACCTTGAACCTAGCCATGACTTTAAATGTTTTGTCTCAAGAGTTACTTGACACAGAAACACCACAAGCACTTAATTGGGAATTTCCTTTAAGTTTTTATTTTTCTTTCAGTTACTCCCAGACAGTGGTGCTCAAAGCCTTTGGCATACTCTGTTAAACGCACTTGGTCTCGACGCTAAGTGTTCCGTCTCAAGGATATTTGACACAAAAAAACACCACAAGCATATGACTAGGGAAACAACTCTTTGAGCTTTTAATCATATCTGACCTCCCTAGTCATTGATGCTCAGAGTCTTGGACCTTGCTTTTATAGTTTTTTTTCTTTTGCTTCAAGGATTAAATTTTTGTTTATTTTAGAGAAGTCATAATAATTCTCTAAATTCCTGTTCCTTATACATCAACATTATTTGATTCAAATTCAAATATGCATTGTTCATGTCATGCATTCAAAATCACAAATAATACCACCACATTTAAGTAAATAAGTGATGAGCGGATAATTTGTACGCTTTTTGGCATTGTTTTTAATATGTTTTTAGTATGATCTAGTTAGTTTTTAGTATATTTTTATTTGTTTTTAGTTAAAATTCACTTTTCTGGACTTTACTATGATTTTGTGTGTTTTTCTGTGATTTCAGGTATTTTCTGGCTGAAATTGAGGGACCTGAGCAAAAATCTGATTCAGAGACTAAAAAGGACTGTAGATGCTGTTGGATTCTGACCTCCCTGCACTCGAAGTGGATTTTCTGGAGCTACAGAAGCCCAATTGGCGCGCTCTCAACGGTGTTGGAAAGTAGACATCCTGGGCTTTCCAGCAATATATGATAGTTTATACTTTGCCCAAGATTTGATGGCCCAAACCGGCGTTCAAAGTCACCCTCAGTATTTCCAGCGTTAAACGCCGGAACTGGCACCAAAATGGGAGTTAAACACCCAAACTGGCACAAAAGCTGGCGTTTAACTCCAAGAAGAGTCTCTACACGAAAATGCTTCAATGCTCAGCCCAAGCACACACCAAGTGGGCCCGGAAGTGGATTTTTATGTCTTTTACTCATCTCTGTACACCCTAGGTTACTAGTTTTCTATAAGTAGGCCTTTTACTATTGTATTAAAAATCTTTTGATCACTTTAGATCTCTAGATCATCTTTGGACATCTAGTTCTTAGATTATTGGGAGGCTGGCCATTCAGCCATGCCTAGACCTTGCTCTTATGTATTTTCAACGGTGGAGTTTCTACACACCATAGATTAAGGTGTGGAGCTCTGCTGT
>NC_029772.3:32893271-32912342 GCF_000817695.3 Arachis duranensis | reverse complement strand
TGACAACCACCTCCGTTCTATCTTCGATTGGGTGAATATCTCTTGGATTCCTGGTACACGATGCATGGTTGATCGCCTGACAACCGAGTGCTCGCCTGACAACCGAGCCAGCCATTCCGTGAGATCAGAGTCTTCGTGGTATAGGCTAGAACTGATGGCAGCATTCAAGAGAATCCGGAAGGTCTAACCTTGTCTGTGGTATTCTGAGTAGGATTCAATGATTGAATGACTGTGACGTGCTTCAAACTCCTGAGGACGGGGCGTTAGTGACAGACGCAAAAGAATCACTGGATTCTGTTCTGGCCTGATCGAGAACTGACAGATGGATAGCCGTGCCGTGACAGGGTGCGTTGAACATTTCCACTGAGAGGATGGGAGGTAGCCACTGACAACGGTGAAACCCTTGCTTAAGCTTGCCATAGAAAGGAGTAAGAAGGATTGGATGAAGACAGTAGGAAAGCAGAGAGACGGAAGGGACACAGCATCTTCATGCGCTTATCTGAAATTCCCACCAATGAATTGCATAAGTATCTCTATCCTTATCTTTATGTTTTATTCGTATATCACCATATCCATTTGAGTTTGCCTGACTGAGATTTACAAGGTGACCATAGCTTGCTTCATACCAACAATCTCTGTGGGATCGACCCTTACTCGCGTAAGGTTTATTACTTGGACGACCCAGTACACTTGCTGGTTAGTTGTGCGAAGTTGTGTTTATGCCATGGTATTGAATACCAAGTTTTTGGATTCATTACCGGGGATTATTTGATTTGTGAAAAGTATTGATCACAATTTCGTGCACCACTTACCAAGAGTTTTATTAGTTATTAACTTATTAATTCCCTGCAATCTATTTCTCTTGTTCAACCCTTTTCAAAACCCAAAAACAATGTTTTGCATAACCAATAATAATTCATATTTCCCTGCAATTCCTTGAGAAGACGACCCGAGGTTTGAATACTTCGGTTTATAAATTTTATTGGGTTTGTTACTTGTGACAACCAAAACGTTTGTAAGAAAGGTTGATTGCTTGGTTTAGAAACTATACTTGCAACGAGAATTTATTATAACTTCTAAACCATCAATCTTCAGTTCTTCATCTATCAAGACCACTTCTATGAAGTTGTGGCCAAGAAGAAGGTGATCCCTGAGGTCCCTTTCATGCTCAAGAAGAATAAGTATCCGGAGATCCGACATGAAATCCAAAGAAGTGGTTGGGAAGTTCTCACCAACCCCATTCAACAAGTCAGAATCTTAATGGTTCAAGAGTTCTATGCTAATACATGGATCACTAGGAACCATGATCAAAGTATGAACCCGAAGCCAAAGAATTGGCTTACAATGGTTCGGGGAAAATACTTAGATTTCAGTCCGAAAAATGTAAGGTTGGCGTTCCACTTGCTAATGATGCAAGAAAACACACGCCCCTACACTAGAAGGGTCAACTTTGATCAAAGGTTGGACCAAGTCCTCATGGACATATGTGAGGAAGGAGCTCAATGGAAAAGAGACTCAAGAGGCAATCCGATTCAATTGAGAAGACCGGACCTTAAGCCTGTGACTAGAGGATGGTTGGAGTTCATCCAATGCTCCATCATTCCTACTAGCAACCGATCCGAAGTAATTGTGAATCGGGCCATCATGATCCATAGTATCATGATTGGGGATGAAGTGGAAATTCATGAGATCATACCTCTAGAACTCTACAAGGTGGCTGACAAGTCCTCCACTTTGGCAAGGTTAGCCTTTCCTCATCTCATTTGTCACCTATGCAATTTGGCTAGGATTGACATAGAAGAAGACATCCTCATTGAAGAGGACAAGCCCATCACTAAGAAAAGGATGGAGCAAACAAGAGAGCCCACTCGTAGACCTCAACAAGAGCATGAAGAAATTCCTCATGAAATCCATGAGATGCCTCAAGGGATGCATTTTCCTCCACACAACTATTGGGAGCAACTCAACACCTCTTTGGAAGGCTTGAGTTACAACATGGACCAACTAAGGGTAGAGCACCAAGAGCACTCCATCATTCTCCATGAGATTAGAGAAGATCAAAGAGCTTTGAGGGAGGAGCAACAAAGGCAAGGAAGAGACATAGAGGAGCTTAGGCGTTCCATTGGATCTTCAAGAGGAAGAACTAGCCGCCATCACTAAGGTGGACCCGTTCTTTGATTTCCTTGTTCTTATTTTTCTGTTTTTCGAATTTGATGCTTTATGTTTGTCTATGTTTGTGTCTTTATTACATGATCATTAGTGTCTAGTGTCTATGTCTTAAAGCTATGAATAACTCTATGAATCCTTCACCTCTTTTAAATGGAAAATGTGCCTAAGTACAAAAGAACAAGAAGTACTTGGATTTCAAATTTTATCTTGAAATTAGTTTAATTATTTTGATATGGTGGCAATACTTTTTGTTTTCTGAATGAATGCTTGAACAGTGGATATTTTTGATAGTGAAGTTTATGAATGTTAAAATTGTTGGCTCTTGAAAGAATGATGAACAAAGAGAAATGTTATTGATGATCTGAAAAATTATGAAATTGATTCTTGAAGCAAGCAAAAGCAGTGAAAAAGAGAAAATAGCGAAAAAATGGCGAAAAAAAGAGAAAGAAAAAGAAAAAGCAAGCAAAAAAAGTCAATAGCCCTTAAAACTAAAAGGCAAGGGTAAAAAGGATCCAAGACTTTGAGCATTAATGGATAGGAGGGCCCAAGGAAATAAAATCCAGGCCTAAGCGGCTAAATCAAGCTGTCCCTAACCATGTGCTTGTGGTATGAATGTCCAAGTGAAAAGCTTGAGACTGAGTGGTTAAACTCGTGATCTAAAGCAAAAGAGTGTGCTTAAGAACTCTGGACACCTCTAATGGGGACTTTAGCAAAGCTAAGTCACAATCTGAAAAGGTTCACCCAGTTATGTGTCTGTGGCATTTATGTATCCGGTGGTAATACTGGAAAACAAAGTACTTAGGGCCACGGCCAAGACTCATAAAGTAGCTGTGTTCAAGAATCAACATACTGAACTAGGAGAATCAATAACACTATCTTAATTCTGAGTTCCTATAGATGCCAATCATTTTGAACTTCAAAAGAAAAAGTGAGATGCCAAAACTGTTCGGAAGTAAAAAGCTACTAGCTCTGCTCATCTAATTGAGACTAAGTTTCATTGATATTGTGAGATTCATTGTATATTCTCTTCTTTTTATCCTATTTTGTTTTCAATTGCTTGGGGACAAGCAAAAATTTAAGTTTGGTGTTGTAATGAGCGGATAATTTATACGCTTTTTGGCATTGTCTTTAGATAGTTTTTAGTAGGATCTAGTTAGTTTTTAGTATATTTTTATTAGTTTTTAAGAAAAATTCACATTTTTAGACTTTACTATGAGTTTGAGTGTTTTTCTGTGATTTCAGGTATTTTCTGGCTGAAATTGAGGGAGCTGAGTAAAAATCTGATTCAGACGCTGAAAAAGGACTGCTGATGCTGTTGGATTCTGACCTCCCTGCACTCGAAATGGATTTTTTGGAGCTATAGAAATCCAAATGGTGCGCTTTTAATTGCGTTGGAAAGTACACATCCAGGGGTTTTCAGAAATATATAATAGTCCATACTTTTTCCAAGTTTATATGACGCAAACTGCCGTTCAACGCCAGCTTTCTGCCCTATTCTGGCGTTAAACGCCAGAAACAAGTTGCAAGCTAGAGTCAAACGCCAGAAACAAGTTACAAACTGGCGTTTAACTCCAAGAAAAGTTTCTACACACGAAAGCTTCAATGCACAGCCCAAGCACACACCAAGTGGGTCCGGAAGTGGATTTCTGCATCATTTACTTATTTCTGTAACCATAGTAACTAGTTTAGTATAAATAAAACTTTTTACTATTGTACTAGGGGTCTTTTTCCCTATTTTTTGAATTTATATGCCATTTGGGGAGGCTGGCCATTTGGCCATGCCTAGACCTTGTTCTTATGTATTTTCAACGGTGGAGTTTCTACACACTATAGATTAAGGTGTGGAGCTCTGCTGTTTCTCGAGTATTAATGCAAAGTACTATTGTTCTTCTATTCAATTCATGCTTATTCTTATTCTAAGATATTTATTCATACACAAGAACATGATGAATGTGATGATTATGTGACACTCATCACCATTCTCACTTATGAACGCGTGATTGACAACCACTTTCGTTCTACATGGAAACAAGCTTGAATGTATATCTCTTGGGTTTCTAATCAATGATTCACATTGAATCCCCTCTGACAATGGGGCATCTGAATCCGAGATTAGAATCTTCGTGGTATAAGCTAGAATCCATTGGCAGCATTCTTGAGATCCGGAAAGTCTAAACCTTATCTGTGGTATTCCGAGTAGGATCTGGGAAGGGATGACTGTGACGAGCTTCAAACTCGCGACTATAGGGCATGGTGACAAACGCAAAAGGATAGTAAATCCTATTCCTACATGATCGAGAACCAATAGTTGATTAGCCATACGATATCTGTGTATGATATTTTTCATCCGAGACGAGAAATCTGACAGTTGATTAGCCGTACAGAAATCGTAGAGGACCATTTTCACTGAGAGGACGAGAAGTAGCCATTGACAACGGTGACACCTAGCATACAGCTTGCCATAGAAAGGATTATGAATGATTGGATGAAGGCAATAGGAAAGTAGAGATTTAGAAGGAACAACGCATCTCCATGCGCTTATCTGAAATTCCCACAAATGAATTACAAAAGTATCTCTATCTTTATTTTATGCTTACTTATCTTTTAATTATCAAAACTCCATAACCATTTGAATCCGCCTGACTGAGATTTACAAGATGACCATAGCTTGCTTCAAGCCGACAATCTCTGTGGGATCGACCCTTACTCACGTAAGGTTTATTACTTGGACGACCCAGTGCACTTGCTAGTTAGTTGTGCGAAGTTGTGAAAAAGAGTTGAGATTACAATTGTGCGTACCAAGTTGTTGGCGCCATTGAGATCACAATTTCGTGCACCAGCCACCCAGTTTCCACACCCCCAATCCTAATTCTTTCTTCTTTCTCCTTCCTTCTTTCACCATTCTTCCTTCCTACCTCTCCCCTCATCCTACTTCCATCTTCTTTTAATTATTGCATTTACTTATTTTTATTTTTCTCAACATTTCTATTAGCTTCTTTATTTGTGCTTTCTTTTTCACTCTTCTCCCATGCATTCTTATGTTGGTGTTGGAGCTTTATTTGGGTATTACTTTATTATCTTTGTGCTTGTGGATATTTTGAGGAATAATTTGACAATTGCAATTTTATTATGGATCTCACATATATTTGGATTACTTATTTTCATTCCTACTCTCACTTGAACACCAAGTGTTTGTGAAAAAGCCAACATGGCATTTTGAATTCTTTTATCTCATATTCTTCCTACTTTAATGCCTCTTTTTCACAACTCTTGCCATCCACATGTATTGAGTTTATGATTCACAATTTTTGTCAAACCAATGCTCATTCTTCTCTTCCATGTGTACTTATTATTGACTTTGATGCTTGAGTTATGCTTCTCATGCCTCTTACCTGCATGCCATTCTCCCTCTTGCATCTGGTTGTATGATATGCCTCTATGCTCTCTATTGTTATCTCCCATGCATGTTGTAGCTACCATGCACTCAAGACATTGTTTATTTTCCTGGGCATTTCTTTTCACTTGGAATTTCTTCCTTCCGGTTTTTTGCTATCTATAGTTAATATTCTTCCTCTCTCTTTCTTCTTTAGGATGGGTACCCAGAAAGGAAAGGGGAAGGCCACTGATAAAACACCGGCAAGGCAAGGCACTAAACGCCCCTTGGCTAAAGCACAAGCTTCTACAAGTGTTAGGCCACCCACAAAGCGGATAAAGAAATCATCAAGGTTAATGATGCAGAGAAAGCTTTTCCTACTAGGGACTCTGCACGGTTCACTAACCGTTACTGTGAGCAGATGTTCCCCATCCTAGCTGTTAGGAACTACAATAATGAGTGCCTACTCATTCTTCCAACACACTTTGCTGAGTTTGTGGAGTCCCGCATCGAGAGGAGACATTGGGGATTCTTGAGAAGGCAGCCGCGACAGGTCAATCTATCGTGGGTAGTTAAATTCTACTCCAACTTCCACTTGCCAACTCTGCAGTATATCTATGTTCGTCAAAAGCAAGTCCCTGTCTCCGAAGGGGCCATTCAGAGAGTGTTGGATCTGCCGCCTGGACCAGAGCGGTTGGACGCCTATCAAGAGGCCTCTCTTAAGCGCCAGACATACCAGTTTGACTGGGATAGCGTCCTTGGAGTTATAGCATAACCAGGCAACAGTTGGATCTATGGGCAGCATCGGACTCGACTTAAGAGCATTGCGGCTCCAGCACTTACATTGGAGGCTCGCGTGTGGGCACAGATTATGTCCTACTATGTCTTTTCGAGCACTCACGAGTCAATCTTCACTGCAGACATGGCTGTTCTCATCTGGTGCATTCTCACCGAGCAGCCTTTCAACTTACCAAGACACATCCGGCAGGCCATGGGGCACATACAGATTGCGATTAACCAACCCTTTCCCGCACTAATTTCGGATCTTGTCTCTGCAGCTAGAATTCCCTCTAGGGCTGGGGATACCAAAGCCATGATTCCAGTGGCTGATCAGTATGTCCCGAATGGGAAGTATATCAGACCCCAGTACCCTCTGCTAGCCGACTTCCGGGCCCATCTGTAGACACTCTTCCTACTTCTGCCTCGCCATCACCCACACGCCTCCACCGTCCACTACTCAGATGTTCTTTCAGATCCTTCAGTGGTTAGACCGGCAAGACCGGCAGATGGAGCGACTGGAGCACCGCAACAAGCGCCGATACACCTATCTAAAAGAACTCATTGCTAGTACCCACCCACCTCCAGAAGCAAAGGATACACCGGACTCCACTTCACCTACCAGCACTAGGAGCCATGATGAGCCCGTCAGTGGCGGTGATGCTACCAGCCCCACCTTGCTCCTTACTGATAGCACGGAGGACCGTGCCAATCCATAAGTGTGGGGAGGTCAGTACCTGACTTCCGGTGGTAATATCTCTCTCTTAACACCAACATGTCATTTTTTTTCTTCTGTTAGATAGGATAGATTGCATGATAATAATTACTTGCATGTATGCTCTGCTTGGTAAGTAATGAGTTTCTTTTTAAAACACTATTCTATAGTATTTCACTAATTTAAATTTAAAATTTGTGTTAAACTTGTTTGAAGATTGTAATTTGGAACATGGTTGATAGCTAAGAACACAACCTATGAGATTTTGAGCTTGATTATATGGTTACACTATTTAACCATGATTTTTATTCCTGTGTGTTTCTTTTTCTATGATTGCAATCTATGTTTTGTTCCATTCTATATGTCCATTATTTAATGTATATTCATGCATGCATATGACTGAGGCTCTCATTTTGTTATTAGCTCACTTACCCCAAATAGTCTACCATTTCATCTATCCTTATTTGCCACTTTGAGCCTTTTAATCCCCATTTGTTTCTTAGGTTACCACATCACTAGCCTTAAGCAGAAAAATAAGTAATTACCCGAATTAAATCTTTGGCTAGCTTAAGATAGAGAGTGTGTATCAAGTAAGTGTGGGAAAATGTGGAAACTTTGGATGATAAGAGAGTGTATTATTCTATTAACAAATATTGAGAATTTAGGTGCTATTCATGTGAATTATGAAAACCATATGCATTGATTTACTATGCATAAAAAATATGGGGAATAAAAACACCCCAAAATTCGAAGTCAATAAAAAAAAGATCAATTCATATGAGATGAAATAAAAGAGCATTTAAATATATGAGTATGTGAAATGTACAAAAGTGAGATTTTGGGTAGCTAGGCATGAATTTAGAATTATGTAGAGTGTATGTTTGTGTTAGGTGAAAATTTATGTTAGTCAAAGATTCAATTTATAGCTCACTTGACCATACATATATCCTCACCCTTACCTTAGCCCCATTACAACCTTGGAAAGACCTCATGATGTTTGCATAAGTACACTAGATATTTGTTGATTGGTTAGATGAAGAGAAAAATTTTAGAAAGCATGATTAGAGGAGACTAGAGTGGATTAACCCTAAGCACCTGAGTGATTAGAGTGCATATACTTTTCCTGTGAGGGTTCAATGCTTGATTCTATGTTTCCGGCTTTCATGAGCTATCTTCTTACAAGTTTACTTGCTTCTTATTGTGTGATTTGAATTAGTGGAATCTGATTTATGTTTGTCTTGGAGAACTTGCTTATTTTTAACCAGTAGGCAGAAACATCCTAGCATGTAGTTGCATTCATTTAAATAGGTTGCATTGCATGAGTCCTACTTTCCCCCATTCATTCTTTTGATCTCCTTGAGCTTAGCATGAGGACATGCTAATGTTTAAGTGTGGGAAGATTGATAAACCACTATTTTGTGATTTATCTTGTGCTAAATTGAGTGGTATTTACCAATCCTCTACATATTTATTCATACGAATTGCGTGATTTTACAAATCCTTTCTAGTGTTGTTCTATGATTGAAAACTTTCTTCCCAAGCCCTTAAATTGTGTATTTTTAATTCTTCTTTTTACCATTCAATGCCGTGATCTGTGTGTTAAGTGTTTTCAGGCTTTATAGGGCAGGAATGGCCTAAAGGATGGAAAGGAAGCTTGCAAAAATAGAAGGAACACAAGAAAATAAATGAGCTGATGGTGCATGAAATTGCAATCACACTTTTGTAATTCCGCACAACTAACGAGCAAGTGCACTGGGTCGTCCAAGTAATACCTTATTGAGTAAGGGTCGATCCCACAGAGATTGTCGGCTTGAAGCAAGCTATGGTTATCTTGTAACTCTTAGTCAAGATATCAATAATTCTCAGGTTTAATTGTGAAAAGTAGAAGAACATGAAATAAATACTTGTTTTGCAGTAATGGAGAACAGGTTGAGGTTTTGGAGATGCTCTATCTTCTGAATCTCTGCTTTCCTACTGTCTTCTTCTTCATGCACGCAAGGCTCCTTCCATGGCAAGCTGTATGTAGGGTTTCAGCGTTGTCAATGGCTACCTCCCATCCTCTCAGTGAAAATGTTCAACGCGCTCTGTCACAGCACGGCTATTCATCTGTCGGTTCTCGATCATGTCGGAATAGAATCCAGTGATTCTTTTGCGTCTGTCACTAATGCCCCACAATCGCGAGTTTGAAGCTCGTCACAGTTATTCAATCCCTGAATCCTACTCAGAATACCACAGACATGGTTTAGACCTTCCGGATTCTCAAGAATGGCCGCCAATACATTCTAGCTTATACCACGAAGATTCTGGTTAAAGAACCCAAAAGATATCCACTCAATCTAAAGTAGAACGGAGGTGGTTGTCAGGCACACGTTCATGGGTGAGAATGATGATGAGTGTCACGGATCATCACATTCATCAAATTGAGGAAAAAGTGATATCTTAGAATGGAAGCAAGCGTGATTGAATGAAAAATAGTAGTAATTGCATTAATCCATCAAGACACAGCAGAGCTCCTCACCCCCAACCATGGGGTTTAGAGACTCATGCCGTAGAAAGTACAGTATGAAACGTGTAAAGTTTCATGAGATAAAGATATAATGTCAAAAGATCCTATTATACATTGCTGGAAAGCCCATGATGTCTACTTTCCAACGCAATTAAGAGCGCGCCAATTGTGATTTTGTAGATCCAGAGAATCCACTTCGAGTGCAGGGAGGTCAGAATCCAACAGCATCTGCAGTCCTTTTTTAGCCTCTGAATCAGATTTTTGCTCAGGTCCCTCAATTTCAGCCAGAAATTACTTGAAATCATAGAAAAATACACAAACTGATAGTAAAGCCCAGAAAAGTGAATTTTAAATAAAAACTCATAAAAATATACTAAAAACTAACTAAAATGTACTAAAAATATACTAAAAACAGTGCCAAAAGCGTATAAATTATCCGCTCATCACAACACCAAACTTAAATTGTTTCTTGTCCCCAAGCAACTGAAAATCAAATAGGATAAAAAGAAGAGAACATACTATAGACTCCAAAATATCAATGAAACTTAGCTCCAATTAGATGAGCGGGACTAGTAACTTTTTTCCTCTGAACAGTTTTGGCATCTCACTTTATCCTTTGCAGTTTAGAATGATTAGCATCTATAGGAACTCAGAATTCAGATAATGTTATTGATTCTCCTAGTTAAGTATGATGATTCTTGAACACAGCTACTTTATGAGTCTTGGCTGTGGCCCAAAGCACTCTGTCTTCCAGTATTACCACCGGATACATACATGCCACGGACACATAACTGGGTAAACCTTTTCAGATTGTGACTCAACTTTGCTAGAGTCCTCAATTGGAGGTGTCCAGGGTTCTTAAGCACGCTCTTTTTGCCTTGGATCATTTTTTATTTTTACCCTTGCCTTTTTGTTTAAAGGGCTATTGGCTTTTTCTGCTTGCTCTCTCTCTCCTTTTTTCTTCTTTTTTTTTGAATTCACTGCTTTTTCTTGCTTCAAGAATCAATCTGATGATTTTTCAAATCTTCAATAACATTTCTCCTTTTCCATCATTCCTTCAAGAGCCAACAAGTTTAACATTCTTTAATCAACAAATTCAAAAGACATATGTACTGTTCAAGCATTCATTCAGAAAACAAAAAGTATTGTCACCACATCAAACTAATTTAACTAGTTTCAGAGATGAATTCGAAATTCTATACTTCTTGTTTTTTTGTGATTAAAGCATTTTGCATTTAAGAGAGGTGATGGATTCATAGGACATTCATAGCTTTAAGATATGAACCTTAAATTTTATTAATCATGAATTAAGAACAAGACTCAAAAATAAATATAAGATAAGATTAATAGTAATAGAAAACAAAAATTTAAATGACTCTAAAATAGACTCCTAATGATAGAGGTTATCACAGAGTTAGGACTCAATAACCTTGATTTTGAGAAGTGGATGCTCCCTCAACTTGTGGGTTAATTGACCCTTCAAGGGAAAGCTTCTGGCGCTTCAGCTCTTGTAGCTCACGCCCCTGCTTCTCTTGTTCCTTCAGCAATTTGCAGAGCATGCAGTTTTGATTCTGCTGTTCTTCCTTAATTTGTTCCATAGTTTCTTGCAGCTTGGCAACAGATGCTTTTAGGCTGGCCCAGTAGTCAATTTCAGGAAGTTCAGGGATGAATTCCTGTGCCCTCCTTTTGATAGAATTATCTTGCATTTGTCCTTCCATTGACTTCTTGGTGATTGGATGTTCAATTGGGATGAATTCATCTACTCCCATCCTCACCCCAGCATCTTTACATAGCAAAGAGATTAAGCTTGGGTAAGCCAGTTTGGCTTCAGTGGAATTCTTGTTTGCAATTGTGTAAATCTCACAAGCAATCAGATGATGAACCTCCACTTCTTTTCCCAGCATAATGCAATGAATCATCACTGCTCTCTTGATAGTGACCTCAGAACGGTTGCTAGTGGGCAATATAGAACGCCCAATGAAGTCTAGCCAACCTCTTGCAATTGGTTTGAGATCTCCCCTCTTGAGTTGGTTTGGGACACCTTTTTAATTGGTTGTCCACTTAGTTCCAGTGAGGCATATGTCCTCTAGAACTTGATCCAATCCCTTATCTACTTTCGCCATTCTCCTATTAAAGGATTCAGGATCATCTTGTAGTTGAGGCAATTTGAAGACCTCTCTTATTTTGTCCAGATGGAAGTAAATAATTCTCCCTCTGACCATGGTTCTGTAGGTACGAAAAGCAGTTCCAGTCATTCTCTACTTATCTGTCAGCCACAGATTTGAGTAGAATTCCTGAACCATGTTTCTTCCAACCTTTGTCTCAGGGTTGGTTAGAACTTCCCATCCTCTGTTTCGAATTTTCTCTTGGATCTCCGGATATTCATCTTCTTTCAGATCGAATCTAACTTCTGGGATCACTGACCTCAGACCCATTATTTTGTGGTAATGGTCTGCATGTTCTTTGGTTAACAACTTCTCTTGACTCCAAAGATTCTTTGGATTATTCTCTTTCTTGCCTTTTGAATTGGTTTGTTTTCCTTTAGGAGCCATGATCTTGATAAATCTTGGCTTAGTGATCACGGAAAAGCACACCAAACTCAGAGGTTTGCTTGCCCTCAAGCAAAAGAAAGGAAAGAGGAGAGAGAGAAGGAGAGCAAATTTGAATGGTGGGGAGAAGGGGATGGCCGAACATGTATTTATAAGGGAGGGGGAGTGATTTCGAAAATTTTGAAGGAGATTTGAGAAGATATGGAAAGAATTTGAGAAGATATTTGAGTTTTTGAAGAAGATTTGGAAAGGATTTGAAAGAGATTTGAAGAATGATTTAGAAAATTGTTTAATTTTTGAAATTTGAAAGTGAATGATGAAAGTTTGTAATGTGTTTATGCAGAAAATTATGGATCAAAACAAGAAAGTTTGAAAAGATTTGAAGTGGAAAAAACAAAATCTCCTCCCCCTGCCTTTCTGGCGTTAAACATCCAGAATGGTATCCATTCTGGTGTTTAACGCCCACTTGGTGGCCATTATGGGCGTTTAACGCCCAGCCAGGTACCCTGGCTGGCGTTAAATGCCAGAAACCCCTTCATCACTGGGCGTTTTGCTAAACGTTCAGGATGCTGCAATCCTGGCGTTTAACGCCCAGAATGGTACCCATTCTGGCGTTTAACGCCCAGAATGGTACCTTTACTGGCGTTAAACGCCCAGAGTACCCTTTATTGGTGTTTTCTTGCTAGCAAACTCCTTTTCTCTACTTTTTGCACTGAATCCTTCTGTAACTCTGTGAATTCCTTCAATTTTGATGATCAACCTTGAAGAATGTATTTCAATATTCTATTAAGTAAAATAAATCACCTGCTAATAGCTGGGTTGCCTCCCAGTAAGCGCTTCTTTATTGTCTTTAGCTGGACCTTTACTGTGCTTCATTCAAGCCTCAGTTTTGAGCATTCTTGCTCAAAATTGCTTTCAAGATAATGTTTGATCCTCTGTCCATTAACAATGAACTTTTTATCAGAATCAATATCTTGAAGCTCAACATATCCATATGGTGACACTCCTATAATCACATACGGACCCCTCCATCGGGATTTAAGTTTTCCTGGGAATAGTCTAAGCCTAGAGTTGAAGAGCAGAACTTTTTGTCCTAGTTCAAAGACTCTGGATGACAACTTTTTGTCATGCCACTTCTTTGCCTTTTCCTTATAAATTTTGCATTTTCAAAGGCACTGAGTCTGAGCTCCTCTAGCTCATTTAGCTGGAGCAATCTTTTTTCACCAGCTAACTTAGCATCCATGTTTAGGAATCTAGTTGCCCAGTAGGCTTTATGTTCCAGTTCCATGGGCAGATGACAGGCCTTCTGGTGCACGAAATTTTAATCTCAATATCAAAATCAAGATTTCTTATGATCTCGTACCACTAACCAGCAAGTGCACTGGGTCGTCCAAGTAATACCTTACGTGAGTAAGGGTCGATCCCACGGAGATTATTGGTTTGAAGCGAGCTATATTTATTTTATTATTCTTAGTCAGGATATCAATTAAAATTATCAGTTTGAATTATTAGAAAAATAAAAGAGCGTTAAATAATTGCTTGTTGTGCAGTAATGGAGAATATGTTAGGGTTTTGGAGATGCTTTGTCCTCTGAATCCCTGCAATACAATATTCAACTCAATAACATAATTGCAAAGTTCCTTCCATGGCAAGCTCTATGTAGGGTGTCACCGTTGTCAATGGCTACTTCCCATCCTCTCAGTGAAAATGGTCCAGATGCTCTGTCACAGCACGACTAATCATCTGTCGGTTCTCAATCAGGTTGGAATAGAATCTAATGATTCTTTTGCGTCTGTCACTAATGCCCAGCCTTCAGGAGTTTGAAGCTCGTCACAGTCATTCAATCCCAGAATCCTACTCGGAATACCATAGACAAGGTTAGACTTTTCGGATTCTTATGAATGCTGCCATCACTCCGGCTTATACCACGAAGATTCTGATTAAGGAATCTAAGAGATATTCATTCAATCTGATATAGAATGGAGGTGGTTGTCAGACACACGTTCATGGGTTGAGGAAGCTGATGAGTGTCACGGATCATCACCTTCTCCATAATTAAGCGCGAATGAACATCTTAGATAGGAACACGCATATGTGAATAGAAAAATATAAGTAATTGCATTAATTCATCGAGATGCTGCAGAGCTCCTCACCCCCAACAATGAAGTTTAGAGACTCATGCCGTCAAAGAGTATGTAGTTCAGATCTGAAAATGTCATGAGGTACAAAATAAGTCTCTAAAAGTTGTTTAAATAGTAAACTAGTAACCTAGGTTTACAGAAAATGAGTAAACTAAGATAATTGGTGCAGAAATCCACTTATGGGACCCACTTGGTGTGTGCTGGGGCTGAGACTTAAGCCTCTTACGTGCTTGGGCTATTTCTGGAGTTGAAAGCCAGGTTGTAACGTGTTTTGGGCGTTGAACTCCAACTTGTAATCTGTTTCTGGCGCTGGACGCCAGACTGCAACATGGAACTGGCGTTGAACGCCAGTTTACGTCGTCTATCTTTGCGCAAAGTATGGACTATTATATATTGCTGGAAAGCCCTGGATGTCTACTTTCCAACCCAATTGAGAGCGCATCAATTGAACTTTTGTAGCTCCAGAAAATCCATTCCGAGTGCAGGGAGGTCAGGATCCAACAACATCAGCAGTCCTTTTTCAGCCTAAATCAAATTTTTGCTCAGCTCCCTCAATTTCAGTCAAAAAATTCCTGAAATCACAGAAAAATACACAAACTCATAGTAAAGTCCAGAAATATGATTGTTTCCTAAAAACTAATGATATTCTACTAAGAACTAATTAAAACATACTAAAATTTACATGAAATTACCCCCAAAAAGCGTATAAAATATCCGCTCATCACAACACCAAACTTAAACCGTTGCTTGTCCCCAAGCAACTAGATAAATAAAAGAGGAAAAAAGAAGTCAAGAAGCAATAATATCTCAGAGTTTTAAGTGAAGCCCAGATTCTAATTAGATGAGCGGGACTAGTAACTTTTTGCCTCTGAACAGTTTTGGCATCTCACTTTATCCTTTGAAATTCAGAATGGTTGGCATCCATAGGAACTTAGAATTCAGATAGTGTGATTGATTCTCCTAGTTTAGCATGTTGATTCTTGAACACAGCTACTTTCATGAGTCTTGGCTGTGACCCTAAGCATTTTGTTTTCCAGTATTACCACCGGATACATAAATGCCACAGACACATGACTGGGTGAACCTTTTCAGATTGTGACTCAGCTTTGCTAAAGTCCCCAGTTAGAGGTGTCCAGAGCTCTTAAGCACACTCTTTTTGCTTTGGATCACGACTTTAACCACTCAGTCTCAAGCTTTTCACCTGGACCTGCATGCCACAAGCACATGGTTAGGGACAGCTTGATTTAGCCGCTTAGGCCTAGATTTATTTCCTTGGGCCCTCCTATCCATTGATGCTCAAAGCCTTGGATCCTTTTTACCCCTGCCTTTTAGTTTTAAGGGCTATTGGCTTTTTCTGCTTGCTTTTTCTTTTTCTTTCTATTTTTTTTTGCACAAGCTTTTGCTTTTTCATTACTTTTTCTTACTTCAAGAATCAATTTTTTTTGATTTTTCAGATCATCAATAACATTTCTCTTTTTCATCATTCTTTCAAGAGCCAGCAATTTTAACATTCATAAACAACAAGATCAAAAATATGCACTGTTCAAGCATTCATTCAGAAGACAAAAAGTATTGCCACAACATATAAATAATTAGAATTTTTCTTATTAAGAACTTGAGAAAAATATTGCCTCTTTATTCTAAAAATCTACTATCTTATTCATGTTTGATGATGATGAGAAAAATAAATTATAACTTAATTGGAATTAAAATCAAAGTAGGGATACTAATTACTACTACTAATATATAACTTCTAAGGTAAATTCCTAACAAGAACAGTTATCACAGAGTTGAGGCAAAGATTAGAACTCAACGACCTTTATTTTGGGAAGTGGATGTTTCTCTAGTCTGTGGGGTGCTTGGTACTTCAAGAGATAATTTCTGACGCTTCAGTTCCTTTAAGTCACATCCTTGCTCTTCCTGTTCCCTTAGGTGCTATGATCTTGATGAGTTTTAGCTCAGTGATCATGGCGAATCACACCAAACTTAGAGGTTTGCTTGTCCTCAAGCAAAAGAAAGGAAAGGAGAGGAATAGTAGGAGAGGCAAATTCGAAATTCAAAAGATATGATGAGTTGAAAAATATATGAGAAGAAATTAAAAAGATTTCAAAAGAGTTCAAAAAGATAGATGAGTTTTGAAGAAGTTTTGAAAAGAAATTAAAGAAAAATCAAGAAATATGTTTAGGATAAAAAAAATTTTTGAAATTGAAGTTGAAAGACGAGAGTTTGTAACATGTTTATGCAAGAAATCATGAATTGAAACGTGAAAATTGGAAAAAATTTGAATTGAAAACGAAATTACCTCCTCCCCACAATCCTGGCGTTAAACGCACAAACGCTGCATGTTTTGGGCGTTTAACGCCCAATTGCTGCTTCTCCTGGGCGTTCAATGCCCAGCTGTTGCTTCTTTCTGGCGTTGAACGCCAGGAAGTCCTTTGTCACTGGGCGTTTTTCTGAATGCCCAGGACGCTGTTAATCTGGCGTTAAACGCCCAGAAGGTGCTTCTTTCTGGCGTTCAACGCCCAGAAGATGCTCCTTTCTGGCGTTTAACGCCCAGATGGCTACCCTCACTGGTGTTGAACGCCCAGTGGGTGCTTCTTTTGGGCGTTCAACGCCCAAAATGTTTCTTACTGGCTTTTTCACGCCAGTGAGCTTCCAAATTCCCTTGTAACTTTGTGAATTCAAGCAATTGCTATTTTACCTTGAAGATACTTGACATATACCTGTAAAAAAAATCAATTAATTAACAAATACTTTGTAAATGGCTGGGTTGCCTCCCAGCAAGCGCTTCTTTATTGTCTTTAGCTGGACCATTACTGAGCTCTAATCAAGTCTCAGTTTTGAGCATTCTTGCTCAAAATTGCCTTCAAGATAGTGTTTAACTCTCTGTCCATTAACAATGAAATTTTTGTTAGAATCATTATCCTGAAGCTTTACGTATCCATATGGTGATACACTTGTAATCACATATGGACCTCTCCACCGGGATTTCAATTTTTGGGGAATAATCTGAGCTTAGAATTAAATAGCAGAACTTTCTGCCCTGGCTCAAAGACTCTGGATGACAATATCTTATCATGTCGTCTTTTTGCTTTCTCTTTGTATATTTTTGCATTCTCGAAAGCATTGAGTCTAAATTCCTCTAGCTCATTTAACTAGAGCAATTGTTTTTCTCCAGCTAACTTGGCATCAAGGTTCAGGAATCTGGTTGCCCAGTAGGCCTTATGTTCCAGTTCCACTGGCAAGTGACATGCCTTTCCATACACAAGCTGGTATGGAGAGGTCCCTATAGGGGTCTTGAATGCTGTTCTGTATGCTCACAGAGCATCATCCAAGCTTCTTGCCCAATCCCTTCTACGGTTAATTACAGTCCGTTCTAGGATTCTTTTGAGTTCTCTATTTGAGGCTTCAGCTTGCCCATTAGTCTGTGGGTGATATGGAGTGGCCACCTTGTGGCTAACTCCATAATAAACCAAAGTAGAATAGAGCTGTTTATTGCAGAAATGAGTGCCCCCATCACTGATTAGTACTCTAGGGGTGCCAAATCTGCTGAAGATGTGTTTCTGGAGGAATTTTAACACTGTCTTAGTGTCATTAGTGGGTGTAGCAATAGCTTCTACCCATTTGGATACATAATCCACCGCGACCAGAATATAAGTGTTTGAGTTTGATGGTGGGAAAGGTCCCATCTCAAACAACTCATTCTCCAAGATCCCTTGTTGAGGCATGGCATAACTGTGAGGCAGATTGCCAGATCTTTGGCAACTGTCGCAATTAAGCACAAACACACTGGAATCTTTATAGAGAGTAGGCCAGTAGAAGCCACATTGGAGGACTCTTGTGGCTATTCGCTCACTTCCAAAATGTCCTCCATACTATAATCCATGGCAGTGCCATAGGATCCTCTGCGCTTCTTCTTTAGGCACACATCTACGGATTACTCCGTCTGCACATCTCTTGAAGAGATATGGTTTATCCCAAAGATAGTACTTTGCATCCGTGATCAACTTCTTTGATTGCTGCCTACTGTACTCTTTTGGTATGAACCTTACTACCTTGTAGTTTGCAATGTTTGCAAACCATGGCACTTCCTGGATGGCAAAAATTTGTTCATCCGGAAAGGTTTCAGAGATCTCAGTAAGAGGGAGGGACACCCCTTCTACTGGTTCTATTCAGGACAGGTGATCTGCTACTTGGTTTTCTGTTCCTTTTCTGTCTCTTATTTCTATATCAAACTCTTGCAGAAGCAACACCCATCTGATAAGTCTGGGTTTTGAATCCTGCTTTGTGAGTAGATATTTAAGAGCAGCATGATCAGTGTACACAATCACTTTTGATCCTACTAAATAGGATCTAAACTTGTCAATAGCGTAAACCACTGCAAGCAGCTCTTTTTCTGTGGTTGTGTAATTCTTCCATGCGTCATTTAAAACACGATTGGCATAGTAAATGACGTGCAGAAGCTTGTCATGTCTCTGTCCCAACACTGCACCAATGGCATGGTCACTGGCATCACACATTAATTCAAATGGTAATGTCCAGTCTGGTGCACAGATGACTGGTGCTGTGACCAGCTTAGCTTTCAGAGTCTCAAACGCCCGCAGACACTCCTTATCAAAGATAAATGGCATGTCAGCAGCTAGCAGATTACTTAGAGGTTTGGCAATTTTTGAAAAATCCTTTATAAACGTCCTATAGAATCCTGCATGCCCCAGAAAGCTTCTGATTGCCTTAACATTGGCTGGTGGTGGTAATTTTTCAATTACCTCTACCTTAGCTTGATCCACCTCTATTTCCCTGTTCGAGATTTTGTGCCCAAGGACAATTCCTTCAGTCACCAT
>NC_029772.3:32892850-32893166 GCF_000817695.3 Arachis duranensis | reverse complement strand
ACAGGAGCTGAATGAGTCTCCAAATACTGAAAAGTCATCCATGAAGACTTCCAGAAAATTTTCCACCATATCAGAAAAAATTGAGAGCATGCACCTTTGAAAGGTTGCAGGTGCCTTGCACAAGCCAAATGGAATCCTTCTGTATGCAAATACTCTGGATGGACATGTGAATGCCGTTTTCTCTTGATCTTTTGGATCTACTGCAATTTGATTATAACCTGAATATCCATCAAGGAAGCAGTAGTATTCATGACCTGCTAGTCTTTCTAGCATCTGGTCTATGAATGGTAAAGGAAAATGATCCTTTCTAGTGGCT
>NC_029772.3:32888526-32892751 GCF_000817695.3 Arachis duranensis | reverse complement strand
GTCATGCCACCTTTCTTAGGGACGACTTGGACAGGGCTTACTTAGGGGCTATCAGAAATAGGATAAATAATCACAGCCTCTAGTAACTTAGTGACCTCTTTCTGCACCACCTCCTTCATGGCTGGATTCAGCCGCCTTTGTGGTTGAACCACTGGCTTGGCGTCACCCTCCAGTAAGATCTTGTGCATGCATCTGGATGGGCTAATGCCCTTGAGATCACTGATAGACCACCCAAGAGCTGTCTTGTGTGTCCTTAGCACTTGAATTAGTGCTTCGTCTTCCTGTGGCTCTAAGGTAGAGCTTATGATTACAGGAAAGGTATCACCTTCTCCCAGAAATGCATATTTCAAGGATGGTGGTAATGGTTTGAGCTCGAGTTTGGGAGGTTTCTCCTCTTCCTGAGGGATCTTCAGAGGTTCTACTATTATCTCTAGTACCTCCAGATCAGGCTGAACATCTTTAAAGATATCCTCTAGCTCTGATTCGAGACTCTCAGCCATATTGACCTCTTTTACCAGAGAGTCAATAATATCAACGCTCATGCAGTCATTTTGGGTGTCTGGATGCTGCATGGCTTTGACAACATTCAACTTGAACTCATCCTCATTAGCTCTCAGGGTTACTTCCCCTTTTTGAACATCAATGAGGGTTCAGCCAGTTGCTAGGAAAGGTCTTCCCAGAATGAGAGTTGCACTCTTGTGCTCCTCCATTTCCAGCACCACAAAGTCAGTGGGAAAGGCAAATGGCCCAACCTTGACAATCATGTCGTCAATCACGTCTGATGGATATTTAATGGAGCCATCAACAAGTTGGAGACATATCCGAGTTGGTTTAACTTCATCAGTCAACCCAAGATTTCTGATAGTAGCTGCAGGTATTAGATTAATACTTGTCCCAAGATCACATAGATCTTGCTTGGTATAAGTACCTTCTAATGTGCATGGTATCGTAAAGCTTCCCGGATCTTTAAGCTTCTCAGGTAAGCTTTTCAGAATGACTGCACTGCATTCTTCAGTGAGGTAAACTTTCTCAGTTTCCCTCCAATCCTTCTTATGACTTAAGATCTCTTTCATGAACTTTGCATAAGAGGGTATTTGCTCAAGTGCCTCTGCAAACGGAATCTTTATTTCAAGAGTCCTGAGATAGTCTGCAAAGTAGGCAAATTGCTTATCCTGTTCCACTTGGCGGAGTTTCTGAGGATAAGGCATTTTGGCTTTATATTCCTCAACCTTAGTTGCTGAAGGTTTATTGCCTACAGGTGTGGGCTGAGAAGCCTTTTTAGAGAGCTTGTTATCAGCACTTGTATGTGTCTAATCTCCCACTGGCGTTCGAATGCCAGGGGTGGAAGCTGGAGTGGGGTTAGACGCCAACTCCTTACCTGTTTCTGGCGTTTGAACGCCAGAACTGTGCTTCCTTTGGGTGTTCAACGCCAATTCATTGCTTATTTCTGGCATTGAACGCCAGGACTGAGCATGGTCTGGGCGTTCAGCGCCAGCTTTCCCCCCATTTTCTGGCGTTTGGGCACCAGAGTCATTCCTTTCTGGGCTCTGATTGTCCTCAGATGGATTTTGTGTGGTTTGCTCATTTCTTGGCTTCCTGCTACCTTGAAGTGAGGTATTTAATGTTTTCCCACTCCTTAGTTGAACTGCTTGGCATTCTTCTGTTATTTGTTTTGATAACTGCTGTTCTGTCTGCTTCAACTGTATTTCCATATTCATATTAGCCATTCTTGTTTCTAGTAGTATCTCCTTGAATTCGGCTAACTGTTTTGTTAGAAAATCTAATTGTTGATTGAATTCAGCAGCTTGATCTGCAGGACTGAGTTTAGCAGTTACTGTTTTAGCCTCTTTGTTGATGGAAGATTCCCTGCTTAGGTACAGATGCTGATTTCTGGCGACTGTATCAATGAGCTCTTGAGCTTCTTCTATTGTATTCCTCATGTGTATAGATCCACCAGCTGAGTGGTCTAGAGAAATCTGAGCTCTTTCTGTAAGCCCATAGTAGAAGATGTCTAATTACACCCACTCTGAAAATATTTCAGAGGGGCATTTTCTTAGCATCTCTCTATATCTCTCCCAGGCATCATAAAGGGATTCATTATCTCCTTGTTTGAAGCCTTGGATGCTTAGCCTTAGCTGTGTCATCCTTTTGGGAGGAAAATAGTGATTCAGGAATTTTTCTGACAGCTGTTTCCATGTCTTTATGCTGTCCTTAGGTTGGTTATTTAACCACCTCTTAGCTTGGTCCTTTACAGCAAATGGAAATAGTAATAATCTGTAGACATCCTGATCTACTTCCTTATCATGTACTGTGTCAGCAATTTGTAAAAATTGTGCTAGAAACTCTGTAGGTTCTTCCTGTGGAAGACCGGAATACTGGCAACTTTGCTGCACCATGATAATGAGTTGAGGATTCAACTCAAAGCTACTGACTCCGATGGAGGGTATACAGATACTACTCCCATATGAAGCAGTAGTGGGGTTAGCATATGACCCCAGAGTCCTTCTAGACTGTTCATTTCCACTTAGTTCCATGATGGAGCAAGGGAGATGATATGGATGTTGATATTATTTATTTTATTAAAATTTTTGTTATATATATTTTTGAAATAATAAAATAAAATAAAATAAAATGAAATGAAATAAATAAAAAAATGAAATAAAAATGAAAATAAAAATAAAAAAAATTTGAAAATATTTTATGAAGATTTTCAAAAAAAAAATAAGGAGAGAGAAATTGGTTAGGATATTTCCAAAAATTTTGAAAAAAGATAAGATAGAAGATATGATTTGTAAAAGATAAATATGATAGGAAACAGATGTAATTGAAGATTGAAAAGATATAAAAGGTTTTTGAAAAAGATAAATTTGTTTTGAAAAAGATATTTATGAGTTGAAAAGATTTTAAGAAGGAAAATATAATTTTTTTAATTTTAAAAGGATAAGATTTGAAAAATTTTGAAATTGAAATATGAATTTTTATAAAAAAAAAACTCGAAAATATGGCTTAAAAATAGTTAGAAAAGATATTTTTTTTTTTGAATTTTGAATTTTATGATGAAAGAGAAAAACATATAAAAGACACAAGACTTAAAATTTTTAGATCTAATGCTCCTTGTTTTCGAAAATTTTGGAGGAAAAACACCAAGGAACACCAAACTTAAAAATTTCAAGATCAAAACACAAAGAAGACTCAAGAACACTTTGAAGATTCACAAGAACACCAAGAACAAAAGAAAGAACACCAAACTTAAAATTTTTAGAAAACCACAATGAAATTTTCGAAAATTAAAGAGAGATTAACAAGAAAACACCAAACTTAAAGTTTGGTATAAGATTTAATCAAAGAAAAATTTTTTTGAAAAAGGTTTTAAAAAGGGAAGATACCCAATTGCCAAGAACATAAGCCAACGCTATAACCAATTGGGAGTAAATGTAACACTTGTTCTAAATAGGTATATTCCTTTTGGAAGATTAATGCTTTTAAAAGAACACAAGTGAAACAAGAAAAGACATAGAACAAAAAAATTAAAGATCAAACAAGAGAAATAAACAAGAACAACTTGAAGATCAAGGAAGAACAAAGAACACTAATACGAAAATTTTAAAGAAAAATATAAAATATGCAATTGACACCAAACTTTATTTTTGAAAAATTTTTGAAAAAGGAATAAAGGACTCAGAATTTAATGACTCTATAACAACAAAAATAAATTATTCCTAATCTAAGCAACAAAATAAACCTTTAGTTGTTCAAACTCGAATAATCCCCGGCAACGGCGCCAAAAACTTGGTGCACGAAATTTTAATCTCAATATCAAAATCAAGATTTCTTATGATCTCGTACCACTAACCAGTAAGTGCACTGGGTCGTCCAAGTAATACCTTACGTGAGTAACGGTCGATCCCACGGAGATTATTGGTTTGAAGCAAGCTATGTTTATTTTATTATTCTTAGTCAGGATATCAATTAAAATTATCAGTTTGAATTATTAGAAAAATAAAAGAGCGTGAAATAATTACTTGTTGTGCAGTAATGGAGAATATGTTGGGGTTTTGGAAATGCTTTGTCCTCTGAATCCCTGCAATATAATATTCAACTCAATAACATAATTGCAAAGTTCCTTCCATGGCAAGCTCTATGTAGGGTGTCACCGTTGTCAATGGCTACTTCCCATCCTCTAAGTGAAAATGGTCCAAATGCTCTGTCACAGCACGGCTAATCA
>NC_029772.3:32879302-32888449 GCF_000817695.3 Arachis duranensis | reverse complement strand
GTCTGTCACTAATGCCTAGCCTTCAGGAGTTTGAAGCTCGTCACAGTCATTCAATCCCGGAATCCTACTCGGAATACCACAGACAAGGTTAGACTTTCCAAATTCTCATAAATGCCGCCATCACTCCGGCTTATACCACGAAGATTCTGATTAAGGAATCTAAGAGATATTCATTCAATCTGACGAAGAACGGAGGTGGTTGTCAGACACACGTTCATGGGTTGAGGAATGTGATGAGTGTCACGGATCATCACCTTCTCCATAATTAAGCGCGAATGAACATCTTAGATAGGAACACGCATATGTGAATAGAAAAATATAAGTAATTGCATTAATTCATCGAGACGCTGCAGAGCTCCTCACCCCCAACAATGGAGTTTAGAGACTCATGCATCTCTAAAAGTAGTTTTTATACTAAACTAGTAACCTAGGTTTACAGAAAATGAGTATACTAAGATGGATAGTGCAGAAATCCACTTCTGGGGCGCACTTGGTGTGTGTTGGGGCTGAGACTTAAGCTTTTCACGTGCTTGGGCTGTTTTTGGAGTTGAACGCCAGGTTGTAACGTGTTTTGGGCGTTGAACTCCAACTTGTAACCTGTTTCTGGCGCTGGATGCCAGACTGCAACATGGAACTGGCGTTGAACGCCAGTTTACGTCGTCTATCTTTGCGCAAAGTATGAACTATTATATATTGCTGGAAAGCCCTGGATGTCTAATTTCTAACCCAATTGAGAGCGCGTCAATTGGACTTCTGTAGCTCCAAAAAATTCATTCCGAGTGCAGGGAGGTCAGGATCCAACAACATCAACAGTCCTTTTTCAGCCTAAATCAGATTTTTGCTCAGCTCCCTCAATTTCTGTCAGAAAATACCTGAAATCACAGAAAAATACACAAACTCATAGTAAAGTCCAGAAATATGATTTTTGCCTAAAAACTAATGATATTCTACTAAAAACTAATTAAAACATACTAAAATCTACATGAAATTACCCCCAAAAAGCGTATAAAATATCCGTTCATCACCTTCCCATACACAAGTTGGTATGGAGAGGTTCCTATAGGTGTCTTGAATGCTGTTCTGTATGCCCACAGAGCATCATCCAAGCTCTTTGCCTAATCCTGTCTACGGGCAATAACAGTCTGTTCCAGGATTCTTTTTAGCTCTCTATTAGAGACTTCAGCTTGCCCATTTGTCTGTGGATGATACGGAGTTGCTACTTTACGGCTAATTCCATATCGAACCATAACAGAGTACAGCTGTTTATTGCAGAAATGAGTTCCCCCATCACTGATTAGTACTCTGGGAATACCAAACCTGCTGAAGATGTGTTTCTAGAAGAATTTCAGCACGGTTTTGGTATCATTATTGGGTGTGGCAATTGCTTCTACCCATTTAGATACATAATCTACTGCCATCAGAATATAAGTGTTGGAGTATGATGGTGGGAAGGGACCCATGAAGTCAATACCCCATACATCAAATAATTCAATCTCTAAGTTACCAGCTCTTTGGCAACTGTCACAGTTACGCACAAACTCTCGGGCATCCCAATAGAGAATAGGCCAGTAGAAGCCGCATTGGAGGACTTTAGTGGCTGTTCGCTCACTTCTGAAATGTCCCCTATACTGTGATCCATGGCAATGCCATAGGATCCTTTGTGCTTCCTCTCTAGGTACACATCTACGGATCATTCCGTCTACACATCTCTTGAAGAGATATGGCTCATCCCATAGGTAGTACTTGGCATCTGAAATTAATTTTTTTCTTTGCACCCTGCTGTACTCCTGGGGTATGAACCTCACAGCTTTATAATTTGCAATGTCTGCAAACCATGGAGCTTCCTGAATGGCAAAGAGTTGCTCATCTGGAAAGGTCTCAGAGATCTCAGTAGAGGGGAGGGACGCCCCAGTCACTGGTTCTATCCGGGACAGATGATCAGCTACCTGATTCTCTGTCCCTTTTCTGTCTCTTATTTCTATATCAAACTCTTGCAGAAGCAACACCCACCTTATGAGCCTGGGTTTTGAATCCTGCTTTGTGAGTAAGTATTTAATAGCAGCATGGTCAGTGTACACAATCACTTTTGCCCTACTAAGTAGGATCTAAACTTGTCAATGGCATAAACCACTGCAAGTAATTCTTTTTTTGTGGTTGTGTAATTCTTCTGTGCGTCATTCAGAACACGGCTAGCATAATAAATGACGTGCAGAAGCTTGTTGTGCCTCTATCCCAACACTGCACCAATGGCATGGCCACTGGCATCACACATTAGTTCGAATGGTAATGTCCAATCTGGTGCAGAGATGACTGGTGCTGTGACCAGCTTGGCTTCAGGGTCTCAAATGCCTGCAGACACTCTGTGTCAAACACAAATGGCGTGTCAGCAGCTAGCAGGTTACTTAGAGGTTTTGCAATTTTTGAAAAATCCTTTATGAACCTTCTGTAAAATCCTGCATGCCCTAGAAAGCTTCTGATTGCCTTAACATTGGTAGGTGGTGGTAATTTTTCAATTACTTCTATCTTTGCTTGATCCACCTCTATTCCCTTGCCTGAAATTTTGTACCCAAGGACAATTCCTTCAGTCATCATAAAGTGACATTTCTCCCAGTTTAAGACCAGGTTAGTCTCTTGGCACCTTTTCAGGACAAGTGCTAGATGATTAAGACAGGAGCTGAATGAGTCTCCATATACTGAGAAGTCATCCATGAAGACTTCCAGGAACTTCTCTACCATATCAGAGAAGATGGATAGCATGCATCTCTGAAAAGTTGTAGGTGCATTACACAGACCAAAAGGCATTCTCCTGTAGGCAAACATGCCAGACGGGCAAGTGAACGCTGTTTTCTCTAGGTCCTGAGGATCTACTACAATTTGGTTGTAACCTGAATAGCCATCCAAAAAGCAGTAATAATCATGACCCGCTAGTCTTTCTAGCATTTGGTCTATGAATGGTAAAGGAAAATGATCCTTTCTGGTGGCTGTATTGAGCCTTCTGTAGTCAATACACATACGCCACCCTGTAACTGTTCTTGTGGGAACTAGTTCATTCTTTTCATTATGGACCACTGTCATGCCTCCCTTCTTGGGGACAACTTGGACAGGGCTCACCCAGGGGCTATCAAAAATAGGATAAATAATCCCAGCCTCTAGTAACTTAGTGACCTCTTTCTGCACCACCTCCTTCATGGCTGGATTTAGCCGCCTCTATGGTTGAACCACTGGCATGGCATTATCTTCCAATAGGATCTTGTGCATGCATCTTGTGGGCTAATGCCCTTAAGATCACTTATGGACCACCCAAGAGCTGTCTTATGTGTCCTTAGCACTTGAATTAGTGTTTCCTCTTACTGTGAGTTTAAAGCAGAGCTTATAATCACTGGAAAAGTGTCACCTTCTCCCAGAAATGCATACTTCAAGGATGGTGGTAGTGGTTTTAGCCCAGGTTTGGGAGGCTTATCCTCTTCCTGAGGAATTTTCAGAGGTTCTTTTATTTCCTCTGGTTCCTCCTGATCAGGCTGAACATCTTTAAAGATGTCCTCTAGCTCTGATTCGAGACTTTCGGTCATATTGATCTCTTCCACCAAATAGTCAATAATATCAGCGCTTATGCAGTCATTTGATGTGTCTGGATGCTGCATAGCTTTGACAATATTCAACTTGAACTCATCCTCATTGACTCTCAGGGTTACCTCTCCTTTTTGTACATCAATGAGAGTGCATCCAGTTGCTAGGAAGGGTCATCCTAGGATGAGAGTTGCACTCTTGCGCTCCTCCATTTCCAGCACTGCAAAGTCAGTTGGAAAGGCGAATGACCCAACCTTGACAATCATGTCCTCAATTATGCCTGATGGATATTTAATAGAGCCATCAGCAAGTTGGAGACATATCCGGGTTGGTTTGACTTCTTCAGTCAACCCAAGCTTTCTGATAGTGGATGCAGGTATTAGGTTGATACTTGCTCCAAGGTCACATAGGGCTGTCTTGGTACAAGCACCTTCTAATGTGCATGGTATCATAAAGCTTCCTGGATCTTGAAGCTTCTCTGGTAAGCTTTTTAGAATGACTGCACTGCATTCTTCAGTGAGAAATACATTTTCAGTTTCTCTCCAATCCTTCTTATGACTTAAGATCTCTTTCATGAACTTAGCATAAGAAGGTATTTGCTCAAGTGCCTCTGCAAACGGAATCTTTATTTCAAGAGTTCTTAGATAGTCTGCAAAGCGGGAAAATTGTTTATCCTTTTTCGCTTGGCGGAGTTTCTGAGGATAAGGCATCTTGGCTTTATATTCTTCAACCTTAGTTGCTGCAGGTTTATTTCCTACAGAGGTGGTTGGAGAAGCCTTCGTAGAGGGGTTACTATCAGCACTCTCAGGTGTCTGATTCCTCATTGGCGTTTGAACGCCAGGACTGGGTGAGGAATGGGCGTTTAACGCCAACTTTTCCCCCCTTTTTGGCGTTTGAACGCCAGAACTGGGCAAGGAATGGGCGTTTAACGCCAACTTTTCCCCCCTTTCTGGCGTTTGAACGCCAGGAGTATTCCTCTCTGGGCTCTTACTGTCCTCAGAAGGATTTTGGGCAGTGGTTTGGTTATCCTCTGTCACTTGTTCGTTTCTTGGCTTTTTGCCACTTTGAGCAATGTTATTCAATGTCTTCCCACTCCTTAGTTGAACTGCTTGGCATTCTTCTGTTATCTGTTTAGATAACTGGTGTTTTTTCTGATTCAACTGTGATTCTATATTCTTGTTAGCAATTTTAGTTTCTTGGAGCATCTCTTTAAATTCCGCTAACTGTTTTGTCATCAGGAGTAATTGCTGATTAAGCTCAACAACCTGTTCTTGAGGATTAGGATCAGTAGTTACTGCCATGGCTTCTTCTTTTGTAGAAGGCTCACTGCTAGAGTACCAATGTTGATTTCTAGCAACATTATCTATGAGTTCTTGAGCCTCTTCAATCGTCTTCCTCATGTGTATAGATCCACCAGCTGAGTGGTCTAAAGACATCTGAGCTTTTTCTGTAAGCCCATAATAGAAGATGTCTAACTGTACCCACTCTGAAAACATTTCAGAGGGGAATTTCCTTAGCATACCTCTATACCTCTCCCAGGCATTATAAAGGGATTCATTATCCTCTTGTTTAAAGCCTTGGATGTTCAGCCTCAGCTGTGTCATCCTTTTTGGAGGGTAAAATTGATTCAGGAATTTGTCTGATAACTGTCTCCATGTTTTTATACTTGCTGTAGGTTGGTTATTCAACCACCTCTTAGCTTGATCTTTTACAGCAAATGGAAATAGTAATAATCTGTAGACATCCTGATCCACCTCTTTATCACGTACTGTGTCAGCAATTTGTAAGAACTGTGCCAGAAACTCAGTAGGTTCTTCCTGTGGAAGACCGGAATACTGGCAATTTTGTTGCACCATGATAATGAGTTGAGGGTTTAGCTCAAAGCTGCTTGCTTTAATGGGAGGTATACAGATACTACTCCCATATGCAGCTGTAATGGGGTTAGCATTTGACCCCAAAGTCCTTCTGGACTGCTCAACTCCACTTAGGTCCATGATGGAGAAAGGGAGATGATATGGATCGCAAGTAAAGTATAAATTTTGTTTTTTTTAAAAGTAATCGAAAATAATAAAATAAAATAAAATGAATGAAAAATAAAATAAAAATTCGAAAACCAAAAGAGAATAAAATCAAAGCAAATTGAAAACTAAATTAAAAAGATTTTGGAATTAGCAATTGAAAAGATATGATTGAAAATTATTTGAAACAGAGTTTATTTTTGAAATGAGGAAAGAGAAAAACAACAAAATGACACCAAACTTAAAATTTTTAGAAAATCAAACACAAATTTTTTAAAATTTAAAGGAAAACACAAAGAAGACACCAAACTTAGAATTTTTATAGGTAAAGAAACAACTAAGACTATGCAAATTCAAAAAATTAAGAGAAAGTAAAAGCATGCAATTGACACCAAACTCAAAATATGAAACTAGACTCAAATAAAAGACTCCAAACCAACAAAAATAAAATATTCCTAATCTAAGCAACAAGATAAACCGTCAGTTGTTCAAACTCGAACAATCCCCGGCAACGGCGCCAAAAACTTGGTGCACGAAATTGCAATCACACTTTTGTAATTCCGCACAACTAACTAGCAAGTGTACTGGGTCGTCCAAGTAATACCTTACGTAAGTAAGGGTCGATCCCACGGAGATTTACGTGAGTAAGGGTCGATCCCACGGAGATTGTCGGCTTGAAGCAAGCTATGGTTATCTTGTAACTCTTAGTCAGGATATCAATAATTCTCAGGTTTAATTGTGAAAAGTAGAAGAACATGAAATAAATACTTGTTTTGCAGTAATGGAGAATAGGTTGAGGTTTTGGAGATGCTCTATCTTCTGAATCTCTGCTTTCCTACTGTCTTCTTCTTCATGCACGCAAGGCTCCTTCCATGGCAAGCTGTATGTAGGGTTTCAGCGTTGTCAATGGCTACCTCCCATCCTCTCAGTGAAAATGTTCAACGCGCTCTGTCACAGCACGACTATTCGTCTGTCGGTTCTCGATCATGTCGGAATAGAATCCAGTGATTCTTTTGCGTCTGTCACTAACGCCCCACAATCGCGAGTTTGAAGCTCGTCACAATTATTCAATCCCTGAATCCTACTCAGAATACCACAGACAAGGTTTAGACCTTCTGGATTCTCAAGAATGGCCACCAATACATTCTAGCTTATACCACGAAGATTCTGGTTAAAGAACCCAAGAGATATCCACTCAATCTAAAGTAGAACGGAGGTGGTTGTCAGGCACACGTTCATGGGTGAGAATGATGATGAGTGTCACGGATCATCACATTCATCAAATTGAGGAACAAGTGATATCTTAGAATGGAAGCAAGTGTGATTGAATGAAAAACAGTAGTAATTGCATTAATCCATCAAGACACAGCAGAGCTCCTCACCCCCAACCATGGGGTTTAGAGACTCATGCCGTAGAAAGTACAGTATGAAACATGTAAAGTGCCATGAGATAAAGATACAATGTCAAAAGATCCTATTTATAGTGAACTAGTAACCTAGGATATACAGAAATGAGTAAATGACGTGAAAATCCACTTCCGGGGTCCACTTGGTGTGTGCTTGGGCTGAGCGTTGAAGCTTTCATGTGTAGAGACTTTTCCTGGAGTTAAACGCCAGCTTTTGTGCTTGTTTGGGTGTTTAACTCCAACTTTTGTGCCAGTTCCGGCGTTAAATGCCGGGAATTCTGAAGCTAATTTGCAATGCCAATTTGGGCCATCAAATCTCGGTAAAAGTATGGACTATTTTACATTGCTGGAAAGCCCAAAATGTCTAATTTCCAACGCATTTGAGAGCGCGTCAATTGGGCTTTTGTAGCTCCAGAAAATCTACTTCGAGTGCAGGGAGGTCAGAATCCAACAGCATCTGCAGTCCTTTTTCAGCCTCTGAATCAGATTTTTGCTCAAGTCCCTCAATTTCAGCCAGAAATTACCTGAAATCACAGAAAAACACACAAACTCATAGTAAAGTCCAGAAAAGTGAATTTTAAATAAAAACTCATAAAAACATACCAAAAACTAACTAAAATGTACTAAAAACATACTAAAAACAGTGCCAAAAAGCGTATAAATTATCCGCTCATCAGCTAACCAATGAGGACCGGCGCACACACGCACCTGACGCATACGCACAAATTGGTGGCTTCCCTATGGGCAGGGATGCGCACCTGCCGCGGATGCGCAACTTGCGAAGAGGACCATCAACGCGCACACGTCCTTGGCGCGTACGCGTGACATGCGCCACATGTAGAAAACGCAGAAAATACTGGGGGCGATTTTGGGCTGAGTTCGGACCCAATTTTCGGCCCAGAAATACAGACTAGAGCCAGAGGACAGCAGAGACTCGACACACATTCCCACATTCACTCATTCAAGAGTCTTTAGTTTTAGTTTTGTATCTTAGGGAGAAAATTCACTACTTCCTCTAGGGTTCTTTGCATTCTTAGACCTTTCCAGTTTTGTGCTATTGAGTTGGATATTACAAAGAGTTACTACCTCCGTGAAGTCTTTATTCTAGTTTGTTTCCTATTCCTATACTCCTTTTTATTTCCTATTTATCCTGTTCAGAGTTGCAATTGGATATTTTCTATTTTGGAATTCATTAATGCAAGGATATTTTTCTATTTAATTTCATTATTTCTTGATTATTTTCAATTGAGTTTAATTACCATGTCTTCTTTCTACCCCTTGAATATGTATGTGAAATTGGCACCCATGTCAATGGAGTAGACTCCCAACTTGACGTGGGAGTTGATTGATAGGAGACCCTTGAGTTGGAACACTCAAGAGTTAATTGGTAATCGGAAATTGTTGGCTGGCTCTCTAGTCACTAACGCTAATCATTCCTAAGGGAGAGAATTAGAACTTATGAATAAGAATTAGCTCAATTACTTGACTTTCCTTCATTCGTTGAGGATTAACTAAGTAAACAAACCTTTTACCATTTTTCTTGAGAATTTCCAACAAGGATAGAACTTCCTATTAATTTTCTCCCGGTCAAGACTTTTTTTTAATTCCATAAAATCCCTCTTTAATTTCTACTGCTTTAACTTATAATTATTAATTGCCCATTCCCCAAACTCCAAATTTCTAAGAAAACTCCTAATCAATAATTCACACTTTCTTAGCAATTTGTTGGGAGACGATCTGAGATTTCTACTCCCAGTAATTATTTCTAAATTTTGTGACAACCTTTTTTAAATTGATACGCAAAATTTTCGTTGGTTAAAAACTATACTCGCAACGTTAGTTCATTATAAATTCTTAATCAATTATTTTCCGTACATCACACTTCAACATCAAAACAAATCAATCGCTGCCTCAAAAAAAATCTAGACCTCACGTTCAAATCCAAATCATCGTTTCAAGTAATTCACGAAACACGAGTCATACAAATTAAAGACCTAATAATAATAAAGAAATTAAGGCTGCGTAGTGTAGCATCAATTTGTCTGATTTCCATTCTACTATATATTTTATCATAAGGTTCATGGATATCCAACAAATCATGAATTAAAGCTATGTTATCTTAATTAAATAATCATGTTCAAGCTAAGCATAAATAC
>NC_029772.3:32840097-32879233 GCF_000817695.3 Arachis duranensis | reverse complement strand
CATGATTTTCTTTCGGCCTATTGATGCATCGATATCCAAACCAACCATGTGTTTTAATTTCATGCTCTCAATGCCCCGAGATAAGAGGAATATTTCCTCTTCACATGATAGTCATATATCTATAATCTAGTATTTAACAAAGTAAAATAAAGGAAAGCATATTCTTAGGAAATGATTATAGCTTCATTACCAATTAATTTATTACAATGTAAAGCCAAAGATTAAGGAAGAAAAATTGATTAACAGCATAGACCTTGGCCAACTTTCCATTGGGTGCTGATCGATCAAGAATTAGAGCATCATTTCTTTAACACCACTCTAACTTTTACGTAAAAGTTTCAATGTTCCAACGAACAAGTTAACACATATTTTTTGGTGTTACACATAAGAATTAATTAATTTAATTATAGAAAAAAACATTTTGGCGTAAAAGGGGAACTAAATATTGGAATAATAGATTGGATTTCTTTGTGTCCAGTATAGTTGTTAGAATCGAACTGGTAATCGAACCGATTAAGTTATTGAGTCATTGGATTATCGATTCAATTAATGGATCACAGATTGAACCAATTATTGATCCAACTATAATTAACTAATTATATAAAATTTTATTATTATTTACATAATAAGTTTTAATTTTATTTTTATACTATAAAAAATATTATTTTTATATTTTAATAATTCATTAATTAACTTATATCTATTATATTATTATTTATTATAAGGAAAGTCTTATATATTATCACTATATATATAGTAATTATCACATAATATATTGAAGTCATAGTTAGTTTGGTGGCAAGGCTTGTGTATTGCAAGTGGGAGGTCAATAAGTGGTTATAATCATTTATCTACTTATATGTTTATGATGAGTTACAATCACTGCAAGATATATCGTAAAAATCGATGGCCAAATCGATGGTTAGGCTGTCGATAATATTAAAAATTGACAATAAAATAGACCGCAGAGGTGGTCGTTATTAAATTTGTTGATTTTTAAAATTATAATAAAATCGACGACTTGTCTAGTCGTCGATAATAATTCATTAAAATTGACAATATTCTCGTCCATAATATGAGTTTGAGAATTTTACCTGCTTAATAAAATCGATAATTTTTTCATCGATATTATTATACAAAATCGACACAATTTTCGTTGATATTTGATTCAATAAAATCAACAAAAGAGCCATCGATATTATTATACAAAATCAACACCGTTTTCAACAATATTTGATTCAATAAAATCGACAAAAAAACCGTCGATTTAATTATTAAAATATCAACAAATTTATTGTCTATATTTTGTTTTCTTTTGTCTATGTTAAATTTAAAAAGCGACAACTTTACCGTCGATTTTAATAGCCACATTTTTTAACTATTTTTTCTATTTGAAAAATAGTAAACAATTAATGCAAATAAAATTTTAAATATTAAAATAAGATTTATTCAAAAGATAACAAGACAAATAAACTTTTACATATTTAAAATGATAGTTTATAGTATATATTAGAGTATAATTCAACTCTATACACTATATAAGGCTTTTTAGGGGCTTGACTTCCATACCCCAAGAAACTTGAGAAACTCTATCACCTACAAACACATAACAAATGAATCACAACTCAAGATCCAAGACAGCATTTGCAAGCAAAACAAGTGCAGCAACAGAACATCACGAAGAATATAAGAAGTACCTCTGATGGATCACGGAGAGAGTAAACTGCATTGCTTTCTTTTGGCGCTGAAGACACCAAGATGCCATAACCTTTATTTCCCTCCCTCAGAACCTATTAGAATAAAAATGAATTCATTTGAGATCACTATTCAACTAAACCACCAGAGTAAATGGAAAAGAAAGGTGGACATGAAAGCACTCATTATTACCTTAAATGCATCTTCATCTGTTCAGTCATCTCCAATATATATAGAAAGCACATCATCACAATTGCTAAGCCCTGAAAAATGACAAATTTTTATGTCAGTTATTAATACGAAAACAAAGAACTCTGATTTTCAAGAAAGGAGATAGAACTCACCAAGTGACTCGAGCAAAAATGTGACTTCTTTTCCCTTATCCCAGTCAATCACTGGGTGGACCTCTAAGACTTAAAAAGTAGTGAAGCAGATATTACAACAAAGAAAACTCTATCCCAAAGATCCGTCACAGTTAAATCCCCCAAAGCAAGAGTAGAAAGATTCACTCAAAGATATACCTTGCTCCCATGAGTTAGTCGCAAACGTGGATAGCCCTTCAGAATATCATGGATAATCTGCCCTACCGAATCCCAACTCTGCATATTAAATTGAGAGAAGAAAACTATTAGCAAGTCTCTGGAAGAGCAAAATAATTAAGCAGAAATGCTGCTCCATTATCATGTAATGATACTGCTAACTGTGGTCTATCTCATTAGAGGACGAGAGACTGTACTTTATCATCTACATTGCAGTAATGTACAGACACACAGATTTATTATTTTCAACTTTTGCTCCTTTAATATCTTTTGTACTCTCAATAAGAGACTCAAACACCTGCCAATACAAAATCCAATCAGGATATGGCATCCTAACAAAGTAAAAAAAAAAACAAAAATGCAAATAATAATGGTATTTTTGAAATATGCCTAACTTATCAATTAGGGGCAAGAACTCAGCAGCAGGTTGGAATAAATTAACTTCCTTACCCTGTCATGTTAAAGATAATCATGAAAACTGTTTATAAGAAAGCTTGAGAAGAAAAATGAGATTAATACATATGGACTACAAACCCTCATTACCTGCTTGTCAGTAGACCTAATGGTGCAATTAGGGTGGTTATCAGGTACAGCTTGCCTAACAGGACCAATGATGTCCATACCATGACTACAAGCATAATAGAGTTCTGTTAGTCCTATAAATTCATATACCTTAGCCAGTAGGGAAACATGATTTTTACTTTTTTTGGTTTTATTATCAACCTTTTGACATTGCCATTAAAGATGCCAACACAACTTATTTTTGCATTTCTATATCTATACTACGATTAAACAAACCTTTTTGTGACCATTACTTTTATTTTTCAGTCTCAGTATCCAAAAGCAGCCACATAACACATTGTATGTAAAAAAATTGAACTAATTAAATCAACGATGTAATTAATTTATCATTTATCATTAGTCTAAATTCTAAAAGATTAAATGTATATAATGGTTGATGATGAACAGTGTAAAAGTCCACAAATTAAAGTCACAATGGCCACGTTGTTATCAATCATCACACCTAGCTAATTGAAGTCATACTGGTGCACGCAATTGTGATTCACACTTTTTACAACTCCGGTACAACTAACCAGCAAGTGCACTGGGTCATCCAAGTAATAAAACCTTACGCGAGTAAGGGTCGATCCTACGGAAATTGCCGGCTTGAAGCAAGCTATGGTCATCCTGTAAATCTTAGTCAGGCGGATTTAATTGGTTATGAGTTTTGATAATTGAAAGATAAATCAAACGTAAATTAAAATAAAGATACTTATGTAATTCATTGGTGGAAATTTCAGATAAGCGTTTGGAGATGCTTTGTTGCTTCTGAACCTCTGTTTTCCTATTGTCTTCATCCAATCATGCGTGCTCCCTTCCATGGCAAGCTCTATGTTGGTGGATCACCGTTGTCAATGGCTACCATCCATCCTCTTAGTGAAAATGGTCGAGTTACAGTTTCTGTACGGCTAATCAACTGTCGAATTTCTCGTCTCGGATGAAAAATACCAGGCACAGCTACCGTACGACTAATCATCTGTCGGTTCTCACTTGTCTCAGAATAGGATCTCTCTATCCTTTTGCACACTGTCACTGCGCCGAACATTCGCGAGTTTGAAGCTCGTCACAGTCATCCCGTCCTAGATCCTACTCGAAATACCACATACAAGGTTTAGACTTTCTGGATCTCAGGAATGCTGCCAATTGGTTCTAGCCTATACCACGAAGGTTCTAACCTCATGGACTCAATCCGTAGATCAGAGACCCAAGAGACTATACTCCAGTTGTCGTCCAATGACTACATTGAACATCATGTAGACCGCTTGTGGTTGTCAGGCACGCGGATCTTGGCTAAGCGAGTAACGAAGATAGTGGGTGATTATCACGGATCACCCCTTCATTCTGACTTAACTTAATTAAGTACGAAAGTATATATTGGAGAAGAAGTAAGCGTGAATTGAAAGAGAAACAATAGTACTTGCATTAATTCATGAAGAACAGTAGAGCTCCACTCCTTAATCTATGATGTGTAGAAACTCCACCGTTGGAAAATACATAAGAGAAAAAGGTCTAGGCATGGCCGAATGGCCAGCCTCCCCAAATATGAAAAGTCACACAAAAGTGATCCCAAGATCCAAAGATCAAATACAATAGTAAAAAGTGCTATTTATACTCAACTAGTTACTAAGGATTACAGAAAATAAGTTACTAAGTGTAGATAGTGCAGAAATCCATTTTTGGGGCCCACTTGATGTCTGCTTGGGCTGAGCATTGAGCTTTACACGTGCATAGGCCTTTTCTGGAGTTAAACAGAAGCTTGGATGCCAGCTTGGGCGTTTAACTCTAGTTCTGGTGCCAGTTCCGGCATTTTACGCTAGAAAAGGGTCTCTGGTGGGTGTTTGAACGTCAGTTTGGGCCATCAAATCTTGGGCAAAGTATGGACTATTATACATTGATGGAAAGCCCAAGATGTCTACTTTCCAACGCAATTGAGAGCGCACCAATCAGAGCTTCTCTAGGTCCAGAAAATCCATTTCGAGTGCAGGAGGGTCAGAATCCAACAGCATCTGCAGTCCTTTCTCAGCCTCTGAATCAGACTTTTGCTCAGGTCCCTCAATTTCAGCCAGAAAATACCTAAAATTATAGAAAAACACACAAACTCATAGTAAAGTCCAGAAATGTGATTTTTGCATAAAAATTAATAAAAATATAATAAAAAGTAACTAAAACATACTAAAAACTATGTAAAAACAATGCCAAAAAGCGTATAAATTATCCGCTCATCACATACTCAAACATAATTTTGTCACCATGAACACATTTCTTGGATTAGAGAGTTTCAAGGCAGATACTTATGTGTTCTTAATGGACAAAACTTCCTCCATCTGCTTTCCCTTTACCCATACAGTAGTTAACAAAAGAAAACCTATGTCAAATGTCAATCTAGCAATGATGACAAGATTAGATGAAACATGATAAAATCAATCCACAAATAAAAAACTTATTCTTATCTATACACACATTCTACCAACTAGTGGTAACAAGCACGCTCCACAAGATGTTTTCAACTTCGAGCTTCCTAAATCCTAATACCTGATAGCATTATTAGAAAGTCTAATTTTTAAGACAAACTAAAATATAACTTGAAGCACCTTCCTATGGTATATGTTAAACATGACTTGAAGCACTTGATAGTAGTATATGTTAAATTAAATTGAATCTGACAACAGCTTTAACAGATAAAAGGCAAGAATTAAATTAAACTAAAAGATTAAGGAAGAGAACCACACACCTAATCTAATCTAATCTTAATAGTAATCACTACTACTCCTACTACTTCTAAGTTACCTTAGGTACATGCACAAGATAGAGAACTGCAGATTGTCCACGAACTTCATCAAGGCCGATTTCACTGAGAAATTTCTCTTCATTGATATGCTTTGTCAACGGAAGCTGAACTCTAATACCGTGAACATCAAGGTTTGACATTGAGCTGGTGAACATGCTTAATCAAATCGGATTTGAAAACTTGTTCAGGAAGGTCAATGTAGAAGGACTTAATCTCTAATTCAACATATGCCTTTCTCTTCATTCCCACATAACACTATGAGTCCTTCCTGTTCCATACTATCACCACCACCAGCCTCAGAACCTGCAACAACACCATTACATTACATTATTCTAATTTCCAATTTTTATTAGGTTAGATTAGGATTGGGATTAAGTACCTTGCTGTACTTTTAGAGGGAGCGCACTTTCTCCGCAGTTTCAGATTTGATAGTTTGCGCCACCGCCTTGCCGTCGATGATGGAGCGACAACGGTGTCAGTGTGACGGAACGACGACAGGCACAGGAGCAGCAGAGCAACGACGGGTGCGGGGCCAGCGGAGTGACGACCGGTGCTGCGGTAGTAGAGCAATGATGGCGCGGAGGTAGTGGAGCCACAACGGCACAGTGGCAGCGGAAAGAAGATGGCGCGGTGGCAGCGGAGAGGGAAGGTTGGTGAAATGGTGGAGGTGAAATGGAGAAGGCACAAATTGGGGTTAGTTAATTTTTCAGGTAAAATGTAAGTGGGGAATTGAGTGAAACGCGGGACGCAGGAAGTAAAGGTGTGGTGATTTTTTGTTGATAAAAATTGACAGTATTTTTCTCAATTTTAGTTAAAATAAAAATCAACATTTTAGCCGTCTAATTTATATAACAAATCTATACCATCCATTTAATTTTAAAAAGAGATCTCCATCGTTTAACATTATCAACGACAAAAGCTGTCGATATTATAATTATTAAAATAGACGACCTGTGTGTCGATTTAAAAAAAAATTCAACCCACTATTCAGTCGACGATGTGATTATAAAAAGGAGGGTGTTAGAAGGTTATCAAAATAATAGACGACATGGTCATCGATTTTAATATTTTATTTCTAATCATTTCTTTTTCATTTTATCGACTACATGCCGTCGAAAAATATCGAGGGAAAATCTGGCCGTCTATTTTTAGCGGCGATAATTATATTGTTTCTTGTAGTGAATGATATACAAATTAAATATTTTGTGAAATAAATTCTTGAAATTTGATATCTGTTTATGTTCAATATATAACTTTATTTTGTAGTTTCATAATATCTCGTATTAAATTTAAATGATTCACATATTTAAATATAGTTTAATATGTCATTAGTCGATATCTAACACTTTCATATATGTGTAATGTACTAAGAAATTTCTTTTTTAAGTAACTAGGTAAAATTTTCATACATGTCCATTGACTTAAAAGAGCTTTTATGTTCTTATTTCAAACCAAAAAGAGGTAAAGCATGATTAAACCCCCCTTATCGGATGCTTCTTACGTATTGACTAAAAACTTTAGATATTTATTACTCAAGTTTTATCAGGGTTAACGTTACAAGAAATTCTCCATTTACCATTAGATTCTATACATAAATCTAACAATGAATTATATTACCATTATACATACTATCGGGTCTATTGCGATGAAAAAAATCATCGACAAAAACATTCTTACCATCAAATTTTGTCATCCAACTCTAACATTTCACCTAATACCGTTGAGTATATCTAACAGTAAATAACATCAAGATTGACGATTGTTAAATGATGTTACAGTCAGATTCTTTCGACAGTAAATCTAATAATAACTGTAATCTTTTTTAAAATAAAAAATTAAATTTATTAGTTACTACCAGATACATCCCATTGTGAATTTGATGGTAATAGCTAATTAGTTTTAATTTTTTTAATTAAATCAATTCAATATCTATTTACCATGATATCCTCCCTTATCTTGCGAATCTATACCCTATCCCTCAAGATGTCTGCTCAGGTTGCTGTAATAGTCTGTTGATCCTATCTACCACCCCACTCGTCTAGGCAAGCAAGGAGGATTCGATATGCTCCTCACCTTCGTGTTGGTGCTGACCCTGCTTATAAAGGATTTGCGTGAGTTTGTGGACCTACTCCCATAAATGAGTGATCGTCTCTGGTGGAGGTACGTTGGTGACTAATGTAGCCCGAGCAAAGAGGACCAACATTAAAGGATCCTTTATCATTAATGCAGTTCATGTATGGCTTATCAAGTATATCAAGCCATACCATATGTGTGTCCACCTGCACAGTATTGTTCAAGTCGTGTCCTTTGTCCCCACTTTGTTGGGACTGCTAAGTCCAAGTGTTCATGTTCAGGGTGAACTTTCCTAATAAATTAAAAATTGAGTTATTAAATAAAGGAAAGTCATGGTTAAAAATTGAATATGTTACAAAATAAATACTTATATATGAAAATCAATGTGCTCAGATATTAGCAAGTGAACCAAATCGTTTAAGTAACATCACAGTAAGTGAATATCTTTTCCATGTGGATTAACGGATTGAGGCAAGTAACATCTAATCTCTAATTAGATTAATCAAACATTGGGAACATGATTGTGGATCTTGAATTAGAAACAAGAACAGTGAAGAAGAGAATAAGAGAATGCTTTATGAAGTTGAAAGAAAATCAATGGATGAGGATGTTGAAGGCCTCTAAGATATTTGATTCTTGGAAGAACAATGCTCATGCTTTCTTATTTTAACTCATGCAAAACATTTTTAACAGCATATCATTTATAATCAAATTCCAAATCTTTAGTAATTTGATTTCTCTTAACCCAATCAATCACCAATTCCTTGGTTAACTAATCAAGAAAAGAGGTGAATAACAATTTCCAATTTTAAGCCACACAATATTCAAAAACTCTCCCTAGTTGAATTATATGTCAGGTATTCAAAACTAGTTCAAAATAATTGAAGATTATGATATGAGTTTCAAGCTAATTCCGAAATTAATTTTTCCAAAGTAATAACAGAATCTAAGACAAAGTTAGAATATTTTCCAATACTTCTAACAATTAATAATGAAGAACGAAACTCAATCTTGAAAAAGTAAAGAAGCATGAATTAAAATAAAAAATACTCACATTATAAATTCATAAACCAAATAGAGCTCTTAACCTTCAATAATGGAGATTTAGTGACTCATGATAATGAAAAAAAGTAAAGAGATAAGAAAGATGCACTACAACAAAATATCATTTTGGCGAGTTTTTTTTGTAATGTTTGGTGATGGTTTTAATTGTCACTAAATAGTTTTGCGACGGTTAAAAAAAGCATCACAGTTTGAGCGTCGCCAGCTGACATAGTGACAGGTTTGGACCACCGTTGGTAAGGAGTGTCGCTAAATTGTTTGTGACGGTTTTTAAAGTATAAAACCATCACTAATTCGTAACACTTGTAAAGTTGTTTTTTATACTGTATTTTGCGATGTTTTGAAACTATCGTTAAATTACTGAATTCTGTGCCCCTTTTTTCTTATATTTCATGACTATTTTAAACCGTCACTAAATTACTAGTTCTTACGATAGTTTTTAGGCATATTTAGTGACTATTTAAATTGTCACAATATTTTTAGAGACAATTTTTCTATTTAAAACCGTTACTAAGTTACTTATTCCTATGACAGCTTTTTCCTGTATTTAGTTATTATTTTAAACTATCATAATCTCTCCAACATCAAAGATTTCTATCATCAAAAGTTGAATTCTCTAGAAATGACATTGTATTTCAACAAATCCAAAATCAATCCCACAAATTTTACAAAAATAGCAACAATGTATTTCAAAAGTTGAATTCTACAAGTTTTAATTACATAGTCATAATCCATATATAAATTCAAAAAGTTTCAGTTTAATCCAAACATGTAAACCTAACAATTCAATCATAAAACTCCTTTAAACGTTGGATGGTCTATGTTGTTGAGGTTCATGACTGGCAAAAGAATTTGGTCTTGTATGTGTCGGTGATTCAAAATCTGCAACCTACAATTGAAAATAAAAAAATATTTTAGAGAATATTTTAGAAAGATACTTAACAATTCAACAAATGGTATACAAGAGGCTATGATTACAAACTACAATCATTTTAGAAGAAGTTGATAACGAAAATTAAGTATGCAAGTCTATAAAATGAAGTATAACATATATCCTTATCTTACCTCAGTAGAAAAACTAGGTGGTAATTGACCCTGTTGACGATTCACAAGAAAATTTATTTGTTCCTATAGCAATTGTACTTGTAACTTCAAGTTTTGATATTCAGTTCTTGATGATCCACTAGTTATTGTAGATTGCATAGACTTTCTTGAGCGAGATGAGGATCCAATCACTTGAGATGGACGAACACCAAATTCCATACCTCTAACATAGCTTGAATTCTCTTTGCCAAATACTTTAATATATGCTTCATTTTCAGAAGCACCCTCACCAATTTCCTTTTTTATGTTTTTCTGGAGTGATTAGACAAATAATAATGTTACATATGCAACATTAGTCCAACTAATCTGATATAACATACAAGATTCATAGACAAATAATAATATTACAAAGCAAAGCAATCATAATATATATATATATATATATATAGAGAGAGAGAGAGAGAGAGAGGTTGATTAAGTTTTAACATTTACAAGTTGCGAATTGGTTTAGAAGCCATATGGCTCCAGTGAATGGTGGTAATCATATGGTTTCATTTTTGTTTTTCAATTTGTGTAACCATATTAGTTGAATTTAATTATAAATACCAACTTTAGCAGAAGGAAGAGATATATTAAGGGTGTGTTTGGGGTTCACATTGGGGAATAGAAATCCCGTTTGAGCGTCTTGAACGTCTCATTGTTACTTTGGTAACTTTTTGGAACCCTAACCCAAAAGTGCTTTCACCTCTGAACGTACGTTCACGTGAAGCTAAAAATTCTAGCTTCTGCGTTCACATTGGGAACGTTAATTACCGTTGGAGGAATTAGGTAAGAAATTTATTCTATATCTACCAACTCTACCCTTCATTTTTTCTATAAAAAGGATACACATAACCACATAATTTCACAGTAGTTCTCTGTATGTTCTTCATTACAGATTTTTTTTTTCTATCAAACTCTTTCATATTTGTTTCTATCACTGCCAAGGTAAAGATTTTAATTTTTTTTATTAATTTTAGTTCTTTCTTTCATATTTGATTTTTATGTTTTTTATTGTATTTTTTATTTATATAATAAATATTTTTCATATTATTTTTTTAGTGTTCTGATGTTATTTTTTTAGTTTTTTATTGATATATTTGTATTGTTTTTTTTATTTATATGATAACTATTTTGATATAAATTTTTATTTTTATTAATTTTTATGATATTTTTATTTTTTTGTTTATATAAATTATTTTTTCTATCCTTTATTGTACTATATTTATGTTGTGTATAAAATTTTTTATTTTTATATTTGATTTTATTCATATGAATTTCATTCATTTTTTATTATAATTTTTTTGTTCATATGATATATGTTGATGGTTGTAATTATTATATACTATGTTTGTATGAATTTTTTTTCATTTTTGTTTTTTGTTTTTATTATACTTCTTACTGTACTTTATTTTTATTTTTATTATATACTAATTATAACTAACAAAAGAGTCATAACTAATAAAAATGTATAGTCCAAAATGATACTAAATTAAAGAATACTAATGGCACTAAAATAAATTATTAAATATTTTTTTTATTTGACATTATAAAATATATAGTACTATCTTTCATATTTTTATTTTTTATTATTTTTTAGTTCATATGAATGTTTTTTATCATTTATTGTTTTTTATGTTTAATATGTAAAGTGTCTTTTTTAGTTTTATTTGACTTTGTTCTATTTTATCTTTTATTTAGTTTTATCATTGACCTTTTTTTATATTATTTTTTTTCAATGTTCTAATCTCTCAGCTATGTTATTAATTTTTTTTATGATATTCTTATTATTTCTTGTTCATATGAATTCTATTTTTTATGCACTTATAACTTATACGAAGTTTATTTTATTTTTCTTATTTGATATAGCTCATATGAATTTTTTATCTTTTATTATATTTCTTTTATTCATATGATATATATGGTAGGTTTTATAAAACTTTATCGTTTTTTATTTACTGAGTTCTCTTTTTATATTTTATTATACTTTATTTTTGTTTCGGTTGAAATTTTTTATTTTTTATTCAACTATGTAAAATTTATAATTATAATTCTCATATATTATGTTTTATTGTAACTTTTTTTATAATATAGATTAATTGATCCCATACATGAAAGCTACTAAAAAATTTATCCAAGCATGCTTAGATCAAGTAGCTAAATAACAGCGTAATGGAACCACTCTTATAAAAAAAGGTTAGAAGGATGCTTTGTCTCAATTTAATGAAAAAACTGAAAAATAATATGATAAGATTCAATTAAAAAATAAATGGGACAATCTTAAGAACGAATGGCCAGCATGATACAAGCTTTTTTGACAAAGAAACGGGTTTAGGAGGGTATTATACTAAACATACTGTTGATGCACCAAATGAATAGTGGGACAGAAAATAATTTGTACGTAGTAACTTATTATTCGAGCAAAAATTTTAACTTTAATTTTGGTAATAAATCTTGTGTTTATTAGTTGTACATATGTAGGAAAAGCCCTTATATGAAAAATTCAGAAACAAATGACTCCCTTTTAAAGATGAGTTAATTATATTATTTAAAGATGTTATGGTCGATGGCAAATTTGCTTGGGCTCCCTCATCTGGGATGTTATCTAGTGGCATAAAAGAAGATGATGATGGATATTTGACCATACTTTGAGGAAGGTCATGTTGATATAGAAGAAGGTTTTGGAGATAGCGAGGAAGGTATGGGTGCTAGTGTGGGAGTTAGTTCTAAATTTTAACACATAAATCTTAGCTATTCTCAAGAAAATAATAGCCGAAAGAGTATGAAAAAAAGAAAGAGAGATGCGGTTTGTGAAACAACAAAAAAGAAGAAAAATTTTAAAGTCCCTGTCTCAAGGCAAATTGCAGATCCATTACCATTCATGCAAAATTAATTTTTTTTGTGATTTTCATGCAAAACTAATTAAGTTATTATTATACTCTATTTTAATTTGTCCATGAATTTTTTGTTATGCTAGGATAAGACAATAGAAAAATTTGTGTATTGCTTATTTATGATTTTATAATATAATATTTGTGGTACTTAATTATTGTTCTTATTATATATAATTTATTTCTTAGCTTGGTATTGATAAGAATTTATTTATATTTTTATGTAGGACTTAATTTTTGTTAATTAATTTGGAATGAACATGGAGTATTTGTTTGAAGAATGAAAAAGAACAATATGAATAATCAAAATTACTTTTCATTATGGAAGAAGATGCGGATAAAATTGAAAATATTTCAGCATTAATTGGTCAATATACAATCAATTATTTGTGCAAAAAACCATGCAGAACTAGTGAACAAACAGGTTATTTATGGGTGAAAAAAATTTTATGTGGCCATAGCATTCGTTGTTATGAAATATTTCGGATGGAAAAACTTTTTTTTTCAATTTTGTGATGAATTAGTTGAATAAGGATTAAAATGTACAAGACAAATGGGAGTTTAGGAAATGGTTGCAATGTTCTTAAATACGGTTGGTCATGGAGTGGGTAATAGAATGATACAAGAAAGGTTTCAATATTCTGGAGAGATAGTAAGTAGACATTTTCACGAGGTATTGGTTGCTTGCTTGAGATTATCTATTAAATATATTAAGTCATCGGATCCTAAGTTTCAGAATGTTCATAGCAAAATAAAAAATGACCAACGATATTGGCCATTTTTTAAAAATGCTATAGGAGCAATTGATGGTATTCATATCCCATGTGTAGTTAGCCCAAGTGATCAACCCAAATTTATTGGAAGAAAAGGATATCCAACACAAAATATAATGGCTGTATGTGATTGGGATATATGCTTTATTTTTGCTTTAACTAGATGGGAAGGCACTGCGCATGATGCTCGTATATTTGATAATACTATTACAACTCCTACCATGAATTTCCGCATCCTCCTCCAGGTTAATTTTTATCATTTTCTTACAAATAAACTATATTTACTTGGTTATCATGTAACTAGTTTTATTGCTCACTAGGTAAATATTATTTGGTACATGTCAGTTATCCAACACCAAAAGGATATATTGGTCCATATAAATGTGAGCGCTATCATCTTGCAGATTTTATGCGTTCTTCTGGATTTAGGAATCATAATGAAGTATTTAAATATTATCACTCAAGGTTAAGATGCACAATAGAAAGGACTTTTGGAGTGTGGAAAAATAGATTTGCTATCTTGCAACATATGCCAAAGTTCAAAATTGAAACTCAAGTGCAGATAGTGTTTGTAACAATGGCTATTCATAATTTTACTAGAAGACATTCTAAAATAGATATTGAGTTTAATCAATATGAACATTCAAACATTCGTGATGGAAAAGATAATAGTTATGTTGGTGAAAGCTCAGATCAAACTCTAATCATTAGCTCTTCTGTAGATGTGGACCATGTTCGAGACTCGATTACGGATCAAATTATTAATCACATGTAGTAGAAATAATAGTGTTCTTATGTACTAATTTTGTATAAGATATTATTTTTTATGTATTTTTTTAGTGTTTAATCTTTTAATTTAATATTTGTTACTGTTTTTAGTATTAAAATATATTTTGTCAACTTTTATATGTTACTTTAATTTAGTAAGTAAAAATTAACTTTATTATAAAATGAATTAATAAGATCTATTTAAATATCTAAAGTAAAATAATAGAATGATATAAAAAATTATTTTAATTGATGTCTATTTTAGTAATTTTTCATCTAAAAGTTATTTTGAGTAGTATAATCCAAACAACATTTATTTTACTATAATTCATTTTGATACAAAGATTGCCAAAAATAAATCATGTTAACACAAACTTACTCTTCATCAAAATCAAGTTTGCAAAAACATAAAAGATTGCCAAACATAAATCACGTAATCCAAACACACACTAAGAGTTAGCATAGTAATTCAAATATAGAAGATTCTCTAGATTTCATATTCTCTCTCTCTCTTTTCATGGCTCCAATGCCCATTTCTTCAATCAAAGTTGGGCACATTGATGATGTCCAAGAATTAAGAAAAAATACGCCTAAGACCATTCCTAAAAAATAATTAGAATTTTATCTTACATTTTTTTATTGTACTTCCTTATTGATAAATGTTTCATCTTTTTTCTTGTGAGTGATAGAAAATATTTCTCCTACTAAATTGTCGCCCAGCTTTAACTTCCTAAGATTATTATAATAAGATTGGTCAAATTAAAATATAACTAACACATAAAAGTAATAAAACAAAAATACTAAGAAAGCAAACAAATGTACAAGTTCATGGTGTCTCCTAGCAAGTGTTTTTGATCCAAGAGTGTAAGAAATTTTTAGTTGTTGTCGATTTGTAACATTCTTTTCACACATTTCTTGAACATTAACAAGCATAAAATTTAATGGATATTAAACACAAATAAAAATAACAAATGTGTTTACCTGAGTTTTTGGACTCAATCTATATTCCAAAAATGCAGCCCAATGGTCTTTGGAATTCCAATTAGATTCAAATTAACATTTGCATCACAACTAAGTTCCGATTTATAATGCTCATTGAATAGCTTGCATCTATTATTCTTTCACTTATTTCCAAGATTTAACATGATATACATTTTATGTTCATCATCATTAACAATAAATATTTTCTTCAAGAAAAACATAAATATAATAAAAAAATAGTATTCTCATATAAAACTTAAGGTAAACACAACAATTAATATTTTTCAAAATAAAAATATAATAAAAAATAACATACCTTAATAGTCTTCTCAAAAACAGCATCTTTGTATTGCATTGGAACTTTATGCCAAGATTTGTACATTACAGGAAAATTATTAAAATTACTTGCAATGAGCCCCAAAACACCTCCGAAGAGTTTACCGGATTCTCCAATTGGTTGACCACTTCCATTTCATTCTATAAGAACTCGTTTCCTACTATGATGAAGGAAAAATGCATATTTTACCTTAAGATGCATACACTTTTCAACGTTTTGTTCATCTAAAAAGAAAATAAAAGAGCTATTGTTTAAGACAACTAGTAATTGCCAACACATTATTTGAATTAGTAAATTAATAAGAAAAGAAAAGCATACCTACAACAATAACAAACCATGTCGTGTTCCACTTCTTTTTAGAAGTAGCAACTCCATCTACATCTTCATTATTAAGAAAGTCAGCATCTAATAGGCTATGACTATGAACTTCATTTTGAATGAATGAAATTTGAGCTACATACTCTTGTTGACTCATGCCTTTAGAAGATGTTGACCTAAAATGACTTGGAAGATGTCTTTTTTCTCATGCCAAGATAACTTCAAAGTAAAAGAATTAGAAACCTAATTAAAGGAATTAGAAACTTCACAATATTTTTATCATAGTATGCTAAAAGAGGAGATAGTTACCATTTTCATCATTTGAGAGATGAACATTTTCTCTAGCATATACAACATTCAGTTCAATATGTTCATCTTCTTCCTCTTCGAATTGTACAAGCCTTCTCCTTTTAATACCTGCAATAATATAAAAAAAATAAGAAAAAATAATATTAGGGGATGACACTTTAAGAATGAGGTAAAATTGAAAATTAAGATATGATCATTTCCTCTTGCATTAAGTGATGACACTAATCTAGCATTTTTAACATCTTTGAGGGATTTTTTAGGACTTTGATACTTCCTTCTTAGCCTTCTTCTCTTCGTACCTGTAAAAACATAAAAGAAATAAGAGAAAATTATATTACTTAAATCAAATAATAACAATCATGTATAGGTTCACACTTCAAGAATTTGGTAAAATTAAAAATTGAGATATGGTCATTTCCTCTTGTATTAGGGAATGGCACTAAGTTAGCATCTTCAACACCTTTGAGGAATTTTTAGGACTTTGATATTTCTTTATTATCCTTCTTCTCTTCATACCTGTAAAAACATAGTAAGAAATATAATTAAAGAGTACCATGTTAATAAATAGTGCACACTGCACAATTTATCAAAGAAATAAGAGAAAAATCTAAAATCTGAAACAAAAGCACAAGTTCGCAACCCATTATTTTCTTTCTTCTTTCGTACTCTTTATCTCAGATACTTTGTACAGGTTGTTGATCTATCAAAAGTCAAAACAAAATTCTGGAATTTTAGGAAGTTAAATTCACTGCATTGTTAACTCGAAGCAAAGACTTTCTTAGATACATTTGTTGCAAAGGTGTGTTTCTTGGGAAACCAGAAAAGCATTTGCATATTACAGATATGAATATGCTAGAATTTAATCAACAAATGTATAGTGCTCCATGTGCTATTAGCTTCATTCCCTAGATATTAGCCAATATGCTTTTAGAAGAATAGAAGTTAATTACTAGAGTTATTTCAAATGGCTTCTTTAAAATATTATTGAAAGCAATGTCAATGTGAAAATATAATTGGTTCGCCCAAATTTTCTTTCCTTCTGTAGAAAACGATCCTTTAATAATTCAATAGTGAAAACACAGAAATGTCAATAGATCTCATTATTTCAATATCAATCTTTTTCAAGTGTTTGGTCTCCTATCAAAGATAGATTTGGATAGGGGAATGATGTTTCATATTTAGAATTTCAAGTCATTGACATGTCTACTAAAATGTCATTTGAAATTTAACTTTATAGACAAATCCATTAAACATGAGTCTGATCCAAGAACATCTGGGAATTTCAAGTAAATTTACTCTAAGCATGAAATGGTATAGTTTTTTAAAGGTAGATTGTGCTAAAAAATTGTGGCACCCTCGTTTGCTGTTCAAGATCATATATCCTAATACTGTAACTCATTACGAAAATAATCATCAAGAAAGGGAAGTAAGAGAAAAATATGCCACATGATTTATATGCAATTGAATCAATACATGATTATTACCTTCAAAGGAAGTTTCCTTTCTCTTCTTTATGGATTAATCACACCCTTCTCCTTTAGAGTCTCAAGAGACACCTCTTCACCATCTTTAAATCTATCATCCTCTATGTCCCTCAGATTTACACTTATGTTATTTTTTATTCTTTATGTAGAAAAAACATGGTCAAATGTCATATTATAATCTCTAAAGGTTGGGGACCATTATATATTTCTAACAAGTATATGGAGCACCATAATGTTAATATACAACTTTTTATTTGAAAGTTTTAACATGTGTGCTGCTAATTAATTAGTAATAAGGGATAAGATCTACACATATTAGTTTCTTATTCAAATTTGCTAGCAGCCATTTTCAGTTGTAGCTCTGTGAATTAAGATAAAATAGAGAAATGGACATTTGCTCCTTAGGCTTGATTAAACTACAAGAACTGTAAGATTCAAGACTTTTGAAAAGTCCTACTTTGAACTAATCTCAAATCAAATATTTATTTACAGTTTTAATTTCAAAAATTCTTTTATTGGAAATAATTTAAGGCAATTTTGATTAATTGGATTTGAAATAAATTAAGGTTTTGTCCAAACTCTATATTTAAGGACTATTTATGATTTAAAGTTTTAGAAATTCGAGAATAATGAGGTTTGGCTATTTAAATTAGAATTTCATCCAATTTTACAATTATTGGATTATTTTCTATATTTAAATTATGAAGTTGGCAGTTATGAAATAATAGGGATTTTATATGATTTGGACTAAATAATTTATATTTTAAGATATTAATAGTGTTGTTTTGGAAAATAAAGAAATTAAGTATATTATTTCTAATTTTTGGATTTGAACATTTGATTGAAAATAATTTGTGACATTGATGAACAAATAGTATTTTTATACATTATTATTTTTGGATTAGAATTTATTTCTAATTACGATATTATCCCTACTTTTATTTGAAATTACAAAACTACCCTTAAAACCTAATTTTACCCAAACCCTAATTTCCCCAATTCACTAACCCTAAGCCCCTCTTCACCGTCAAATAGCCACAGCCATGGAAAAAGAGAGAGAGAGAGAGAGCACGGGAAACAGAGGAATAAAGAGAGGGAAGAGCTGCTGCTTCGCTGCCGCTGTGACTGCTGGACTGCCGCACGCGAGGATCCCATGCCACCATCGTCAGTGTCTCCCAGCCTTGCTCGCTGATGCCAGGGCATTTTGGCCAGTTTCACTGACCTTTTCTTTACTGTTTTTAGGTAATTTCATGCATTTTCTTAGGAAATAAGTTAGTTTTGGGCAAATATTCACTCAGACCTTGATTCAAGCATACATTGTGCATTTTACATTATTTCATGAGGATTTTGCATGATTTTAATGACAAAATTGTATATTGCATTACCCATGACGTGGACTAGAACTTTGATGCACTCTATTGCTTGATTTCAGGACCAAAGGAAGCAAGGAATGGGAGGTAACTTGCAAAGTTAAGGAGAAAAGTGATTGCCAAAAACACTCTCAAAAGCCATCAATGCCCACGTTAAAGAGTCACGTTAACTAAGTTAACGTGAACTTTAACGTGGAGAAGAGAAATTGAGCCAACGTTAGTGACACTTAACATTGTCACTAACTTTGGCAATTGCTCACAAATGGCCACGTTAGAGCCACATTAACCTAGTTAACGTGGCCTCTAACGTTAAAGGGGGAAGAGAAGCCAACGTTAGTGACAATCAACATTGTCACTAACATTGGCCTAAGGTGCAAAGAGCCACGTTAACTCCCACATTAACCTGGTTAACATGGGAGCTAACGTAAGAGATGGAGAGTTGTTGACAACGTTAGTGACACTCAACATTGTCACTAACGTTGGAGCAACCACACAACCCCCAAAAGCCACGTTAACCTCCACGTTAACTTGGTTAATGTGGAAGCTAACGATGAGGAATGAAGAATGAGCCAACGTTAGTGACACTCAACATTGTCACTAACGTTGGGATGGCTAAGAATGGCCACGTTAGAAGCCACGTTAACCTAGTTAACGTGGACTCTAATGTGAGACCTAGGGGCACACTTGAACGTTAGTGACAATGTTGAGTGTCACTAACGTTCTCGAAGGTTGGCAAAAGCCACATTAGAAGCCACGTTAACCTAGTTAACGTGAGCTTTAACGTGAAGCAAGAAGGGGCACACTTGAACGTTAGTGACAATATTGAGTGTCACTAACGTTCTCAAAGGCTAACAAGGCAACGTTAAAAGCCACGTTAACCCAGTTAACGTGGGCTTTAACGTGAGGCAAAGGGGTGTATGGCAACATTAGTGACAATGTTAAGTGTCACTAACGTTCTTGAACTTGTATTTTCACTAAATGTTAAACACCCCTAACGTCTTGAGCTAAAGTCTCTGCCCACTTCACACTTTCTCTCTGCAAGTAAGCCAAGCCCAATTGAAGAAAGGAACTGCTTCAAGCTCAAAGATCCAGAGGCCCAAGACGTGAAGAGCTAACTAGAAGCTGAGAAGAGTATTATATATAGGAGTAGTTTTGAAATAGCGAGGAGCTTTTTTGGGGAGAGGAGCTAGAAAAGGGAACTACTCTTTGTATTTACTTTCTGGGCACTTCTAGCTTTATCATGTATTCTCCATCTTTGATTTTGATTTCTAGAGCTATGAACAACTAAATCCCTTTCATTGGGTTAGGGAGCTCTGTTGTAATTTGATGGATCAATACTAATTATCTTATTCTTCTTCTATCTTTCCTTTTGATTTTACTTGAAAGCTTTCGATCTTCACCCAATTTGATAGTTATCTTGGAAAAGAAGCTATTCAAACATGGATCTCTTCGGATCCTTGAAAGAGGAATGAAGAGATTAGCTAGAAATGCTTTTTCATGCTGGACCAAATTGAGTGTGGATGGGTATGTGGCTATAACCCTCTAAGCATTTGATTTGGGAAGTGCATGTGGTATAATCAGTGACCACACTTCATCTCTTCTCATGAGCAATTGACCAAGGAATTGGCTATGGATCAAGATTTGAGAGATTGAATTGCAAGAAATTGTGATTCAATCACTTAAGATTACCAAGGAGATCAATGAGTGCATTGATTGAGGAAGAGATGAAAATGAAATTGATCCGGAGAATGCAACATCTCCTAAGCCCAATGAACTCCCCATTTCTGATCTTACCCATTCTCTTTATTTTCTGCAATTTACAATTCTGCTATTTACTTTCAGTCATTTACTTTCCTGCCATTTTAATTTCTGCAATTATCAACTCTATTCATGGATTCGCTCAACTAGATCATTCCTCTAATTAAAGTTGCTTGATCAATCAATCTCTGTGGGATTCGACCTCACTCTATTGTGAGTTTTTACTTGACGACAAATTCGGTACACTTGCCGAATGGGAATTTGTTGAGAGAAAAATTTTACCCCGATCACCCGCCCTTCACCTCATCCTTTCACCCGTTCATAGAGCCTACGACGTCACTGCTGAGCTACAGCGCCACTGTCCAGCCTCGTCCCGCCGCGTCACTGTGGTCACCGTCGCTGTCACAAGGAAGGGAGAGAGGGCCGAAACTGCGCGTCCGAGGGAGAAGGGTGGATGCAGTTTGCGTTGCCAAACCTTCATCGCTACCTTTCTATTGCCGCCGCTTCTGAGGGTGGTGGAGGAGAGCGTCTCCATCGTCAAGGGTGGAGTCCACCGTGCATCAGAGGAAGCTGCTGCTATTGGGTGTATGATGAAGAGGAGCGTCGCGAGAATCAAGGAAAGAAGACGCATCTGGGAGAGAGAACCGGGGGAAACGATGCGCGAAGGATGTTGTGAAGGGAAAGGAAGCCACCTGCGTCATTACAGCTATCTCATTGTGTTATTTCAGTAGGTAAGTATGTTTCAAAAAGTCTCGCATACTATTCTGTTGTGTTTGGTTAATGAATTTGAGTTTTGGTAACGTAGGTTCGAGTTTTGTATGTTGAATGTCGCTTTTAAGTTGCCTGAGTGCTGTGAAAGTGATCAAGGACTGAGTTGTGGTTGTCGTTGGTTTCGGGCTGGGAAGAAAGGGTTCGGTTGATGCGTTTGGGTTATGGTTTTGCGCTTTGAGGTAGGGGCTTTTTATACAAACTGATTTATTTAAATTAAAAATTGTTATAAATAGATATGCTGTGCGAAATATATTTCTAGTGATTATGTGAGTCTTATGAATTGTTTGATTTTTTCTTGAATGAATATGGTTGCCTGTTTGATTTAAACAATGTCTGATTTTGATAAATTAGAGATTTCTGGATTGGTTGATTTGAAATGGTTTTTGATAATCAGAAAGTTAAGTTTTTGTTTTATTGGAAACTGATTTGGTCTTGAACCTGTTGGAAAGAGTTGAGGATTGGTTTGGTTAGAACCTGGAAAGGGTGGCAAAGTCCAAGTTTTAGGGGTGATGCTACCGAAATTTCTATAAAATTCGAGACTTTATTTGAAATAGTATTTTAAGAAAGGAACGGATTATGCCTTGAACTGTATTACCGATAAATGAATTAGGTTGAACCATTTTATTAAGAAAATTGTTATGTTTTGAATGTAAACTATTTATAAAAGAATCATGTTTTAAATTCGATTTAAAGATGAAAATAATCAAGTTTGGAATTTGATTAAATAGGCAAATTTGAAGGAGTTTTAATGGAGTTTGATTAACTAATTTCATTTTACAACATTTTAAGAAAAGGTTGAAGTATTTTTTGAAACTTTGATTTAGTGAAACAGAAACATTTTCCGAGCCTTTGGAAACAAATTTAAGAATGAAACTAAAAATTGGTTTTTGTTTTAAATGATTTGATTTTGGTTATGTTAGTTGGTTTTGAAATTAGTTCGGAATATTTTAATACATGACTTGGTTTTGGTTTAAATTCTATTTTACTTATTCAAATAAAGACGTTAAGGTTTCGGAGGTTTTCAATGAATTTAAGAAAACGATTTAGGTTATTCTCCCATGAAGTTTGAGACTTTTGCTGAGGACTTTTATGACCAAATCCTGATTTAGAAATGAACAATTTTGAGTCTTTCATAAGAGATTTTGAATCTGGCATGGTTTTAAGATTGTTTGAAAGTGTTGGAAAGATGTGGAAAGTGGCTCCGTTTTGAAAAGTGAGTCTTGGTAAGATGCGAATTGAATACATTTGTTATTTAAAAGAAAATGGGCCAATAATGAATTTAAAATAAGTTATTAAGCCTAATTGATTATGGATATCCTCAAGATTGATGAGTTATGATTTGGTAGGCATAAGGGCCGGGTTTGTCCTACTTATGCTGAGATGATATTGTTGATAAGTCGCTGGAACTTGGCAAGGACGATGGTTTAATCTCGCTTGTCGAAGGTGCAGCACCCGCGTAAGGACGGTGGTTTGATCCCGCTTATAGTGGAGGCAAGGATGGTGGTTTGATCCCACTTGCGTGTTTCCAGTAAGGACGGTGGTTTAATCCCGCTTGTTTGTGGGACCTACGGGTAAGGACGGTGGTTGGATCCCGCTTATCCGAGTCGGGTTTGGAAATGTAACCGACGTATGAACTCATGGCCAGTAGGATAGGCATGCATCATATGCATTTATGTGACATTGTTTGGGTGTGCATATTGTAATTGGTTTGCCTATGTGAATACTTATGTTAATTACTAACTGCTATAATTGTTGTAATTGCTATTGATTGTGTTTGAACTACATTAATTGTGATTGTGTTTGATTGGTTGGTTTGTGATGAATCGGTTGATGATTGAATTATTTGGGCCGGGGCCCGTGTTGGATTGGATGGGCTTGAGGTTGTGATTGGTATATTGAGTTCTAGTTTTGTATAAAGTATCTGACTAGTTCAGCATAGACTTAATGAACCTATGCTTGGAACGGGATGATCATTTATACCGCGTAGGCAATTTCTTTCATGGTTGCAGTCTAGGAAAGTATGAAAAATCGAACTCTTACAACATAGACTTAATTGAACCTATGTTTGGGATATGTTGGTCATTCATACTGTCTAGGAAAAAACTTTTCAGATTTTGCAAGAAAGGAAAAAGGTTTTGTTTTAAAATATTTGAGAAATTTGCCAAATCTCCAAAAAGGGATTTTCTGGATTTTAAATGTGTACCCAAAGTTTTGGAAAAACTCATAAGACGAGTAATGATCACTGTACTCTAAGAATAATTTTATTTTACGTATCTTGTTATAGCAATTTCTGTAACCCTATAGTGAGAACAAGCGAGGACGACGTTCTCACTCCCCTACAAGTTATTCTTTTTTAGGATATGGACGACGAAGCTTTAGAAGAGTTATGTTTATTTTCTGTTTATTCGGTATTTTTGTATTATCTTAGCTATTATGTTTTCCTCGCCTTTATCTTTATTAAGTTTGTAAGAGGGATAAGAAATTGTGATATGTATGTTTGTAAGCTAGTGTTATATATAAGGGTTATGCGGTTTTAAGTTTTAAACAGGCTCCTATTTTAGTATTAAATATGTTTAGAGTTGTCATAATACCCAAGTTATCAGAGTGGCACAGTCGGAAGCGTGACATTTGGATAGTGAGGGTGTTACAAGAACAGCTAATTAAGATTGTTTTAGTTATAATAGTATGCATGGACCGAAGCTATAAAGAAAAGGAAATGTAATCTGACAATTGCTTGTTTTATGTAATCTAACCATTAAATTTGGGGTTGCATTTAATTATCCAACGCATCTCATGACTATCACATCATCATCATCATGACCACGATCTAGTAATTAATCTAATTAATATGAATCAATAATGGATTGTTACCTATTTCCATTAAATTCTTCAAGGCCTTGGTACATGCAAATATCTATCCGTCCCTCTTCAGAATTCAGATGCCTAATGTTATGCCAACCTTGTACTTAATTGTTAATTGGACCATTTTCTTAACATCAAAGACTTCAAAAACTTCCAACATATTACTTATATTATATTTTTTCCACTATATCCCTAATATCTACAATATCTTTTAGCAAGGCTATTTAGTACTATTCTGTACATCAAGTTGTACTAGTACAACTTGGTGGGGAAGTAATTAATGCTTCATCGATGACTTCGCTTCTCCCATCTTACTCAGAAAATTTGAATTCACGTCTATGATTTATTCCTCTTATATCCAATTTAATTCAACCATATTACTCAGAAAATTTTAAAATGTGTACGAAGCATTGATTTTAAACTACAAGAATGAAGAATTAATTTTCAAATATCCAAATCTGGCAGCCTTGGTAGATCTGAAAACCTAAATTAATAATTCCAAAAAATACATTAATTGCTTAAGTTTTAACCCAAACCAAAATTAATCATACTCAGATCCTTTGATTCCAAGACACTATGATGGATATATATAGTTTAAAACTTACGGCGGTGATGGAGTAGAGAAGCTCCATCGTAGAGTTTGAAGCAGAGGAATGAGGCTTCCCCATAAACATGAATAGAAACATGAACACTAACAACGAAGGAAGGGGGCGAAGGAAATTGAACACAGTGAAGAGCGCGAACTGCAAAGAGCATGAACCACAGAGAGCACGAACCGAACGCCGAATGGGGAAGAACACGAACACCGTTACTTTCTCTTTTGACCTCAACGCCAATTGCTACTGGAGCAATCCATCAATGGAAACCAATTGAATCATTTAGGGTTCTGAGAAGTAGAAATGCTTATGAGAAATATAAAATAAGTAAAAAGAAGAAAAGGGATAAATTGCTATGTTACTTATTACTTAGACATTTAATTGTTAGTGACGGTAAAAAAATTATGTAAATAAGTGTTATTATTTTATTTAATACTGACTGTTTAAATAAGGGTCACAAAATAAGTGTAACTATTCATCTAATTTGGTGTAGTGATGTATTTTGGATGCCCTCCCCCCGGTGGACCAATTGTCTCTCTTGTGAACCTTGTTCACTTATTTATATCCTAATTTCTTTCTAAAATTCAAACTCAAAACTAACTCTAATCTTATTGATGGAGAAAGTAATGTTAGTCTAGAATTTCTCTAAAAAAGAATTCTGTTACAAATATAGTCCAAACCAATAATTAATTCTTGATCAAAGTTTAAAAGGTTATCATAATACAAACCAAATAACTGGGAATAGAATATCGGGTCGTTCTCCCTAGGAATTATAATCAAGTGCTCAATTATTGGCTATGAGAGAAATCGGGGGTTGATAGCAAGAGACAAAATTAAATAGTAAGAAAGTAAATGGCAATTAAATAACAAAAGAAAGGAAACTCAAATGGTAAAAAGATATTGGCAAGGGTTGATGGTTAACGATCACTTTCCTTGTTACTAACCACAATATGATAATTGCAAAGAGAAAACTCACTTCGTCATCCCCAACATCAGAAGAAACTCAATGGGCTTAACTAATCCTAATCCGTAAGTCCTAGTCAACTCACTGATTAACTTAGTGAAAGACTAGTGTCAATGAAAAAAGACCAGTTAAGATCTCCAATTTATCAATCACTTGGATATTAGTAACTCAAAGTTACCCAAGTTACCAACTCAAGCCAAGAATACAAAAATCTACTCCATAATTAAAAGAAGCATTTTATCAAACACATAGGATGCACAAAAGTAAAATATGAAAAATTGTAAGAATTATAAAAGGAATTAACAAGAAAGGTCATGAACTGAAATTGACAAAATAAAGGAATTAAGAAGGGAAACTAAAAAAACTAGGATACTAGAATAATAAAAAGTAAAGGAAACTAAATTAACAGAAGATTTAATGATAAAATTAAGAAGAAATTAAACTAAGAATCTTAAATTCTAAAGAGAAGAAAGAGTTTCTCTATCTAGAATTCTACCCTAAAACATGATGTAAAACTATTCTATTTCTACTTCCTACTTGTCCCTTGATCCTCCTTGAGAATTGCATTAAATACTTCAGAAATGAGTTAGATTTGGCCCAAAACTGGCTTGAAATTACAACCCACGTGTTCACTTAAGCGAAATCATGTGCTGACAGTCATGCATATGGATGAGGCATGTGTACACGCAAATTGACTAAATTCCAGGTTACACGTGCACATGAGGCATGCGTACCCACAAATGCACAGATTTACAAAACTTCATTTCTTCAAAAATTTTCCACTTTTACATACTTTTCTTCAGTTCTTCAAACCATCCTTATCTTCTAAACATGAAATCACTCAACAAACACATCAAGACATCGAATGGAATTAAAATAAATTAAATTTAGTAATTTAAGAGCCTAAAAAGCATGTTTTTAATTATTAAGAACAATCAGGAGAAATTCATAAAACCATGCTATTTCAGTGAATAAATGCGAGATAAGTTGATAAAATCCACTCATTTCAATACAAAATTTACCATAAAATAGTGGTTTATCAATCTTTCCACACTTAAAGAATAGCATGTCCTCATGCTAAACATCAAGGAAGAAACAAGAAAAGGATATCAACATTTATTTGATGGAAACTATCTATATGCAATCTATCTAAATGCATGTAACTACTTGGTCAAAATAAATCAATTTTCAAGAATACATAGGAAACATAGAATTGAGAAACAATCACAGGTGGAAATATAAAATTGAGAAATCGAACCCCTCACCAGACGTGTATACTCTTTAGTAGCTCAAGTGTTTAGGGTTGATTCATTCAATTCTCCTCTAATCATGCTTTATAAGATTTGTTCTTCATCTAACAATCAATAATTATTCAATGCATGTATGCAAGTATCATGAGGACTTTTTCAAAGGTTATAATAGGGCTAGGGTAAGGATAAGGATGCATATGGTCAAGTGAGTTTGAAATTAAATCTTTGATTAAGTTAAACTCCTCCTAACACACATAACAACCTATACAATTTTGGTAAAGTATACTTTTTGTCCCTAAAGTTTGGCAAAAGTTTCAAAAATACCCCTAAGTTTTATTTTGTTTCAATTTTGTCCCAGAAGTTTTCAATTTGCATTAAATATACCCTCGACGGCTAAATTTTCAAAAAAAAAAAAAATTAAAACCAATCTAACAATAATACATGAAAATTATGTTTGTTTTGCTTGTATTGAGGGTTGTTCTTATGAAATATTGAAATTGTTGTTGAATTGATCTTAATTTTTTCAAAAAATTAGCCATCAGGGGTATATTTGATGCAAATCGAAACCTTTTGGGATAAAATTGAAACAAAATAAAATTTAGGGGTATTTTTGAAACTTTTGTCAAACTTTAGGGACAAAAAATATACTTTACCCTACAATTTTAATACAAAACTAGCTATCCATTATTCACTTTTTCACACGCTCATGCATTTTTTTTTCAATTCACATCCCATATACATTATTCTTATACTTTACTTTGGGGTTAATATTTGTCTCCTTTTTATTGCTTTCTTTTTCTCTTTTTTTTCCCTTTTTTTCCTTCTTTTTATTTTTCTTCTTCTTTTTTTCTCTTTTTTTTTTTCCAAAATAAAATATATACAAAAGTATCAATGCATATGGTTCAAACATTTAGTCCATCAATATGTACTCAATCCTTAAGATCTTCAACAAAAATACAAAAATACACTTTTATCTCAACCAATGTTCCCAAACTTCCCCACAATTAAATGATACACACTCTCACTAGACTAAACTAATCAAAGATCCAAATTAAGGATTTTTATTATTTTTTACTTAAGGGTAGTGATGTGTTGAAATAAAGAACAAAAGGGGACTAAAATAGGTTCAAAATTAGCTAATAATGGTAGATGAAAGGGTAAGGCTATTTGGGTAAGTGAGTTAATTGAAATGAAGGCCTCAATCATATAAATGCATTAATACATAGAATAATGGACATAAAGAATTAAACAAATAAAATATTACAATCATAGAAAAAGAACAACACACACAAGAAGGAAATAGTGGTTAATATGATGTAACTGATGCATGAGCATTTTGTACCCTTTTTCATAGCATTTTCTTAGTGTTTTTAGTTATATTTTATTAAGTTTTAGTATGTTTTAATACAAAAATTTATCTTTTAGATGCTACTTTAAGTTTTTATGTTATTTCTATGATTTTAGGTGATTTTTGGGCAAATTTGGCAAGATCTTGTTCAGAGACAAAGAAAGGATAGCAGATGCTGTCAATCCTGACCTCCATGCATTTCAACGTGCATATCTTGAGTTATAGAGGTCAAATTGATGCGATCTCAATGGTGTCGGAAAGCTAACTTCCAAAGCTTTCCAGAAATATATAATAGTCTATACGTCTTTGAAGAGAGAACTTTTGCGTGGTATAGAATTCAGAATAAATTTCCGTTGCAAGTATAGCTTCTAAACCAACAAAAGTCCTTTCTTACAAACGTTTTGGTTGTCACAAGTAACAAACCCCTTTGAAATTGATAACCGAGTATTTAAACCTCGGGTCGTCTTCTCAAGGCATCGAATGGTAATAAGAAAGGATTAATATTAGCAAATATAAGGCCAAAGAAGCATGTTTTCAATCATATCAAAAAACCAGGAAGGAAAATGTAAAACACGCAAATTGTATGAATAAGGTGGGTACAGAATAGATAAAAACCACTCAATTGAGCACAAGATAAACCATAAAATAGTGGTTTATCAACCTCCCCATACTTAAACATTAGCGTGTCCTCATGCTAAGCTCAAAAGAAGCTATAAAGGAATGAAGAGGAGTGGTAGAATGCATAAAATGCAACCTATGAATGCAACTAAATGCAGAATGCTTTTTTCCTACTTGGTTAAAAGTAAATAAATCTTTCAAGAATAAGTATGAACTAGATTTCACTAATTCAAATCACAGAATAGAGTACAAGTAAACTTGCAAAAGAAAATAGCTCATGAAAGCCGGGAACAAGGAATCGAGCATCGAACCCTCATTGGAAGTGTATACACTCTAATCGCTCAGGTGTTTAAGGTTCGATTCTCTCAATTTCCTACTAACCTTGCTTTCTAAGGCTTGCTCTTCATCTAACAATCAACATAAATTTGATGCATAGATACACATATCAAGAGGTCTTTTAAGGGTTGTAATGAGGTCAGGGTCAAGGTAGGATTGTATTTGGCCAAGTGGACTAAAATCTGAATCCTCAATTAACTTAAACTTTCCACCTAACTTTAGACAATCCATGTAACCATAATACCACATTTAACTATCCATTAACCATGTTTTCCACATATTCATGCATTCTAATTTCAAGTACAGTACATATGCATTGCTTTCACTACTTACTTTGGGGCATTTTGTCCCCTTTTTATTATTTGTTTTTTTCTTTTTTTCTTTTTTCTTTTTCTTTTTCTTTTTCTTTTTCTTTTTCTCTCTTTTTTTTTATTTATTTTTCTCAATGCATATGATTAAATTATTGAATGCATGAACATATCCTAAACATTATTTTCACATTTTCAGAAAATTCTAACATACTCAATTCTCAAACCAAATGTTTCCAAATTCAACTTTCCCTATACTTAAATTATGAGCACTCTCACTAGTCTAAGCTAACCAAGGATTCAAATTAAGGACATTATTGTTTTCCGCTTAGAGTTAAATGATGTGCTAAAGTAAAGAACAAAGGGGTATAATAGGCTCAACATTGGTTTGCAAAGGATAATGAAAGGGTAAGGCCATATAGGTATGTAAGCTCAGTGAAACAAAAGCCTCAATTATGTAAGTGTATACATACATCAAACAATAAAAATATAGAATTAAGCAAGACAAAGATCACAATTTTAGAGAGAAAAATACACACCAAAAATAAAAATATTGGTTGGTAAAATGCAACCAATTCAAATAGGCTCAAAAATCTCACAAGTTTTGTGTGTTCGAGCTCTAAACCATGTTCCAGTATAATATTTCTTCAAACAAGTGTAATATTAAATTTTATTCAAATTAGTGAAATGCTCTAAAAGGTTTCTTGAAAAAGAAAATATTACTTTAACCAAGTGGTAAAATATGCAAAAATCAAACAAATATGCAATCAATCATACAAATGCAACAATGAACAAGGAAAATAAACCATTGGTGTTGAGATAGAAGAGTAACTAACCCATGGAGATCGGTATCGACCTCCCCACACTTAAAGATTGCACCGTCCTCGGTGCATGCTGAGATGTGTAGGTGGACGGGTTTCTCCAACTGACGCTTTTCTCCAAAGATTGTGCAGATGGACTTGTTTGTCTCCCCTTTTAGAAGTTTCTCTTTTTCCCTTCCTCGGTGGCCATCCTGAAAGAAGAGGAAAAAGAAGAAAAAGTAACACAGAAATAAAGATAAGAAAATAAATAAAGTATGGGTGTTAATGCCAGATAATAAGGGTCTCAATTACATGGTAGCTACAACATGCAAGTGAGAAAATAGTAGAGACACATGGCATATCAATAATGTAAAAATTTACCAGATAATACCAGAAAAGTTATAACAGTTGAATAAGAAAATTTAACACCAATGGAAAAATAATAAAGTTAGAAAAGAAAAAAAAATATGCACAAAATTAAAATGTAATGAATGAAAGTATGCAAATAAATTAAATAAAATAAAATAAAAGTGAAAAAGGATGAGAAGAAGAAAATAAGAAAAGGACGAAGAAAAAATAAGAAAAGATAGAAAAATTAGGATTAGAGAAGAAAAGATAAGAAAATTGGCACTAATCTGGACAGGTTGTGCGACGCTGGCGACGCGGTCGCGTGGATAGCGCCTCTACGAAGTGACGCGGACGCGTAGGTCACGCATTCGCGTGAAGTGATTCGTGCCTTTAGCGCGAGTACATCCTCGCGATCGCGCAACTCTCTGTTTTAAATGCAGATTGCCAAAAATCTGGGTGACGCGGTTGCGTGGTTGGCGCGATCGCGTGAATGGCCTTATTTATAATATGACGCGAACGCATGGGGCACGCGTTCATGTGGGAGGGCTTGGGCTTCCAGCACGAGTCCAGCCCAATTCCAGCTCAACTTTCGGCCATATACCCTTTTTACGTCGATTTACAGGGCCACGCGGTCGCGTGGATGACGCAGACGCGTGGGAGGCTTATTTTCCATATGACGCGGCCGTGTGGGTGACGCGGACGCGTGGGCATGTTTGTGCCTAAAGTGCGCCTCCAGCCACGCTTTCGTGTGACTCTCTGTTCACTTTCTTTTCTTCACAGCGCACTAGTGACGCGGACGCGTCAACGACGCTGTCGCGTCGCGTGCGTGGTTTTTTTTTATGCAAAATGCAGAATGCAATGCTTAATGTGAATGCTATGTATGATTCCAGGTTCAATAAAATAAAATAAAATTCAAAAACAAACAAAACTAAATAAAATTAAAATTAAAAAAGGAACGATCATACCATGGTGGGTTGTCTCCCACCTAGCACTTTTAGTTAAAGTCCTTAAGTTGGACATTTGGTGAGCTCCCTGTTATGGTGGCTTGTGCTTGAACTCATCCAGGAATCTCCACCAATGTTTGTGATTCCAGTAACCTCTGGGGTCCCAAACTAGGTGCAGAAAGCCTTTAAGTAATTTAAAGCAAGTGACAAGGCCCCAAGAGTGGTGATTGATAGAATGGATTCCTGGGTCCCAGACCTTGCCTTTGCACCCGTCTTTTGGTTGAGCAATATTGTTCCATCCGGGTGGCAAGCAGTCTGAATTCTCACGTAAGCAGGCAAACAACTTCCTAGACCCATTCAGTTGAGCTTTACACCAACATTTGCATTTAAACTTTGAGCACACAACCATGTTGAACCTTGCTTGACAATTCTTACCACTGGCCATCTTCCTCTTACTCTTAATGCCACAAAGAGCTCTAAGTTGACCATCCGTCTCCAGTAGCCCATATTCAAGTGGAATTAGAAAGCTAAGGGATATGAATTTCACCCACTTGAATGTTGTGAAGGATGATGGCAACTTAGGGGGAGGGGTCTCCAACAACTTTGGCAAGGTGATTCCAAGCTCTACTCCCTTGTGCTCTTTGACAACGTCCACCTCTTTGCAAACTTCTTTAATACCAACCTCTTCCTCTTGGTAGCTTTCTTCCGATTCAATCTTTTCTTCATTGCTCACCAAGAGCATGGGAGGTTGTGCTTCTTCTTCTTGAATCTCCATCTCTTGATCAACCTCTTCCAAGTCTTCAACTGTGATATGCCTTGGAGGTTGTACACCCTCCTCAGCATCAATTTCAAACGTCTTGGAAGGGGGTGCTATGACTGGACTTTCCTATGGAGGTTCTGCATCTCCTAAGTCTTCAACCACTTATTCTTCTTCAATAATTCCGGCTTCCTCCACTTGTTCCAGTACAAAGTCATGCTCTGTACTGTTCACTGGAGTTTCTAGTATCTCCTTCATGCTACGTTCTTCATTAGATTGTCCACATGAAACCATGGGGGTTCCTTGAGTTTCCGAACGTCGGGAAGCTAATTGATTTATCGCTTGCTCCAATTGACGAATGGTTGCTTGAAATCGATCCATTGTTTCCTTGAAATGATCCTTTGACTCTTGATGCGCTCGGCTATCATAAATAAGATCATAGTGCTCTTGGATTGATGGATATGGAGATGGTGAATATTGAACTGGTGGTTCTTGGGAGTAATTGGGTTGGAATTGGGGTGGTTCTATATATGGTTCATATGGCTCATAAGGTGGTTGGTATGGTGGTTGAGGGTTAGGGTCATATGGAGGTGAATGACAGAAAGGGGCTTGTGAGTATGGTAGTCCAAAGTCATGTTGAGGAGAGGGTTCATAGGCATATGGTGGTGGTTGTTGATAGTCCATTGGAGGTGGTTGTTGCCATGAGGGTTGATCAAATCCTTGTGGCTCCTCCCATCTTTGATTTTTCCAACCTTGATGCCTGTTCTCATTGTAATTTCTTCTTCCTGCAACATAATTGTAATCAGACTCATAGTCAAAGGGGTGAGAGTTCATAGTAGTGAGAGAAAATAAAAACAAAAACTAACAAAAAAATATTTTGAAAAAGAGATGATTTTAAAAAGATTGAATCTTGAAAAATAAGATAAGATAAGATAAAAATTTTAAAATAAAAATCTGAAAATTATTTTTTTTAAATATTTACAATAACCAATAATAAGGCACACGTCTGCAATTCCCCGGCAACGGCGCCATTTTGAAGAGAGAACTTTTGCGTGGTCTAGAATTCAGAATAAATTTCCGTTGCAAGTATAGCTTCTAAACCAACAAAAGTCCTTTCTTACAAATGTTTTGGTTGTCACAAGTAACAAACCCCTTTGAAATTGATAACCGAGTATTTAAACCTCGGGTCGTCTTCTCAAGAAATTGCAGGGAGGTATGTTCTTATTATTGGTTATGAAAAAGTGTGTTTTGGGGTTTTGGATTAAGGTAAAAAGTTAGTTGAATGACAAGTAAAATAAAATAATAATAACTGTAAAATAAACCTTTGGCAAGGTACAAGAATTGGAAGTCCTATCCTTATCAATTGTGATGAGAATTGGATTTTAATCCCACTTAGTTAACCTTTACTAAACAAAGAAAGGTCAAGTGGACTAATTAATTTGATACCTAAAGTTCTAGTCTTTCCTTTGGAAAGGCTAGAGTTATTGGAACTCAAATTAATTAGCAACTCCCAATTTCAACCACTGCTTTATTTGACAGCTCAAGCGTCACCAATTACTCAACCAAAGCCAAAAAGGAAAAATCCAAATTATTTATATTATAAATAAAAGAAACAAATCATAGATTTGAAAATACCTCAAATTATATTAAATATAAAATCAATCCAAACATAAAGAGTTCATAAACTAAATTGAGAAAATAAAAGGAATATTGAACCTGTGATTGAAGAAGATGAATTCCTAATCCTAATCCTAATCCTAAGAGAGAGGAGAGAACCTCTCTCTAAAAACTACATCTAATCCTAAAATTATGAATTATCAGAGTCTCCTTATGAATGAATGGATTCCCCCACTTTATAGCCTCTAATATGTGTTTTCTGGGTCGCAAACTGGGTCGAAAACAGCCCAGAAATCGCTGGAGAAGAAATCTGCCACGCTGATTTTCGTCACTGCGACGCGTCCGCGTGGAGTACGTGTTCGCGTCGCCTAGCGTCAGGGCAACTATGGCATATTATATATCAAATCGAAGTCCCGGACGTTAGCTTTTCAAGCAACTAGAACTGCATCGTTTGGACCTCTGTAGCTAAAGTTATAGCCATTTGAGTGTGAGAGGGTCAGGCTGACAGCTTTGCAGTTCTTTCAACTTCTTGTATTCCTTCCACTTATGCATGCTTCCTTTCCATCCTCTGAGCCATTCCTTTCCTGTAATCTCTGAAAACACTTAACACACATATCAAGGCATCGAATGGTAATAAGAGAGGATTAATATTAACAAATATAAGGCCAAAGAAACATGTTTTCAATCATATCACAAAACCAGGAAGGAAAATGTAAAACACGCAAATTTTATGAATAAGTGGGTATAAAATAGATAAAAATCACTCAATTAAGCACAAGATAAACTATAAAATAATGGTTTATCAGTCTTTTCTAGAATGACTGCCAAAACTGGCGTTAAACATCCACTTCTGGGGTTTAGCGCCCAAGGAGTGGCCAGACCCCAGCGTTGAACGCCCAAAATTGGCGTTCAACGCCAGCCAGGGAGCAGAAGACAGTGAGCTCACTCCTCTAATGGGTGTTCAACGTCCATATCCCAAGTTGAACGCCAAGCTTGACCGAAGCACATGACCAAAGTGGGCCCAAAGTGGATTTTAGCACTTCTTAGCTTATCTAGTCTTATCCTTATACTTTTTAAATTTAAATTAACATCTTTTAGGGTTAGTATTTCCTATTTAAAAAGGAGATCACTAAGGTTTAGAGTATGACTGAACATTATTTTCAGATCTTCTTTTAATTTTGTTAAGCATGAGTAACTAAACCTCCTGGTTAAGGTTTGGATCTCTGCTTATTTCTATGGATTAATACTACTACTCTTCTACTCCAATTCATGTTTGATTCAATTCTAAGGTGTTGTTTTTGTTCTTAATCTTATGAATATGGGATGGAACAATAGTATGACCCCGTATTCTACATGAGTACTTGTGTTTCTCGACAGAGTTATCTTGCTTGGGCTACAGCTTGAAAGCACTCCTCCTAAATAACAATTAATCTAGGCTAATTAGATATGTGACATATAATCTAGTTAGCTTTGGGTAATTGAGGTTTTTGTGGCGCTAAACTAGATTTCTGAGCTTTACCATATTATATGAAAGAATTGACCTTATCTGTGGTATTTTAGTAAGGTTAGGGGAGATTAATTCACTAAGACATTAGATTTTAATCACTAATGATTTGCAATGGAATGAATCACTCATTGTTGGAATAGGGAGTAAGAAGGATTAATCCGGAAGGATAAACATCTCCGAAGCCTTAACTGCTTCTATATATTATCTCTTTACCAATTGTTAATTGCTTTTCTTTACTTTCTTATTTTATGCGAATTCGGCCCTCACTCATCTGAGGTATTACTTGGACGACCCAGTGCACTTGCCGGTGAAGTTGTGCGAGTCAATTTTTGCACACTAGTAACCATATATTAAGACTCAAAACTCACATAGTAGTGTGTTCTATCTCCAAAACTATGTTCCACGATATATTTCAAGCAAGTTTCAATAAAAATATAAACTTAAATCAATTTTGGAATGCCCTATAAAGAAATGGTCTTGGGATTTTCATTATTCTAACTAAGCTTATTATGTCTATATATGAAAATAAATGCAATAAACTAAGAAGAAAATAAAATATGAAGGTGTTTGGGATTAAAATTTTTCACCCTAGATTGGCCGATTGGTCAGGTGACCTCCCCACACTTAAAAGTTTGCACAATCTTCCGTGCATTCAAAAGATGAGCAAAGAGGTACGGATACTACAAGGATTGCCACCTTCAGTTGGTGGGTTATCCGACTGCTACTTGTTCTTTCTTCTGCTTCTCTTTTTACTTATGATGATTCATCCTGAGGAATATAAAACAGACTAAAGTAAGATGAGTAAATTTGAAAACAATAAAGCATATATTGTTGGAATGAGGTAATGATCACTAAAGTGAAGTGAGTTAATCGGTTTGTGACATTAAGGAAAATAGTGTGTGAAATCTAAGTTGCGTGCAGTTTAGAAAACACACACTAGCATTTCCAGTTATATTACAATTACATAAAAGAAGTATACACTTCACTCATTCTAATATGATTGAGATACTTTAAAAACTATTGTAGATTAAGACAAACAAACAAGCAATAAAGAAGCACAAAAGCATTCAAGTAAGATTCAAGTGATTGTGAAATGGATAATAAATTGAAATTGGTTGATGTGCAAGAGAATTTAATGAACCAAATGAAATATAGGACTCACACATCAATCAAGGGCACACTTATAATTTTTGTTTGCATCACCTAATTGACATAAAGTGGAGAACATGGGTGCTATGCAACTTAGTAAAAGAGATAGAAGTTAAAATTAATCACATAGCATATATGGTCCATAGAGCTTGAGAAACGCAAAAAGATGTCACTAGGTAAGCTTACAATCCAATTTCACAATCGTAATGCATCAACTAGGTGATGTAAATAAAAACCAAAATAAGCAAGTATCACCTAGTGACAAATGCATCAACTATACACAATTGCCTAATAATAGATAGCAAATTCAAATTACATGGTGGCTAGCTATAACATGTAATTTAGAAATCCAACAACATTCTTGAAGGCAAAGTCATTGATACTTGGTATGCATAGATATCCAACAATAAGAATTCAATACTAAGCAATAAAGTATAACCTCAATAAAGAAATCCAACAATGAATATTCACAACAATGATACTAAAATAGCATCAAGTCAGCAATCAACAACAATATCTTAGTAGAATTAGCAAATCAAATCAATAATCCACACTTATCACCAAAATCCAACCTATCCTAACTGTCAAATCTACTAAGATAGAGAATTAAACTAACTAACTAACGAATGGAGATGGTAAGGGATGGTGAATAATGATGAAGTGGGAGAGAAGAGAAAGAGAGAAAGGAAAAAGAAGAAAAGAAAAGTACGTGAGAAACAGGGGGTCACGCGTACGCATTAGGCATGCGTACGCATGACATGGTAGAAATGGGAGTTGTGCGTACGCAAGTGCCATGCGTACGCATGAGGTGATAAGTGTGCGTGCACATGCGCACAAAATCCCTTGGCCTCTGTGAAGGTATCATGCATACACATTTACCATGTGTAAGCATGCCTGGTTTTTTATTTTTATATGGTTGTGCACGCGCATAATACACGCACAAACCAAGTTTTGTGCTGTTTTGTGCATGGTTTTGCTAAAACTTGTGGATTATGCATACGCATGAGACATGCGTACGCACGAATGGTGCTCGGTTTTAAAATTTTTTTAACTCTTTTGTACCAAACTAAGCATTCCAAACACCCAACAAGGTACCAAAACAATACCAAATCTTATGAGACATACTAAACTACCAATAAAACTCAACAAACCTAACTAAAAATAGAAATTCAACTTATTCATCAACTATATACCAAAAAAGAAATTGGAAATAATTTACTAGGGTGGAGTGTCTCCCACCTAGAACTTTTCATTATAGTCCTTACGTCGGACAAGATAAGATAAGATAAGATAACTATCTTATCTCCAGAGAGGTTCACTCCTCACCATTATAAATACACTGGAGCACCCAGGTATAACTCATACTCTGATTCTACTCAATACCTGCTTAATACCCTTACTAACATAAGCATCGGAGTCCCTTGCAGGTACCCCCCACCCTCCGGGGACGAAGGATCCGCATCACCTCCAAGTCCAACAAGTCGGACACACCAGCTCCGGCCGCCGTACACCTGCCGGACACGTTGGCCCCGATCAACACAGAAGATCTCATCCGAGATCGACCTACAGTTTCAGGGAACCCTCGGAACATTAACCAAGTTAACGTGGGAGTTAACGTGGTACTTTGCACCTTAGGCCAACGTTAGTGACAATGTTGAGTGTCACTAACGTTGGCTTCTCTTCCCCCTTTAACGTTAGAGGCCACGTTAACTAGGTTAACGTGGCTCCTAACGTGGCCATTTGTAAGCAATTGCCAACGTTTGTGACAATGTTAAGTGTCACTAACGTTGGCTCAACTTCTCTTCTCCACGTTAGAGTTCACGTTAACTTAGTTAACGTGACTCCTTAACGTGGCATTGATGGCTTTTGAGAGTGTTATTGGCAATCACTTTTCTCCTTAGCCTTGCAAGTTACTCCCATTCTTTGCTTCCTTTGTTCCTGAAATCAAGCAATAAAGTGCTTCAAAGTTCTAATCCAAGTCATGGGGGATGCAATATCAATTTTGTCATTAAAATCATGCAAAATCCTCATGAAATCATGTAAAATGCACAATGCATGCTTGAATCAGGATGTAAATGATTTTCTACCCAAAACTAGCTTATTTCCTAAGAAAATGCAATGAAACTACCTAAAAACAACGAAAAGGTCAGTGAAACTGGCCAAAATGCCCT
>NC_029772.3:32833692-32839902 GCF_000817695.3 Arachis duranensis | reverse complement strand
TTTCATGCATAGCAACTTAGGTTCATTCCACTGTTGGCTTTCAGACCTTTATCATCTCCTAAAATACTCACTTTGTTATATCCCATGAGACCTTTATTTATTGATCCTTTTATTGTTATTTCAAGGGTTGTTTGTGTTCTTCAGGCTAAGTGCTTTGTAAGGGGGCAACTCTTTAAGATAAGCTTTCAGCCAACACTCCCGAACCAGTTGGTTCAAGGTGCTAAGTGTTGAAACACCCCTAAGGACTTACTCCCTCAATTCTCTCCCCCATACATACACACCATAGGCATCTGGTTCATTTATTTTCTTCCTTGAGACCTTGGTGTCCAGCACCTCTTTGGGTTACTAAGTGTTCTGTAGTGAGGGTTACTCTTGATAGTGGATTTTCAGCTGATAATCCCAGGTTAGTTAACCCAAGTTACCAAGTGATAAAGCACCCCTAAGAGCTTATTCATCCAAGTAGATCCCCCACACAGGAGCACCACAGACACATGTCTTAAGGTAAACCATTGGTGCCTAGCCTTATTGCTTATTCTTTGTCTTTTATTTTTCACTTCTATTGTTCTTTCCCTTTTCTTTTATTAGGATCTTGTTGTTATCTTAGTCTCATGGGTATATCAAAAGTAAAGTATTCAGGATAGATAGTTGTCATCCTAACCTTGTGGTTGAACCAACTTAGCTAACTTATGATTACCCCCCAAAGATTCATGAATACACTTCCACATTATGGGCTCCACTCTGGTCTTGTAGAAACATAAACACTCATTCTCTTTTCATTTGATTTAAAAGACAAGCATACAAGTAAGTAAATGAAAGATGCAGTGACACTCCAACCAGAATCATAAACCATTTTCAATCAAAAGCTTAAAAGACAAAATTGAAAAGTGCTTAAGCTAATATGGAAGCATGTTCTATTTCATACAAGATCTTCCTTATTCAAGCATAGAGAAAAGATGGAGTAAAGAAGGAACTCCACCACCTTTTACTTTTATGGTTGTCCATGCTCTTTTCCTTGCTGGTCCTCCTTGTGTCCTCTTGCACTTCCTCGCAGCCGTGCCAATCTCGCTTGCTTCCAATCCGCAAGTGCCTTCCTCACTGATTCATGACTCTCTTCCACCCTTTGTCTCTCTTCTCGTGCTAATTCATCCTTCATTTCTTCATACCTTGCGATTCCTGGGTGTAATATAGGCAGTTGTCCTACTAGGTACCCGAGCCTGGCTTGAGTGTTTATGTGATGTCCTGTCTCGCTCATGTAAACTCCTTTTGCAAATGCCCTTTGCTCGTCCAGTAGTGCATGGATAAGGGACAAGGATCACCACTTTATGATGGAGATTGCTCGGTCTTCAAGGGTCTTCTCTCTTCAATGTTGCATGGCAACATTTTCCAATGCATTCCTCCTTGAGTCACGTGTGTGTGTCTCTCTTCATAAAGTGCTGAACCATTTCTATTTACTTGTCCTATCAATCCCCTCCAATGCTCCTCTCTTTTTCCCTATAAAATAAAATGAGAAAAGTAAAAAGGAATGTCTGAACCAAATTGAATTCTATGGCTAGCATAATAAATAATTCTACGGCTAGCATAATAAAAGCAAGAAAAAAGGATTTTTGTTTATTCATGAACTCCGACTAACTAACTAACTGTGTATCCTTATATGCACATTGGTGGCACCATAAGGTGACACCAAACTTAGTTTGGAGCACTGTGATGAAAAGTTGTGTTCAAAGCCTTAAGAATAATGCTTTGAACACCAAACTTGTTCTTCACTATATTTTGCATATCAAGAATTTCACATGTGTTTGTCAAGTTTCGATTGGAATTCATGAATATTGATTTATGCACTATTTTCTCAAAGCATATAAAACATGGGTTGCCTCCCATGAAGCGCTTCTTTAGCGTCACTAGCTTGACGTTTTGCTTTCATCAAGGAGGTTGGTAGTGCTTGAAGTCTTCTCCTCTGGCAGTGGACTTATATCCATTGGTTGGATCAATTATCTCAACATGCTCCAAGGAGAGAACTCTGTTGATGGTGAAAACCTTAGGTAACTGAGATGGCACATTAGGGAGATTAGGGTGGATGTCTGTGAAGTAGGCTGAGATTACTTTATCCCCTGGAGAGAAATCTTCCGTAGGGATCTTCTTGTTCCGCCACCCCCTTGGTACTTTCTTCTTTGCCCCTGGTGCTGTTTTCTTATTCTTGGTGGCCTCCTTTTTTGATGAGCTTTTGTTGATGTCCTCACAAGCCTCTGGTGGCTTAGGTTCTTCCAATTTTTCCTTGACCTGTGGCACTTGCTGTTTGCCTTGTCCATCAACCCAGTGAATCTCAGGATGAGCTGGCTGTGCTTCAGTGCTTGCTTCTTCCTTTAACAGCTCATCATGATGTTTGCTTGATTCCTTGTACTCTTGGTCTTCTTCTTTGAAGACATTAAAGCTAAGCTGCTCATCATGGATTCTCAGTATTAGCTCCCCTTTCTCCACATCTATGAGTGCTCTAGCAGTAGCGAGAAATGGTCTCCCCAGTATGATTGGGTGCAGGTGACTCTCTTCCATGTCCAAGATGACAAATTCTGTTGGGAGAAAGTATTTTCCAACTTTAAGCAACACATTTTCCACCACTCCTATTGCTTGCTTTTGAGTCTTGTCAGCCAACCTTATGACTACATCTGTGGGTAGTATCTCATTGATCTGCATCTTTTTCACCAGGGATAGGGGCATTAAGTTGATGCTTGCTCCTAAATCGCAAAGTGCTCTATCAAAAAGTGTCTCCCCTATGGCACAAGGAATGTGAAAACTCCCTGGGTCTCTTCTTTTTGTAGGTAGCTCATGTTGAATCAGAGCACTACATTCTTTGTTCATCACTATAGTCTGGCCCCCCTTGAGTGAAATCTTCCTGGGAAGAAGTTCCTTCATATATTTGATGAATGCTGGCATTTGCTGAATGGCCTTGATGAATGGTATGTTCACATTCAAGGATGCAAACAAGTCCAAGAACCTTGAGTATATTCTCTTTCCCACAGCACCCTTAAGCAGTTGGGGAAATGGTGCATATAGTATCAGCAGCTCCTGTGGTGAGATTTTTGGTCCTTGATGGTCTTTCTTCTCCTGCTCTACTAAGGTATCTTCAGGTTGTTCTGACAGATTTCTTGGCTTGTCTTCAGTCTCCTTATCATTTGTAGTGACCATGTTGCAATCCTCCCATCTTACTTTCTTCGTTTCACCTCTCGGATTCTTCTCCGTGTCACTTGGGAAGCTATTAGTGGGTCTGGGAATCTTCTCAGATAAATATCCCACTTGGAATTCCAGCTTCTTGATTGCTTCTCCCCGATTCTTCATACTGGCTCACACCTCTTCTTTGAACACCTTATTGTCTTGAATGTCTTTGCATATGCTTTCAAGGAGGGTTTCTATCTTTGAGATTCTGTCATCAAATGATGGTAGGTTGGGATTAGGGGTAGATGGATGAGATGTGTTGATGTGGGGGTGTTGATATGTCCTCTGTGTGAATTTTGTTGTGGGGGTATTGATATGTGCTCTGTGTGAATTGTTGATGAGCTACATTGTTGTTGGAGTTGTAACGTCTCTGGTCTTGGCTTTGCTCTTGCTGATTCCCCCACCCAAAGTTTGGGTGGTTCCTCCATCCAGAGTTGTATGTCTTGGAGTATGGATCATGGTTCTGTCTAGGTGAATTCCCAATGTAGTTGGCTTGCTCAAGGTCCTTTTCTTCAACTTCTTCTTGGGTTGTTGATGAGGTGGTAAGCTTCATAAAGTGTCTCCCCATCTTGCTGTCTGAACGTCTGTACTTCAGTTCTCAGCCTATTGATCCTTTGCGGGGGGTAAAACCTTGCCAAAAACTTATTCACTACCTCCTCCCAATTTGTCAGGCTTTCTTTTGGGAAAGATTCGAGCCATTTGAATGCCTTGTCCCTGAGTGAGAAAGGGAACAAGAGCAGCCTATAGATATCATGGTGGACTCCATTGGACTTCACTGTGTCACAAATCCTCAAGAAGATGGTCAAGTGTTGATTCGGATCTTCTTGAGCACCTCCTCCAAATGAGCAATTATTCTGCACAAGAGTGATGAGCTGAGGTTTTAGCTCGAAATTGTTGGCATAGATGGTTGGCTTTTGGATGCTACTTCCGCAGTTCCCTGGGTTTGGGTTGATATAAGAGCCCAAGACTCTTCTATCCTCCCCACCAGGATTTGCTCTACCTCCTCCACCATGGTTGTGAACCTCTTCCTCACGATGGTCTTCCATGGTTGTTTCAAAGTATTCTTTAAAGTGTTCTTCCTCTTCTTCAGCACCAACCACACGTTTTTCTTTTGCCTCCCTTCTTTGTCTCAAGAAGGTTCTCTCAGGTTCAGAATCAAAGGAAGTTGAAGCCCCGCCTCTTCTCCCTGTCATACAACCAACAGAGTACAAGCAAAGAAAAAAAATGCAGAGAGTATTTCGTTAGGATTACTATTAGTGTCAGTGATGCATTATATCAAACAGTTAGTGGGGTTAGTGAACTGAATTGTAAATAACAAAGAAAAACTAAGAAACAGGGGAGGGGATAAATTAACTAAGACAGAAAGCAAATTACTCAAACAGAAAATTAAATCAAACAAAACAAAAATGCTCAATCTAGTGATCCTCTAATGTAATCATTGTCGATACATAATCAATCCCCGGCAACGGCGCCATAAACTTGATCAGGGGAAAACTTGTCTCTCAACAAATCTCCATTTGGCAAGTGTACCGAATTTGTCGTCAAATAAAAACACACAATAGAGTGAGGTCGAATCCCACAGGGATTGATTGATCAAGCAACTTTAATTAGAGGAATGTTCTAGTTGAGCGAATCCATGAATAGAGTTGATACTTACAGAAAATAAAACAACGGGAAAGTAAATGACTGAAAGTAAATTGCAGAATTGTAATTGGGAATGGGGGAATTGCTCATAAAAGTAAATTGCAGAAATTAAAGAGAATGGGTAAGATCAGAAATGGGGAGTTCATTGGGCTCAGGAGATGTTGCATTCTCCGGATCAATTTCATTCTCATATCTTCCTCAATCAATGCACTCATTGATCTCCTTGGCAATCTTAAGTGATTGAACAACAATTTTTTGTGGTTCAATCTCTCAAATCTTGATCAATAGCCAATTCCTTGGTCAATTGCTCATGAGAAGAGATGAAGTATGGTCACTGATTATACCACATGCATTTCCCAAATCAAGTGTTGAGAGGGTTATAACCACATACCCATCCACACCCAATTTGGTCCAGCATGAGAAAGCATTTCTAGCTGATCTCTTCATTCCTCTTTCAAGGTTCCGAAGAGATCCAAGTTTGAATAGCTTCTTTTCCAAGATAACTATCCAATTGGATGAAGATCGAAAGCTTTCAAGTAAAATCAAGAGGAAAGATAGAAGAATAATGAAAACTAGTATTGATCCATCAAATTACAACAGAGCTCCCTAACCCAATGAAAGGGGTTTAGTTGTTCATAGCTCTAGAAATCAAAATCAAAGATGGAGAATACATGATAAAGCTAGAAGTGCAGCGAAAGTAAAATACAAAGAGTAGTTCTATTTCCTAGCTCTCCGTCCGTCTCCCAAACAATTCAAAGCTACTCCTATATATACTACTCTTCTTAGCTTCTAGTTGGCTCTTCAAGTCTTGGGCCTTTGGATCTTGAGTTTGAAGCAGTTCCTTTCTTCATTTGGGCTTGGCTTTACTTGCAGAGAGAAAGTGTGAAGTGGGTAGAGACTTCAGCTCAAGACGTTAGGAGTGTTTAACATTTAGTGAAAGTATAAGTTTGCGAACGTTAGTGACACTTAACATTGTCACTAACGTTCCAATGCACCCCTTAGCCTCACGTTAAAGCCCACGTTAACTAGGTTAACGTGGCTTCTAACGTGGCTTTTGCCAACCTTCGAGAACGTTAGTGACACTCAACATTGTCACTAACGTTCCAGTGTGCCCCTTCTTGCTTCACGTTAAAGCCCGCGTTAACTAAGTTAACGTGGCTTCTAACGTTGCCTTTGCCAACCTTCGAGAACGTTAGTGACACTCAACATTGTCACTAACGTTCCAATGTGCCCATAGGTCACACGTTAGAGTCCACGTTAACTAGGTTAACGTGGCTTCTAACGTGGCCACTCTTAGCCATCCCAACGTTAGTGACAATGTTGAGTGTCACTAACGTTGGCCCATCCTTCATTCCTCAT
>NC_029772.3:32832990-32833595 GCF_000817695.3 Arachis duranensis | reverse complement strand
CAACGTTAGTGACAATGTTGAGTGTCACTAACGTTGTCGACAACTCTTCATCTCTTACGTTAGTTCCTACGTTAACTGTTCGTACCCTGGGTCGAGCTGTCTGACCCGGGATGTTCTACAGACAAAGCGACCGACCTCTTCATGTCAGGACAACCCGACCTCTTCTCAAAGAACTCGGCTAAATTACCAAAGGAGCCCAAAGCAGGCCCAAAATGAAGGAACACAGCCGAATCTAAAGGCAGCCAAAGCCCAGAAAGATAAAGGCGGTTCCCCTAAAGATAAGATGACTTCACTCAAAGATAAGATAAGATAAGATAAGATAACTATCTTATCTCCAGAGAGGTTCACTCCTCACCATTATAAATACACTGGAGCACCCAGGTATAACTCATACTCTGATTCTACTCAATACCTGCTTAATACCCTTACTAACATAAGCATCGGAGTCCCTTGCAGGTACCCCCCACCCTCCGGGGACGAAGGATCCGCATCACCACCAAGTCCAACAAGTCGGACACACCAGCTCCGGCCGCCGTACACCTGCCGGACACGTTGGCCCCGATCAACACAGAAGATCTCATCCGAGATCGACCTACAGTTTCAGG
>NC_029772.3:32806905-32832866 GCF_000817695.3 Arachis duranensis | reverse complement strand
GGTGTCACTAACGTTGGCTCAACTTCTCTTCTCCACGTTAGAGTTCACGTTAACTTAGTTAACGTGAATCCTTAACGTGGCATTGATGGCTTTTGAGAGTGTTATTGGCAATCACTTTTCTCATTAGCTTTGCAAGTTACTCCCATTCTTTGCTTCCTTTGTTCCTGAAATCAAGCAATAAAGTGCTTCAAAGTTCTAATCCAAGTCATGGGGGATGCAATATCAATTTTGTGATTAAAATCATGCAAAATCCTCATGAAATCATGTAAAATGCACAATGCATGCTTGAATCAGGATGTAAATGATTTTCTACCCAAAACTAGCTTATTTCCTAAGAAAATGCAATGAAACTACCTAAAAACAGTAAAGAAAAGGTCAGTGAAACTGGCCAAAATGCCCTGGCATCAGTCGGGTCATCCTGACCTGAAGAGGTCGGTCGCTTTGTCTGTAGAACATTCCGGGTCGGACAGCTCGACCCAGGGTATGAATAGTGCCCCTGCTCGAGCTCGGTTTCTCTTTGGAGGTAAAGTCTTAGTTTTTAAGACTTTGAACCTTCTCGGGTGGAGCCGAACTCAATCATTTTGTCTACTTTATCTTTGTAGAGTTCCTTTTTGAATGCGAAATGTTTCGCTTCTTCTGAGAGCGTGCGCTTTTGGATTAGCGTCCTTGCCTTGGGAACGCACGAGGGTTTTTAAATGCCCTCATTAATTGGTTTTAATGCTTCGTTTCTTTGATCTTTTTAAACTTTTCACCAAACGGTTTCTCTTCTCTATTTCGTAACTTCCCTTTTCTTTTTCATCTTCTATTTTCCCATGAAAGCTTACGTTTCTTGGTGTCTCAACGTGGTTTCGGCGATCGTGAGTGCTTCCGACGGCAGCTTCTGGCCTCTTCGTCTCCAACCCTCTTCCGCATTCTTCTCCTTTTTTTAGGTTAGTTTTTCTTTTTCTTCCGTCGTCTATTTTGCTGCTTCGTATTTGTTTTTTGAAGTTCTGACTGAGTGCATGTTGGAAAGATTGGATCTTTGTATATTATCACGCTCGGTTTATCACTGTGATGCATGCCTACTAGTCTTCTTTTTGCCTTTATGTATGCTTCTGGGTGTTTCTCCTGATTTTGCTTTTTAGGACTTCATATGCTACTCCTGTTTTGCTAAAATTTGTTTGTTTTGAGGAAGTTTGCTCCTTTTGAGGAAGTTATTCTTGGAAAGGGTTTTTGCTGAGACATTAGTCTTGTGGATTTTCCTTGAATCTTTATTCCCTAATTGCCTCCAAAGGATGCCCCTGGACTTTGGGTTGTGTCCTAGGGTTTTCCTTTTTATCTGCTATACCACGCTGGATTGTACTGTCCGAGTTGTTTTGATTTCGTCTGGGATGTCTTTACCTTTTTAGTAACCCAATTTTTTTTCTTGCTTGTAGGATTAGTTGGCCATGTTTTCCTGAAAAAATATTGTCGAGGCGTCTTCTGAGGTTCCTGAAGGGATGTCCGATTGGCTGGACTCTCTTGTCTTGCTGTGTGTTTCTTTAGTCGATTCAGAATTTTGTGTGACACTTAGAAAGCATCATCTTGTCTGTTATGGTCTTGTAATGTAGCCCCTTTGCAGCTCCATCCGAATTCATGGGACTTCATCAAGATTTTTCAGCTTGTTTGTCGAGAAATTCGTATTACGCCCTCGCAAACTCTTTTTCTATACCTTTTTGTGTTGACCAAGCCTGGGACTACCAAGAAGAAGGCTTCTTGGGTTTCTTTTAGGTCTGCCCAGGGGTATAAGGTTTTTTCCATGTATGACGAATCTTTCCGGGATTTTAAGAACTACTTCTTTAAGGTCTGGGCTGTTGAAGGAGCCCGGACTTTCTTTCTGGACGAAAATAACGAGCCCTGCTTTCCCTTAGAGTGGCAGAGAAACATAGTGGTATCCCGATATACTTGGGAGATGCTGGATGAAGTCGAGCAGGCCTTTGTGAATGTCCTAGAGGATATTTAGGGGGAACCTCCTTACTTGGATACTAAAAAATCTTTGGGAGACCCGTCCCTTATCCGAACTGCATTAGGTATTTGTCTTGATATATCTTGTTATCTTGTTTTTCTCCTGCTTTCTTTCCTAGAGTGATAAATTTTTGTTTTTCATTTTGCAGAGATGGCCAAGAATAATGATGCAATGAAGGCTTTCAAGAAGGCGTGGAAAGCTACTGCAGCTCAAAACATCTCAGCCCGGGCAGATAGGGAAGGAACTTCCCAAGCTCCCTTAAAGCCATCCGTGCTGAACTCTCCTGGCCCGAGGAGAATGATCCCTACACCTCGGGTCCGTTTAGTGGATCCCCCTCAATCTTCTACTACTGCTGTGGTTTCTTCTTCGGCCACCCCTCGTCCAAAAAGACCTCGAACTGTTGAACCTTTCAATCTAGATGCCCCGGATTTTGATCCTATTGGTTTTATGGACCAGCAGATCGCACCTTATGGTGCTCTTTCAATGGATGATGTATCTCTCCTTCATCACTTGGATTTTATAAATCAGAGTAGTGTTAAGATGGCTCATATGGGAGCTGCTTTGTATCGCACTGCCCAAAACCTGCCTCTGCATGCTACCAAAGCTTTTATGGAGGAAGCTAAGCAAGAATTTGATCGGATGAAGGGTCTCAAAGAGGAGTTTGAAGTAGAGGTGACTAAATTGAAGAAGGAGCTAGAAGGGGGAAGGCCAGCTCTCTTGCCCTGGCGACCTTTGTGCGATTGGCAGAGGATGTGGCTTTGAAGCACAAAGAAAGCTATATCACGTCCTACCAAGAAGTTATGCATCTTCGGGAGGAGCTAGAGTCAGTCCGGGTTGATTATTCCGAGCTCCAAGGTCATCTTATGGGTAGCGTAACTACTGCTTATGAGAACCTGAAGGAACAGGTTCGGGTTATTGCCCCGGAGGCTAACCTTGCCTTGTTTAGCTTGGATAATATTATGAAAGATGGCAAAATCGTTCCCGAGGACCCTGATGATGATGATGTTGAGCCTCCTCCTGTTCCTTCTACCAAAGTCTCCGTTGTGCCGCCCTCTTCTTCTCAGGCAGCTGAAGTCGTTCAGCCTGAGTTCGATCCTGATGTCCAAATCCTGAACCGGAATGATGGGACGGTAGATGCAGTGCCTCTTCAGACTCGTCCTCCTTCACCCCGGGATGCTGCTACTGGGAAACCTTTGGACTCTCTTTGATTTTTTTTGATGTATTTGTGTATAGCCCGACCTGTGGGCTTTGAACTCTTTTATTTTGTAAATGGTGTTTTGTTGACTGCTGATACTTTTGTTGCTTGTTTAGCAACTTTGTTTTGAAAAACAAAGTGGCTTTCGAGCTTCCTGGGCTGATTTTGGTGGCCTCTGAAGCTTGCTATTATCATAACTTAGTAGTTTTTATATCCTGTCTGCTTTGCACTCATCTTGGCACCTTCGTAGGTTTTTGTCTGACATGATCAGCTTGATTCTTTAGCCCGACGCTGCTCTCATCGATCTTAAACTGTTGTTTTTCGCTTGGAGTCGTAATACTGAGATTGCCAATTTTTTAACTTAGTTTTTGTTTGTTTGTAGCCCTCCTTTTTGGATTTTACTTAAGGTCTCTTCCGAGGGTAGCTTTATCATGCCGGTTCCTGTCAAATTACTTGATAATCCTCTTTCTTGGACTTTGTTCAGGTCTCTTTCAGGAATTACCTTTGTAGCTTTGTATCTTGGACGGACTTCGTCATGTCGGGCTTTATCGAGTTTGCTTGGTAATCCTCTTTCTTGGACTTTGTTTAGGTCTCTTTTAGGGATTACCTTCTGTAGCTTTACATCTTGGGCCGACTTTGTCATGTTGGGCTTGTCGAGTTACTTGGTAATCCACTTTCTTGGACCTGGTTTAGGTCTCTTTCAGGGATTACCTTTTGTAACTTTATCTTGGGCCGACTTTGTCATGTCGGGCCCCGTCGAGTCACTTGATAATCCTCTTTTTTGGACCTTTTTAGGTCTCTTTCAGGGATTATCTTTTGTAACTTATCTTTCTGGGTCGACTTTGTCATGTCGGGCCCTGTCGAGTTACTTGATAATCCTCTTTTTTAGACCTTGTTTAGGTCTCTTTCAGGGATTATCTTCTGTAACTTATCTTGTAGGAGTTTGACTTCCTCATGTCGGGTTCTTCGAAGTTATAGTAATCCTCTTTTATAGGGTTGGCCAGACCTCTTTCCAGGGCTTTACTTATAACTTGGGTTGTTGTGGTTGGTCTGACTTTTTGTGCCGGCCAGTCTTTAAGTTATTTTATAGCAATCCATTTTATTAGGACCTCGTCAGGTCCTTTATATAGATCACTTTCTATAACTTCTTGCATTATTCTGTTTTCATCTTTGCCGATTTTGTAGAATTTGGGTTTTTAGCCCTCGTTTTTATCGTGATCGTGCAGTGAATTCGGTTTTCACTTTCTGTCGATCTGTAGCTTTACAATCGGGCAATGAATGTTTTCAGAATAATAAGACTTGAGCGTTTATAGAGAATCTGAACAATTTTATTAAAAGAGAATGCAAATATACATGAGGAGTTAATTTCCTAAGTCGGGTGATTTGTAGGTCTTGGAGGGGTGCCTCGTTAAAAGACCTTTTTCAGGAAAAAGAGTGTGCCTTGTTCAAGAATTTTTATCATCCCTAGCTATAGTACCTTCTTAGGTTGCATGTGTGCCATGATCTAGGAAGCTCTCGCCTGTCGAGTTCGGAAAGCTTATAGCAACCCTTTCCCAGTACTTCTATGACTAGAAAGGGTCCTTTCCAGTTTGCTGCCAACTTTCCTTCTCCAGGTCGAGTTGTTCCTATGTCGTTTCGGATTAGGATGAGGTCGTCTTCAGCAAAGGCCCGCTGTATTACTTTTCGGTTGTATCTGGAGGCCATTCGTCGTTTCAACGCCTCTTCCCTTATTCGAGCTTTTTCTCGAATTTCTGGAAGTAAGTCGAGCTCTTTCCTTTGAAGTTGGGAATTGGCTTTTTCGCTAAAATGGATTACTCTATGTGATCCTTCTTCGACCTCTACTGGGATCATTGCATCTATTTCATAAGCTAATCGGAAGGGTGACTCCTTTGTCATGGAATGTAGAGTCGTTCGGTACGCCCATAGGACTTGTGGCAGCTCCTCAGCCCAGGCTCCCTTTGCATCCTGTAATCTCCGTTTCAACCCTACTAATATAACTTTGTTAGCAGCTTCAGCTTGTCCATTGGCTTGGGGGTGCTCAACAGAGGTGAATTGTTGTTTTATATTCAAGTTGACCGCTAGCTTTCTGAAGCCTGCGTCTGTGAATTGGGTACCATTGTCTGTGGTGATGGAGTATGGAACTCCGAACCTTGTGATGATGTTTCTATATGGGAATTTCTGACTTTTTTGAGCTGTGGCATTGGCTAGGGGTTCTGCCTCGATCCATTTTGTGAAGTAGTCTATTCCTACTATGAGGAATTTGACTTGTCCTGATCCTTGAGGAAAAGGTCCGAGGAGATCGAGTCCCCATTTGGCGAATGGCCAAGGTGAGGTTACGCTGATGAGTTCCTCTGGCGGAGCAGTGCGAAAGTTGGCATGTTTCTGACATGGTGAACATGTCCTTACAAATTTTGTGCCTTCTTTTTGTAGAGTTGGCCAATAGAATCCTGCCCGAAGTACTTTTTGGCGAGTGCCTGCGCTCCGAGGTGATTGCCGCAAATGCCGCTGTGTACTTCCTCTAAGACATCTTTTGTGTTGGAAGTCGGCACACATTTTAGCAATGGTATTGAAATTCCTCTTTTGTATAAAGTATTATTTATGATGGTATAGTATTGTGCTTCCCGTTTTAACCTCTTTGCCTCTTTCTCATCTATAGGGAGGGCTTCTGTTTTGAGGTAATTAATTATGGGAGTCATCCATCCCTGATCATGACCTGTTATGGCTAAGACTTTTTCTTCTTCTGAGATTGATGGATTCTGTAGAATTTCTTGGATAAGGCTTCTATTGTTGCCTCCTGGTTTGGTGCTGGCTAGTTTTGAGAGTGCATCGGTCCGTGCATTCTGTTTTCGGGATATGTGATGAATCTCATACTCTTCAAGTTGTCCGAGCTGTTCCCTGGTTTTGTCCAAGTATTTTTTCATAGTGGAATCTTTGGCTTGGTAGCTTCCTGTTATTTGTGAAGTGACTACTTTTGAGTCGCTGAAGACGATAAGTTTTTGAGCTCTAACCTCCCTAGCCAGCTTCAAGCTAGCTAGTAGTGCCTCATATTCCGTTTGATTGTTTGAGGCAGGGAACCCGAATTTGAGGGAGAGTTCGATTTGGGTTCCTTGGTCGCTTTTAATTATTATATCCGCGCCACTTCTCGTTTTATTTGAGGAACCATCCATATATAGATTCCATTCTGTGGGTATTTCCAGTGTGTCCGTGAATTCCGCAATGAAGTTGGCCAGATATTGAGATTTGTTGGCCGTCCGAGCTTCGTATTGAAGGTCAAATTTAGACAGTTCGACTGCCCATTGCAAGATTCTGCCTGCCAAGTCTGTTTTCTGTAAGATCCCTTTTATGGGCTGGTTGGTCCAAACTTTAATGGTGTGAGACTGGAAATATGGGCGAAGTCGTCGAGATGCTATTATGAGAGCGTAAGCGAAATTTTCTATTTTCTGGTAGTTCAGCTCGGATCCTTGTAATGATTTTCTGATAAAGTATATGGGTTGTTGTCCGCTGTTGTCTTCTCGGATATGCTTTGAGTTCTTTTTCTTCCAAGCCAAGTTTATCGAAAACAGTTTTGAATAAGATATCGGCGGAGCTCCCCTGGTCTATCAACATGCGGTAAAGATTTGCGTTTGCTAGTATAATAGTGATGACCATGGGGTCATCATGCCTTGAGGCGACGCCGGATGCGTCTTCTTTGGTAAAAGTGGTCGCCGAGATGTCGGGTGCTTCCTCCTTTCCTGCAACGTGATATACGTCTTTGAGATGTCTTTTGCGAGATGATTTGGAGATTTCTCCCCCGACAAATCCACCGTGTATCATGTGGACATATCTTTCTGGCATTCGAGATGATCGCGCGGTTGGTCCGACATCTTCTGCTCTTCTTCTTTTTCTTTGTTCATCATCATAGGTGGCTAGATATCGATCTATCTTTCCTTCTCGTACGAGCTTTTCTATGACATTTTTTAAGTCAAAACACTCATTGGTGGAGTGCCCGTGGATCCGATGGTATTCACAATATTCAGCCCGGTTTCCTCCTCCTTTTTTGCCTTTGAGAGGTCGAGCTGGTGATATTTTTTTCGTGTTGCAAACCTCTCTGTATACATCCACAAGAGATACCCAAAGAGGGGTATAATTGTGGTATTTTTTTATTTTCTCTCCATGTCGATCTTTCTTCTTTCTAGAATCTTTGTCTTTATCCCGGGGGTGAACCCGGCCTTCGAGGTCTCTCCTAATCGGGAGTTTTCCTCCATGTTGATGTATTTTTCCGCTCATTCCTGCACCTCGTTCAGAGATGTGGGGTATTTCTTTGATATAGATTGACTAAAGGGCCCTTCTCGCAAGCCATTAATGAGGCCCATAATAGCGGCTTCTGTTGGTAGGTTCTGTATATCCATGCATGTCTTGTTGAATCTCTCCATGTAGTTACGCAGGGTTTCCCGCTCTCCTTGTTTGATTCCCAGTAAGCTCGGAGCATGTTTAGCTTTGTCCTTTTGGATGGAGAATCTGGCCAGGAATTTCTTAGCCATGTCGTTAAAACTTGAGATGGACCTAGGAGGGAGGTTGTCGAACCATCTAATTGCTGTTTTTGTTAAAGTAGTTGGAAAGGCTTTGCAACGAACTGCATCTGAGGTGTCGGTGAAATACATTCTACTTCTGAAGTTGCTGAGATGATGGCTAGGATCTGTAGTGCCGTCGTATAAGGTCATTATTGGGAGTTTAAAGTCCTTTGGGATTTTTGTCTTCATGATCTCCTTGGTGAATGGATCTTGCTCCTTGCGGTTGCTATCTTCAGGAGTAGATCGGCTGGCTTTTGTCTTGACATCAGCCTCAAGTTTTAGGAGTTTGTTCTCCAATTCCCGGTGTCGCCTTATTTCCCTTTGTAGGTCCTTCTCGGCCTCTCGTTGGTTTAGGACTTCTTCCTCAAGTTGTTTTAACCGGTCTTGAAATGCATCCATAGCTCCCTCGTTTGGAGAATTCTTCTTGTTGTTGATTTGAGAAGTATCTTTTGGTGTGGTATCCGCATTTTTGTGCAGTGTTCTTTCCTCTAAATCTGAGGTGTGGTTGTTGTCATGGTCATCCGCCATGGTGATGGGATGACTTCAGGGTTCCGCAGCACCGGCACCAATGTTCCGAGGGTTACCTGAAACTGTAGGTCGATCTCGGACGAGATCTTCTGTGTGGGTCGGAGCTGTTGTGTCCGCCTTGTTGGACTTGGTGATGATGCTGATCCTTCGTCCCTAGAGGGTGGGGGTACCTGCAAGGGACTCCAATGCTTAAGTTAGCAAGGGTATTAAGCAGGTATTGAGTAGAATCAAAGTATGAGTTATATCTGGGTGCTCCAGTGTATTTATAATGGTGTAGCGTGACCTCTTTAGATGAGATAAGTTTGTTATCTTATCTTATCTTTATCTTATCTTTGACTGGGCTCCTCGTATCTTCAAGAGAACCGCCTTTATCTCTACAGGCTTGGGCTCCCCTTGGATTCGGGATGTGTTCCTCTATTTGGGCCCTTTATTGGGCTTTCCTGTGACTTGGCCGAGCTCTTTGAGAAGAAGTCGGGTCATCCTAACCTGAAGAGGTCGGTCACTTTGTCTGTAGAACATCTCGGGTCGGACAACTCAACCCAGGGTATGAACAAATGCATTTTACCTTCTCCACTTGTTGCAACAAAACTATCAGTTTTATGGACTCTCGCAGGAAGATCCAAACTTATTCATGTCTAATTTCCTACAAATCTGTGATATGGTGAAGACCAATGGAGTCCATCCTGATGTCTATAAGTTATTTCTTTTCCCATTTGTTGTATGGGACAGAGCCAAACAATGGCTTGACACACAGCTTAAGGAGAGCCTAAATACATGGGATAATATGGTCAGTAAGTTCCTGACTAAATTCTTTCCACCACAGAGGCTGACCAAGCTTAGGACTGATGTTCAGACTTTTAGGTAGAGAGAGGGTGAACCTCTCTAAGAAGCTTGGGAGAGGTACAAGGTGGTGCTAAGGAAGTGTCCTCCTGACATGTTTTCAAATTGGATACAGTTGCAGATATTCTATGACGGAGTTACTGAGGCTGCCAAAATATCTTTGGATAATTCTGCAGGAGGATGTCTTCACATTAAGAAGACCACTGAAGAGGCTCTAGAGTTGATTGAGATGGTTGCTAACAACCAATATCTGTATTCTTCTGAGAGGACCGCCATGAGGAAAGGAGTCATAGAATTGGATGCTTTGGACACACTTCTGCTCAGAATAAAGCCATATCTTAATAAATAAATACTATTACTCAACACTTGGGGTAGAATGCAAGTCTCATCCATTAATACCCAAGATGCTTCTTATGACATGAGTGGTGACTTTTTTCAAGGTAAGAACTATGATTATGGTCAATTTTTCCCTAAACAAGTCAATTACATAGACAATTCCTCTAGAGCCCCAATAATGATCCTTTTTCTAAGACTTATAATTTGAGGTGGAGGAATCACCAAAATTTTGGATGGAAAAATCAACCACAAAGGCGACTGAACTTCAACAACAATATTTCTTCTCAGGGAAACTTTATTCAGAATAGCTTCCACAACAATCGTCAATTTCATTCCTCTCAACAATATCAAACACCTTTTTATTCTTAAAAATCCTCTAACTTGGAGTCTATAGTTGTAGAGCTCTCCAAGAGTACTCATAGTTTCATGCAGGAAACCAGAGCTTCAATTAGAAACTTGGAAGTTCAATTGGATCAGTTGAGCAAGCAAGCACCACAGAGGCCTCCTAATACCTTCCCCAGTGATATAATGCCTAACCTAAGGGAAGAGTGCAAGGCTATACATCTGAGAAGTGGTAAGATAGCCAGTTCAGAAATACAAGTTAATGAGGAGCCAGTTGAAAAAGAAGCTCTAGAGAAGACTGATAACAAACTCGAGCACGCCCTTGAGAGACATCTGGAAAATCCCTTGCCGGTTGATCCTGATCAATATCTAGTGAAGTCTCTAGCTCCTGAGTACAAGCCAAAAATTTCATATTCTCAGAGGCTTCAAAAGGCATCCAAAGACAAGTAGTTTTCAAGATTTTTAGAGGCTTTCAGGAAGCTTCAAATCAACATTCCTTTTGTAGAGGCTCTTGAGCAAATGCCTATTTATGCTAAGTTCATGAAGGAGTTGTTGACTAATAAGAGGAAATGGAAGGAGAGTGAAACAATGGTGCTAAAATGGAATGTAGTGCAATTATTTGACAAGATCTCCTTGAGAAAATGCAAGATCTGGGAGGCTTTCTAATTCCTTTCACCATTAGAGACATTATTATTCAGAGGGAATTATGTGATCTTGGAGTTAGCATCAATCTCATGCCACATTCCCTTATGAGAAACTCCAATTGATTAGGTAAAACCCACTCGTATTTTTTATCAACTTGTTGACCCTTCAATTAAATTTTCTCTTGGAGTTGTTGAGAATTTACTAGTGAAAGTTGGACCTTTTATTTTTCCTGTTGATTTTGCTATACTGGATATGAAAGAGGACAAGAATGCCTCTATTATTTTGGGGAGACTGAAGAACTAAAGATCGATGGTTTAGAAGTTATAATAAATTCTCATTGCAAGTATAGTTTCTAAACCAAGCAATCAACCTTTCTTACAAACGTTTGGTTGTCACACGTAACAAATCCCTTTTAAATTGATAACCCATAAATAAAGATAAGAAAGCCAATAAAACATGGTTGGGTTAATGCCAAATAATGAGGGTCTCAATGACATGGCATCTACAACATGCAAGTGAGAAAATAGTAGAAGTACATGGCAAAGCAAGAGTACAAAAATTTGCAACAATAGGGAAGAGAGTGTGGGTAGGGAGAGATAATATAAATTTATGTCAATGCAAAAGTAATACAGGTATAAAAGATTGGCATTGATTTAAATAATATTACCTAACCAGAATAAAACAAGCCACTAAGCACCCAGAATAAATCAAGAGAAGATGCAACAGTTAAATAAGAAAATTTTAACACCAAAGGAAAAATAATGATTTTAAAAAAGAAAATAAAAATGTGCACAAAATTAAGATACAATGAATGAAATATGCAAATAAACAAAATGAAAGAGTAAGAAGAATGAGAAGGGAAAGAAGGGAATAAAGAAGTAAGGAAGAAGGGAGGGAGGAAAAATTAGGATTGGGGAAGAAAAGATAAGATATTTTGGTAATGTAGGGTAAGCCGTGCGACGCAAGCGACACGGACGCGTCGGGGACGCGGTGATGCGACTTGCGCCTAAATTAATCGAGGTAGTCGCATCGGTCACGCAGACGCGTGACACATTTTGTGCTACTGGCGCGAGGGCAGCCTCGCGCTCGCACAACTCTCTGTTCAAAATTCATTATTGCCAAATTCCAGGGCGACGCGGTTGCGTGGTCAACGCGATCGCGTGAGTGGCCATTATAGGGATATGACGCGGACGCGTCAGCCATGCGTCCGCGTGGTAAGGCTTACGCGTTCAGCACCAATCCAGCACCACTCCAGCACAACTTTCGGTCGTGCACCCTTTCTTACATCGAATTTCAGGTCACGCGTTCGTGTGGGTGACGCGGACGCGTGGCAGGCATTTTTCCCACATGATGTGGACGCGTCAGCGACGCGGTCGCCTCGGTCAAATTGTGCCAAAGGCACGCCTCCAGCCACGCTCTCGCATGACTCTCTGTTCACTTTTCTTTTCTTCCAAACACACATATGACGCGGACGCGTCATCGACGCTTACGCGTCGCGTGCGGGTTTTTTTTTTAACATGCAGTATGTAGAATGCAATGCTTAATATGAATACTATGCATGATTCTAGGTTCAATTAAAACTCAAAAACAGACTAAAATTAAAATAGAAAAAGGAACGATTATACCATGGTGGGTTGTCTCCCACCTAGCACTTTTAGTTAAAGTCCTTAAGTTGGACATTTGATGAGCTTCCTGTTATGGTGGCTTGTGCTTGAATTCGTCCAGAAATCTCCACTAGTGTTTGGAATGCCAGCATCCTCCGGGGTCCCAAACAAGGCATGTAAAGCCTTTGAGCAGTTTCAAACAGGTTTCCAGGCTCCCGGGGTGTTGAATGTCAGAATAGATTCTAGGATCCCAAACTCTACTTTTACACCCATGTTTGTCTTGATCTGCATTTTTCCAGTCGGGTGGTGAGTAATCTGAATTCTCACTAAAGCGGCCAAACAACTTCCTAGACCCATTCAGTTGAGCTTTATACCAACCCTTGCATTTAAACCTTGAGCACACAGCCATGTTAAACCTTGCTTGACAACTTCTACCACAAAGGACTCTAAGCTGACCATCCGTCTCCAGTAGCCCATATTCAAGTGGAATTAGAAAGCTAAGGGATATGAATTTTACCCACTTGAATGTTGTGAAGGATGATGGAAACTTAGGGGGAGAGGTTTCTAATGAACTTGCAAGCTCCACTCCCTTGTGCTCTTCTTTGACCTATTCCACCTCTTTGCAAGCTTCTTCAATTTCAACCTCTTCCTCTTGGTAGCTTTCTTCTGATTCAATTTCTTCTTCATTGTTCACCAAGGGCATGGGAGGTTGTGCTTCTTCTTCTTTAATCTCCATGTCAAGTCTAATGGGATAGGATTCAAATATAGATAAGAATTCATTAATGATTGAATCCATCTCTTGATCATCCCCTTCAAAGTCTTCAACCATGAGATGCCTTAGAGGTTGTACACCCTCCTCAACATCAATTTCAAACATCTTTGAAGGAGGCTCTATGAATGGACTTTCCAATGGAGGTTCAACATCTCCTAAGTCTTCAACCAACTCTTCTTCTTCTATAATGACACCGTTATTTACTTGTTCCAATACGAAGTTGTGCTCTATGCTGTCCACTAGAGCTTCTTGTGTCGTCTTCTTTGTGCTGCGTTCTTCATTGGGTTCTCCACATGAAACCATGGGAGTTTTTTGAGGGGCTGAACATCTTGAAGATAATTGATTTATTGCTTGCTCCAGTTGATGAAGGGTTGCATTAAATTGGTTTACTGATTCTTCGAAGTGAACCTGTGATTCTTGGCTTGATGGGTATGGACATGGTGCATAGGGGAGTGGTGGTTCTTGGGAGTAATTGGATTGGTGTTGGGGCGGGTAAGGATCATGTGGTGGCGAATGGCGAAAAGAAGCTTGTGAGTATGGTGGGTTAAGGTTATGTTGAAATGATGGTCTCTGAGCATGGGGTGGGGCTTGTTGGTAGTTACAAGATGGTCCACCAAATCTATCAGTTGGGTATGCATTGTAGAACGGTCTCTGTCCATGATATCTAGGAGGGTGTTGTTGCCTAAAGGGTTGATCAGATCCTCTTGGCTCCATCCATCTTTGATTGCCTAGACCTTGATGCATAGCCCTGTTATAGCTTCTATTCCTTGCAACAAAAGTAGAACCAAACTCAAAGCGAGAGGGGTGAGAATTCATAGTAGTTATCAGAAATAAGGGGGAAAACAAAAACAAATAAACAAGTAAAGGAAAAATATTTACAATAACCAATAATAAGGCACACGTTTGCAATTCCCCAGCAACGGCGCCATTTTAAAGAACTGAAGATTGATGGTTTAGAAGTTATAATAAATTCTCGTTGCAAATATAGTTTCTAAACTAAGCAATCAACCTTTCTTACAAATGTTTGGTTGTCACAAGTAACAAACCCCTTTTAAATTGATAACCGAGTATTTAAACCTCGGGTCGTCTCTCAAGGAATTGCAGGGAGGTGTTCTTATTATTGGTTATGAGTTTTGTAAATTGGGGGTTTTGGAGTTTGGGCAATGGGCATAGATATAAAGGAAAATAAATTAATAATTATAAAATCTCTTGGCAAGGTATGAAAACTGGAAGTCCTATCCCAGTTATCCTTATCAATTGTTATGAGAATTAGATTTTTCTCCCACTAAGTCAACCTCTAACTATGAAGGTAAGTCAAGTGGATGAAATAATTTTGATTCCTCAGGTCCTAGTCTTTCCTTGGAAAAGGCTAGAGTTATTGGAACTTAAGTTAATTTCTGAAGAATTCCAATATTCAGTCAACAATGAGTTTGACAACTCAAGAGTTACCAATTAATCAACCAAGGCCAAAAGGGAAGAAAATCTACTTGAATGAAAATAATGTGGATAAAGTCAAAGCATCCATAGCATATAAGTCTGAAATACCTCAATTTATATTAAATAAAGAAAATCCTAACATGAATGGCTCATAAGCCAAATAGGCAACATAAGTAATACAAGAATTAAAGTATCTAAAAATAAAAGAGAAATATAAAATAAAAGGAATATTGAACCTGATGAAGAGTTGAAAATCCTAAATCCTTTAAGAGGAATCCTAATCCTAGAACCTAAGAGAGAGGAGAGAACCTCTCTCACTAAAAACTACATCTAAATTCTCAGAAGTGTATTATGAAAGCATGTTGAGTCTCTGCATGTTCCCTGACTTTAATCTGTGTTTCTGGGCCAAAAACTGGGTTGAAATGCGGCCGAGAATCTCTGCCAGTGACTTTTGTAATTCTGCAGATCGCGCACGTCACGCGTCCGCGTCGTCCACGCGAATCGCGTCACTCAGCGTTTTTCGTATCACGCGTGCGCGTCGTCCACGCATTCGCGTCGTTCATGTAGCTTCCAATCCGCGCAGTAGTGTCAGGCACGCGAACGCGTCACTCTGATTTTTTTCATTTCGCGCGGTCACGTGAGCCATGCAACCGCGTGACTTCTCGCTGGTCATCTCCTCAATTCCTTGTGTTCCTTCCATTTTTGAACGCTTCCTCTTCATTCCTTACGCCATTCCTGCCTTATGAAGCCTGAAATACTTAACACATAGATCAAGGCATCGAATGGTAATAAGAGAGGATTAAGATTAGCTAAATTAAGACCAAAGAAGCATGTTTTCAATGATAGAACTAAACTAGGAAGGAATTGTAAAATCATGCAAATCCTATGAATAAGTGGGTGAAAAGCTTGATAAAACCACTAAATTAAATATAATATAAACCATAAAATAGTGGTTTATCAGAGACCTTTTTTGCTACAGGGAGAGCCCTTATTGATGTGCAAAAGGGTGAGTTGACTTTGAGAGTCAATGAAGAAGAGGTTGTCCTGAATGTGCTTGAGGCTCTACAATATCCTGGTGATTTAGAGGGATGTATGAGAGTTGATCTTGTTGAGCCACTGATTCAAGAGGTTTTTGAAGTTGAAAAGCTTGATGGTGTTTTGGAGCCCCCTTTAGAGGATGGTTTTCTTGAGATTGATGATTCACTACCTCAAGAGAGGGAACCAAAAATGCCACCTAAGGAGGAAGGGCCACCAAAGCTTGAGTTGAAGCCCTTGCCTCCCTCTTTGAAGTATGTATTTTTAGACAAGCATGATTCTTATCTATTGATTATTAGCTCCTCTTTGAGTCATGATGAAGAGGATGCTTTGCTCAAGGTGCTTAGAAGCCACAAAACGGCTCTTGGGTGGACCATTAGTGACTTGAAAGGGATTAGTTTGGCTAAGTATATGCACAAGATCTTCATTAAGGAGGATGCTAAAGTAGTTGTGTAATCACAAAGGCGACTCAATCCAACCATAAAAGAGGTGGTCCAAAAAGAAGTAATGAAGCGTTGGGATGCCAGGATAATTTACTCAATTTCTGACAATCCTTGGGTTAGTCTTGTGCAAATAGTTCCCAAGAAAGAAGGGGTGACCATGGTCAAGAATGAGAAGAATGAGCATATTTCTACAAGAACCATCATGAGGTGACGTGTGTGCATTGATTACAGAAGGCTCAACACTGCAACAAGGAAAGACCACTTCCCCTTACCTTTCATTGATCAGATGCTTGAGAGGCTAGCCGGCCATGCATTTTACTATTTTCTAAATGGATATTCTGGCTATAATCAGATTGCTGTAGACCCTTAAGATCAGGAGAAGACGACATTTACTTGCCCCTTTGGTGTATTTACTTACTGGAGGATGCCGTTTGGACTGTGTAATGCCACAGCAACTTTTTAAAGGTGCATGCTTTCCATATTTTCTAACATGGTTGAAAATTTTATTGAGGTATTTATAGATGATTTTTTGTATTTGGTAATTCTTTTTATTTTTGCCTGAGACATCTCACATTGGTCTTGAAATGGTTCCAAGAAGCAAACCTTATTTTGAATTGGAAAAAATGCCATTTTATGGTAACTGAAGGTATTGTTCTTGGCCACCAGATTTCATGTAAAGGAATAGAGGTTGACAAAGCTAAGGTGGAGATAATTGAAAAATTACCACCACCTACTAATTCAAAGGTAATTTGGAGTTTTCTAGGACATGCAGGCTTTTATAGAAGATTTATAAAGAATTTTTCTAAGATTGCTAAGCCTTTGAGAAATTTCTTGGTTGTGGAGATTCTTTTTGTTTTTATGATGATTATTTGCATACTTTTGAGACTTTGAAAGCTAAGCTTGTCTCTGCTCCCATCATAACTCCTCCTAACTAGAATTCACCATTTGAATTGATGTGTGATGCTAGTGGTCATGCTATAGGAGCTGTCTTGGGACAGAGACAAGACAAGCTTGTCCATGTCATTTACTATGCTAGCCGTATGCTAAATATTGCACAAAAGAATTACACAACTATAGAAAAAGAGTTATTAGTTATAGTATGTTTTTGATAAGTTTAGGTCCTATTTGATTGGTTCTAAGGTTATTGTTTTTACTGACCATGCTGTTCTTAAGTACCTTTTAACCAAATATTGAGATTAGAGACAAAAAATTATCAGAGAATCAAGGGGCTGACCACCTTTCCAGGATTGAGCCTGAAGAGGGAATGCAACAACCCACTCTTATGACTGAGACTTTTCTAGATGAGCAACTCTTTCTTATTCAGAGGGCTCTGTGACTTGCAGACATTGCAAACTACAAGGACATGAGGTTCATCCTGAAGGAGTACACTAAACAGCAAGTTAAGAAGCTACTCAATGATGCTAAGTACTTTTTATGGGAGGAACCTTACCTTTTCAAGAGATGCTCAGATGGTGTTATACGGTGTTATGTCTCAGATGAGGAAACACAATAGATTATCTGGCATTGTCATGGTTCCGAGTATGGCGGCTACTTTGATAGTGAGCGGACAGCAACTAAGGTCCTCCAAAGCAGCTTTTATTGCCCAACTTTCTTTAGAGATGCTCGGGACTTTATGAAGAACTGTGACAAGTGTTAGAGAGCTAAGAATCTATCCATCAACCATGAGATGCCATAACAAAGAATATTAGAGATTAAGTTATTTGATGTGTGGGGTATTGATTTCATTGGACTCTTCCCACCCGTATACTCAAACAATTATATTCTGCTGGTGGTTGATTATATGTCCAAGTGGGTGGAAGCCATAGATTTACCCACTAATGATGCCAAGGTGGTGCTGAGCTTTCTTCAGAGATATATCTTCAATCGGTTTGGTGTCCCAAGGACACTGATTAGTGATGGAAGAAGCCACTTTTGCAACAAACAGCTGGACTTTCTTCTACAGAGGTATGGAGTCCGTCATAAAGTGGTAATTCCCTATCACCCAAAGATAAGTGGACAGGTTGAGGTCTCTAATAGGAAACTCAAGAGGATTCTGGAAAAGACCGTTAGTACTTCACGGAAGGACTAGGCTAGGAAGATTGACGATACTCTATGGGCATACTGGACAACATTCAAGACTCCTATCGGCATGTTCCCATATCAGTTGGTCTATGAAAAATTCTGTCACTTGCCAGTGGAGTTGGAGCATAGAGCATGCTAAGCAACAAAGTTCCTGAACTTTGATGCCAAAGCTGCAGGAGAAAAGAGGCTCCTTCAACTAAATGAGTTTGATGAATTTAGAAATTTGGCATATGAGAATGTCAAGCTCTACAAAGAGAAGACAAAGATGTCACATGATAAGAAGATAGCTACCAGAACATTTGAGCTAAGCCAAAAAGTCTTATTGTTCAATTCAAGGCTCAAACTCTTTTTCGGAAAGTTGAAGTTCTGATGGTCAAGACCGTTTGTGGTAACCAGTCTCCGTTTGGTCATGTGGAACTCTAGGAAGAATGCTCTAATAAGAGGTTTACTATCAATGGCCAGAGGGTAAAGCACTATCTTGGAGGTGACAGGTGAGGTTGATCATCAATGGTCTGCTCATCTGCTGACTTAATAGAGCTGGTCGTCAAGCTAGTGACATTAAAGAAATGCTTGTTGGGAGGCAACCCAATAATCCGTATCCTTAGATTTTCTATTTTTTTGAACTTATTTAGTTTGTTTTAATTTTTTATAGTTTTCCTTGTTTTTACATGTGTTTTGGTCATGCAGAGTGTTTAAAATAGGAACAGGTGCAACCAGAAGGGATTTCAGACCACCCTGCAGGGGAGTACATTTGGCTAGGGTAGTGCCAAACTTGAGAACCTCAATTTTGGTGCCATATGCACGTGTTTCAAGAAATTAGCCACTAGAGGGTTAGCGCCAAACTTGAGAGGTGCACGTAATTTGAGGAAGTTTTACGCTACCAGGGTGGTGCCAAACTTGGAAATTTGAAGTTTGGCGCCAGAGTTAAAGCATTTCAAGGTGAGTTTTGCTGGAGGGGTGCTGCCAAACTTGGAAATTTGAAGTTTGGCACCAGCCATGCATATTTTGAGGGAGTTTCACGCTGCCAGGGTGGCGCCAAACTTGGCCACCCTGGTTTTTTGCGCCATATTTTCATAAAAAAAATTAGGGGTTGAGCGCTGAACGCCGTGTCGCTGGCATTTGGTGCCATGAGTGTTTTAACCTTCAAAACCAATTCGGGCATGGTGGCAGCGACATTTGGCGCCAGGTATGAGAACACAGGGAATTTGATTTGAAATTTAAATTTTCAACGAGAATCACCTGTGATTCTCTTCCCTTCTCACAACCCTGACAACCCCCATTCTCCATATCTCCCATCAAATCAGTTTCATCTTCCTCATATCTTCCCCCCAATCAAATCACCACTTCAATCTCCCTTCCCCAAATCCCCTTCTTACCCATAAATCACCAACCCTCCCCCTTTTTAACTGAACCCGCTCCTTTTCACCATTTTTTTCTTTTTCCTGTTTCTTTCCCAACCCCAACGTCCCCTCCCCCATCTATATATACCACTCCCTTCTTTCATTCCTTACCCAAAACAACATTACATATTCTCTTCCCTCCAAACCCCACTGTGACCCTCATTCTTTCCTTTCCTGTCCTTTTTCAATTTTTTTAATTCTAATTTCTTATATCTCCATTTTCTTACCCCTCAAACACAACAATAACCATCACATTCGTCTACCCCCCACTGACACTTTGTTCTTCCCATTCTTATCATTTTCTTTGCTTTATTTTATTTTGCTCGGGGACTACCAATCTTTCAAGTTGGTGTTGCTGCGTTGGTTGTTGTTTTTTCTGTTTTATTCAATGGCACTAAAGAGCACTGAGACATCAAGGAAGAGAAAGGGTAAGGAACCAACCACCGGCTCCTTTGACTCAAGGAGGCTCCACTCCAAGTTACATGAGGAGCTCTTCTTTGAGGTTACTTCCAAGAGAGTCGTGATTCCGAAGGTAAAATTTGTACTGAAACCAAACGAGTATCCAAAAATTTGGTTCCAAATTGAGAGGCAGAGTTGGCAATTTATCTGTGACCCGCACACTGAGATTAGACAATTGATCGTTCAAGAGTTCTATGGCAACACTTGGATCACCTATAAGGATGTCCAAGGGGTGAATGAGAAGAACCATCAGAGTTTTGTGAGAGGGAATATCCTTGACTTTACTCCAAGGAGTATCTAGCAAGCCCTCCAACTATCACTTGATGAGCACATTATGGATAGCTATAGTGAGAGGGTGAACTGGAACTAGAAATTAGACCGAATGCTTGTTGAGATTTGCCTCCCAAGAGCCCAATAGAGGCTGGGTTCGGATGGTAGACTAAACTAACTGAAGAGCAGTGACCTCATTCCTCTGGCTAGGGAATAGTTGGACTTCATTCGATGGTCCATCCTTCTTATTAGCAATCGATCGGAATGCAATGTGGACCGAGCCATACTGATCCACTGTATCAAGAACAGAGAGTATATGGATGTACTGAGCATCATTGCACATCAGATATATAGAATTGTTTCCAACCCCTCTTCACATGCCAAGCTAGGATTCTCGCATCTCATTTACCGTCTTTATATGCTGCTAGGGTGAAAGTGGAGAATGATTTTCCCTTTCTAGTTGAGAGACCAATCACCAAGAAGACTATGGAGTACATGAGAAAGTACGAGAGAGGAGATCAGGCCGAGGAAAAGGCTCAGCAAGACCAACCTCCCGTACCTTAAGGCACTACTTCCCACCTCCAGAGTATTGGTAACAGCTGACATCCTCTCTTGAGTAGATGAGATAGGATATAGGGTGAATGAGAGGACCTTACAGAGCACAACCTGAGGAGAGATACAGCCACCGTGATGACTGAGGTGGTTCAGTTCCTTTTTCACTTTCTATTTTCCTTTTGATATTATTATTATAATATGTTCCTATTTTCTATTACTTGTTCTTTATCTGTTGCATGATCTATCAATTTCTTAGGTTTTATTAATTCAATTATTTTTAAATTTGAAAAGATGTCTCACGTACCGCTCACTAAGCTTGAATTCAAAAATAAAAGAAGTGATGTAATAATGAGAAATTGAGTTATTATTCAAGAGTAATCTTATTTACTTAGATGTGTGGTGTCTATCTGTGACTTTGAATGTATGATATGAACAGTGCATATTTGAATGTGGATCATAAGGTGTTAATGCATAAGGAACAGGAATTTAGATAAATATTTTGAATTCTCTAAATTAAACAAGAAATTAATCCTTGAAGCAAAAGAAACAATAAAAAGAAAAAGAAAATAAAAGACACGGTCCAAGGTTCTGAGCATCAATGGCTAGAAAGGTTAAGAATGATCAAAAGCTCAAAGAGTTGTTTTCCTAGCTATATGCTTGTGGTGTAACTGTGTCAAGGAATTCATGAGATAGAACACTTAGATTCAAAGCCAAGTGCAATAAAGAGTATGCCAAAGGCTCTAAGCACAATTGACTAAAAAATTTCAATAGAAAAGATCCAAACTCAAAGAGTTCCCCAGTTAAGTGCTTGTGGTACTTCTATCTCAAGCAAAGCTTGAGACAAAACCTTTAGAGTCATGGCTAGGATCAAGGTGCAAAGAACCAAAGAAAAGACAAGAAAATGTTGTGTTCAAGGATTAATCCGAAGTTAAAAAATAAGAGAATTCATAATATTATCCAGATTCTAGTTCTAAATGACATTAACACTCCTAAGCTTCAAAGGATAGCAGATGCCGAAACTATTCACGGTCATAGTGCTGTAACCCAACTCAGAAGATAGTCAGGAGCTTAATTGAAAACTCAAATCTCATGTAAATTCACATCTCAGGTTTATATTGTCTTCAATTTCTTGAGGACAAGCAACAATTCAAGTTTAGTGTTGCGATGCGTGAGCATATTTTTTATCTTTTCTTAGTACATTTGCATGTGAATCTATTGAATTAAATCAAGATTTAGGTATTTTAAGCCATTATGAATGCTAATTTGAGTTGTTTTACAATTTGATTTATTTCAGGTAGCATTCGGACGAGTTTGACAGAGTTCAGAAAGGAGAAAAGGGACTAATTTCACTGCTGTTAAGGTGGCGCCAAATGCCACCTCACCGGCGTTTGGCGCCGGATCACACAAAACTCCCCTTTTGTTGCTGCCATGGTGGCGCCAAAGATCACAACCCAATATTTAGCGCCAGGAGCCTTGGAATGCATGCTTGCATGCAAGTTGCATACATGACGCCGAATGCCACCCAGCTCAAGTTTGGCGCCAGTATGCTGGAAAAAAATGGCTTCTGCGTGAATCAGCAACAAATCTTTTGATTTAATTTAGTTTTTAAAATAAGTTTTGAATTAAGAAATGATATTTTTAGGTTTTAGAAATTATATTTTGTATCAATTAGGATTAGATATAAAAAGAGAATATAACTTGGCCTAGGGCTTCTTCTTTTCTTCTTCCACACTTTCACACTTTTCTCTGCTAGGAATTTTCCGCACCATGAGCAACTAAACCTCCATTGTTAAGGTTAGGAGTTCTATTTATTTGGATGAATTAATACTATTATTTTCTACTTTTGATTAATGCATTGATTTACATTCAAGAATTAGTTTCGTTCTTCATCCTATGGATTAGAGTGTATTGGAAAATAACTCTTTTTTAAATTGAATTCTTGTTGAATCTTGGAAAGTTACATCACTTGAATAATAGCTTGGAACTGAATTCTCATGACTCTCTAACTATCTGGACTTAAGGTAATACATGACATATAATCATATCATCTTTAGATTTTTAGGATTTTGTGTGGCTTATAAACTAGGGTTTGAATTTAAACCCTCTAATTAGATTAAGTGACCAAGAAATTGGCGGTTAATTGAGTTAGAGGAGGATTAAATTACCAAGGAATTAGAGTCTAATCACTTAAAGTTTGTTGTGAATTAAATCTTTGCATAATCAAGGTAGCTAATAAGAATTGTTAATCCGAAAATCTGAACATCTCCAAAACCTTAACTGTTTTCTCATATAATTCTCACAACCCATTTACTGTCTCCTTTCTTAAATCTTCTTAATTACTATTTTATGCAATTTAGAACTTAAAACACTTCTTTTTTTTTGTCTGACTAAGTTAATCATTCAACCACTGTTGCTTGATCCATTAATCCTCGTGGGATCGACCCTCACTCACCTGAGGTATTACTTGGTACGACCCAGTGCACTTGCCGGTTAGTTTGTGGATTTTAAAATCCGCACCATACTTAACATTGTTTTAGACTTGCTAATAACCTTGTTGAAAATTTTTTGGCTATCTGCGACGATTTCAAGCTTTTACCCTCATGCTCCAAGCTCATCTCTCTTTGCATCTCCTCACTCTGCTCCAACTATGTGATGTTCGCAACAAGGTTTGCCAATTCTCCATGTATAAGCAATTTCAAGCATTTTGCTTTTATAATTGAAGATGTTGTTTCTAATGTGTGTTGATTGTGCAAAACCGAATCTATCTTCCGATTCAGTTAGTTTAGGTGTTTTACACTTTGAGTTTTCTATATATTTTTTTTATGCTAAAGATTTTTTGTTGTTCAATTTATTTATTCTTTTCTTGTACTACTTGTAGGGGTGGCAAACGAGCTTAAACCCGCGGGTTGGCCCGCGTAACCCGCCAAAAAAGGCGGGCTGGGCTGGAAAACTGGGACCGCCAAATAGTAAAAGCTCGCCTAACCCGCACCGCTTAAACCGCGGGCTTAGAATTTTTTTAGCAAGGGGTATTTTTACAATTTTTTTTACTAAAACCCAACTTCCCCAACCCAACTTACAAGCGAAAGAAGATGAAAATTGAGTATTTTGGATTATATTTATTTTGTTTTAGAGACAATATTTATAATTATGTTTTGGATTATGTTTATTTTGCTTTGGGAACAGGCGGGGCGGGGCGGGCCAGCCCCCTAAAGGGCAGACTTTGGCGGGGCAGGATGGGCTTCCCCGCTTGCCACCCCTAACTACTTGTAAGTCTGTGTCACTTATTTTGTGATCTTTAGGTTTTTGAGTTGAATTCTTTATGTCACTTTCTCAAATAGACTTTTTCTTGTAAGAATTGTTTCCATGATACTTGGTTTTTCAACTTTCTGTCTCATTTAATAGTTAAGAAGTTAGAACAAACCAATTCATTTGAATATTTAAATTCAACTTGCTTAAAGATTTAATTTCATTTTTATTGATAAATTAACTGATTTGAGTATTTGAATTCATTTTTCTTTGTATTTTGCTCTTGAATCCCCCTCCCCCCTTCTTTCTTTTGCAGGGATTTGTCCTATAATAAGAATTTAACAATTATGCTTGATCAAACAACTCTAACAATGCACTTCCTTAATTTGTATTCTAGAATTCCTTTTACCTGTGGTTTCAATAGTACTATACTGGATACAATTGGAAATATGCAACAGCTTGCATTCTTGTAACAATTTTTTGCTTGATTTTTGTAACATATATCAGAAATATGCCTCTATATTTGTCTTTCTCATACCAACAATAGTTTGTTTGATGATCAAATGGGTTAATTTTAATCACAGATCTTTAAATTCAAATAACTTCAACAGGAAAATAACTCTGAAATGACATGGTACTGATATCAATTTTGCCATTTTATTAGTTTTTAAATGTTTAAAGGACTAGTATATTTGCTAATTTACTATTTTGGTTTTCACTTCTCACTTTCTATTTCCTTTAGATTACTCTTTCCAGTTTTAGTGGAACAGTTGTTTGCGACTTTCTGCTTTGTTTACCCAGTTCTTATCATTTGTGTTTTAATTATTGTATATTTGCAGCAAGGAAATTGATGCTAATAAAGCTTCTAATGAGGGGAAGCCACCACAAAGAGTGAGAAGTTTATGATAAATATATATACTATTGATGAAGTTTGTGAAGCTTTCAGGGAAAGTGAAACTAATAACTTAATAAGATGGAAACTACTATTTAGGGGATTTTATTTTTCAGTGAGATTTTAAAATACTTATTTTTTATTCTTTTTCTATGAATAAGCAACTGCGATCCACTGGGAACAGAAGTTCCGGAGAGTTTGTTGAAGATGGCTCCAACAAAAGAAGAAGAAACTAAGCTGAGAGAGTTCCAAGACAAATCTCCCTTCAAGGTTGACCCTGCTCAAAAAATTTTTAAGATCATGCTTGATATACCTTTTGCATTTAAGAGAGTGAAAGTTATGCTTTACATTGCTAATTTTGATTCTAAATTAGAATACCTTAAAAAGTCCTTTGAGACTCTGAAGGTAAGTATTCATATTGTGTGCTTATTGTTTGATATGATATTATGAATCTCGGACCTTTCAGCATAAATCAATAGGGAAGCCATTGTTTATAGCAACTGGTACCTTAGCAAAGGTGACATTTTTATGGCCTTTTCTCTCATTTTTATGGTATTAAGCAGCCTATGTTCTATTTTTTTCCAACTTTAATAACATGATGGAAAAATGGGTAATAACCATTGCAAACTGCATTTGGTGGATTAAACCATCAACTATGATGAATCGGCAGAAATATTATTATTATTGTTGTAAGACTCTTAAATTTTTAAAAGTTATTAATTAATTATTTACGATGCATTATATTTATTTAAGACTGTATTTTGAAGATTTTTATATAAAAAGTTGAGTAAACTCTTATTTTTGATTTAGAGTTTTTTATAATTGAAAAATAGTGAATATTTTATATGCTTTAATTTTAAATATTTATATTTTTAATCTTATTTTATAAATGAAGGAGAATTAATTTATTTGTCTCTAATTTTTATTAATTAGCTTTTAATTGAAACTAATTTACAAAAATTTGTAATTGAAAGGTATTTTAAAGATGGATATTTTATATTTAATTTAATATAATATCTCTTAATTTTATTAAAATTTAACAAAACCCCAATTTGCCTAAAAATCTCTAATTTTACATTTGCCCCAAATCAAACCCTAAATTTCCAAATTTCAGAAAACCCTAATTCTACCCTAACCCCTACCACTGCCACTCACCCTAACCTCTTCCCCCAAACACAACGCACACACCCTGAAATAAGAACGAAAAATAATGAAGTAAAGAGAGAAGCAAGGGGATCCGAGAGGGGAAGGGGCCGCAGAGAAGGTGAGGAGGAGAGGAAGAAGATCGCGTCGGCATGCTGGGCTTCACTGCCGCCATCGCGTCATTGTCTGATCAAAGAGGGAGA
>NC_029772.3:32737073-32806862 GCF_000817695.3 Arachis duranensis | reverse complement strand
CCGTCGCCGTGGAGCCGCTGTCCCACGCGTCGCGGTTGGCACCAACGAAAAGAAAGGAGAGAGACATTGAAACAGAGAGCTACGCGAGGAAGAGAGGGTAGTGGGTCGCTGTCGTCGGGTTTCCGTCACACCATGCCCGCTCGCTGACGCTGATTGATGGAGGAAGAAGACGTGTGAGTCAGAGACGCACCAAGGAGAGGTCGCTGCTGTCGCTGACAACGCGAGGAAGAGAAATGCCGAACTCGGCTGGTCTGCCGCTGCTGTGGAATCGCGAATGGAGGATTGCCGCCGGATCTGTCATCGCCGCCATGCACACCACCGTTGGGAGATGACCAGAACGCGATGGAAGAGATGGAAGCCGTGCCGTCGCTGTTGTGTTCTTCCTCTATTGCTGCTGAGCTGCCCGCTGCCGCTATAGCCCTATTGCCGGAAACTGCCATTGGAGCCGCCACCTTCTTGGTAAGCTCTAGACCTGTTATGGTTTTCCTTTACTGTCGGTCAAAATCCTGGTTACTATAAGAGGTGTTGCTGAGGTTGTTTGTGCTAGGGATTGTTTATCGCGAGTTGCTCTGTTGTATGCCGCTGTCGGAGCTACCATTCCACTGCTACTGCCTTTGCTCTGAGCCATTGATTGTAGCGAGTATTATTGTCATTGCAGCTGGACGGTTTAGTCACTCCTCTTTAGTACGGTAAGATATTCCTTATTTCAATTTTGAACTCTGTCAGTCGCTGTTCTATTATATGTTGTTAAGATTCTGCTACGTTAATGCATTATGATTGAGATCCGGTTGCTGCACTTTGGCAAATTTAAGTTACTACTGTGGGTGTGGATACCGTGGGGCTGTGGTTGTTGCTGTTACCAATGTCGTTCCGAGAGGAAAAGAGTTCCGGTGACGTTTTTGGTTTATAGTTTCGACTTATTGAGGTAGGGGTTTTTCTTAAAATCTGTTTTACATTACAGAGCTGTTATAAATAGATATTAATGCAAAAAGATATACTTCTGTGATTATATTCATCTTGTGGATGTGATAGTTTGTTAGACTGAATTATTGGTTGCTTGATTGCGTGAGTGGTGTATGGTTGTTGATAAGAAATCGGATTGAAATGTCACTTACTTGATTATTATGAAAAGTGGATTTTCTTGGTTTTGGAGTTTACTTGGTAATATAAATGAATCGATTTTGGTAATAAGTTGAGATATGAAAATAAATTGATTCTTGAAGCGGTTTGATTTTGAGTTAGTCTGATTTTATAAATGATTTAATATTTGAGCTGGTTTGATTTTAAAAAGAGTTTTATTATTGGAATTGGTTCGATTTGAAAATAATTTGATATTGGAACTAGTTGAATTTTGGAAAATGATTGAGATTTGGAAATGGTTGAGAAAAGGTTTGAGAAATATTTGGATGGGACCCGAAAAGGGTGGCAGAGTCTGAGTTTTAGAGGAGATGCTGCCAAAATTTTATAAAATTGGAAGTTTTGTTTGGAGTATTTATTTAAAAAGATTTAGTTTTTAAACATTATATGTTTTAAGATTGATTTATTTAGAAAGGAAAGAATTATGGTTTGGATTGGGATTGCTATTTAATGGAATGGAAAGAAGGATGATGAGGATTGACTTTGAAATATGAGTTTTGAATGAATTTTGAAAAGAAACATGGATTGACGAATGATGATGGTATTAAGAAGGGCTTAGATGTTGATGAATGATGAATGAATTATTCATATGACTTATGAATTTGAATTATCTGAGACACGAGTTTTCCTGGGTAGACGCAGTGGCTTGCCACCACTTACTCCAGGTTGAAACTCAATACTCTATTGACCCTGCGATGTAAGAGTGACTGGGCACTTATAAATTCCCAGGAATGGTAACCCCATTGAGCGATTTTCTATATCTATATATATATGATAAAAAGCTTGATGGGCATTTATCCTTAACGGGTCTGACTTTGTTTTGGGATAGAGTATGAACAGTGCCCCTCCTTGAGTTCGAGCTTTCATGAGGTTGGGCTCAAGCATTTGTAGTTCCACTTTCCTTTGTCGGGTATGCCGTCTTCATGAGGTCGGTTACTCAATGTGTTTCAAAATTTTGACACACTGCTACTTTAATGACATGGCGTACGTTACACAGAAGTTTCTTGGGGATCCGTGCGGGCATTAAAAGAGGGGTACAAAATGTCCTTTTTGCCCCTTGTCTCTTATAAAAGCTTCACCTCTTCCCTCTTCCTTGTTTTTCTGTTTCTGAAACGTTCACTCATCTTTTCACTTTCTTTGTTCTTCCTTCATAACTGTGTCCCAGTTCAAGATTTCTCCATCTTTAAAGATTTCGTTTGCATTTCGGAGAGGAACTTCCGTGTTTCTACTGTTTGTCGTGCCCTTCTATTTCCACGCTTAATCAAGGTTGGTGCTTTTACCCATTTTTCTTGCTTTCTTTTTCGATTGCTCTGGGTAGTGCCTATATTTATTTTGAATGATACTTTGAATGGTGATTTGAAATGTTATTGGTGATGGAGACTTTTGTATTTCCTTTGAAACTGTTGCTACTTGTTTGTGACTTGAAACTATTGAAACCGTCGCTACTTGAGATTGTTGCTAGGGCTAGAGTTGTATTGTCCCCAAACGGTGTCGCTTTTGCATGTTCGGAAGCGATGCCATTTCAATATCTTGAGCTTGTTTGTGAAAAATCCTTTCGAAATCATATTTTTGTTTTGTTGTTGAAAAACTAATTTCCTTTGTTTGTTGTCCGAGTTCTTTTTTGACGATTTCTTTGTTTGTTGTATTTGTAGGTATAGCCTTTATGTCTCGATCTGTTATTCACAATATGTCAACCAAAGTTTCGTTTGACATGACGTGGGTAGATATACCTGTCCTTACTCTTGTTCCAGTAATTGATAAAGAGTATGCTGAACAATTTTGTAACCATCATAGGCTGTGTGTAAACCGAGAAGACGAGACGAACTATGAAATACTTGTTGCTGATCCCGAGGAGAGGGTGTACTTTTTCTAACTTGATAGGTCGAAACACCCCTTCTTTTATGCCTATGATTACTTCTTTACTAAGCTAGATGTCCACCTTCCATTTTCTAATTTGAGATCGATGACCTACAGACTTGTAATATTGCTCCTACCCATCTGCACCCTAATTTTTGGGGTTTTTTGAAGATATACCGGCTTTTGTGTCGGGAGTTTGATGTCCGACCTTCTCTGAAAGTCTTCTTTTATTTCTTTGTGCTTACGAAGCCTTTTAACTCTTCAAAAAAATTAGGTTGGGTCTCTTTCTCGGCTGTCCAGGGGAGTGATGAGCGGAAATTGTCTATCAGTAAAGAATTTCACAAATAAATTTTCGTTACAAGTATAGTTCTAAACCAACAAACAACTCCTCAATCAAAAATTTGTTTGTCACAAGTAACAAACCCCAATAAAAATAACCGAAGTATTTAAACCTCTGGTTATCTCTCAAGAAATTGCAGGGAAGTGTGCTTAATCATTGGTTATGGGTTGTGTGTTTTGGGGTTTTGAATAAGGGATAAGAAAAAAAATTGCAAGGAGGTAAATGAAATTCAAATGATAAAAAGGTCTTGGCAAGGGTTGATGATTAAGGATCTCTATCCTCATTACTAACCACAATATGATAATTGCAAGGATCAATCTCATTAAGTCATCCTCTAACAAGTGAAGGAAAGTCAAATGAGCTTTATCAATCCTAGTCCATAAGTCCTAACCATTTCACTAATTGACTTAGTGAAAGCTAGTGTCAATGGATCCCAATTATCAATCACTTAGACATTAGCAACTCAAGTTCACCTAAATTACCATCCCAAGCAAAGAGCACAAAAATCTACTCTAACATCCTACCAAGCATTTTGTCAAACACTTGGAAGACAATAAAGAAACGCATCATAAAAGTGCAAGAATAATAAATCTACTAACTACCAATTGCAAGAAAATAACAATAACAATTAGAGAAAACAAAAGTAACATGAAATACCTCAAATTGCATTAAAGGAAATTAGAATTGACAAGAGTGTTCATAACATAAACATACCCAAAATGAGAAATTAACAAGAGAAGAAAGGAAAATCAAGACACCACAACAAGAAATTGTAAAGAGACAATATGAAAACATGAAATTAAACCTAGATCTAAGAGAGATTAACCTAATCCTAACCTAATTCTAGAGAGATGTGGGAGCTTCTCTCTCTAGAAAACTAACTAAAGGCTCATCATAACTACACTAAGTGCTCCCCATTGCACAATCCTCAATTCTGCATGAAATAGTCTCTGGAACCCATTGAGCACAAGATAGTATGAATAAGTGGGTAAAGAGTTGATAAAAACCACTCAATTGAGTACAAGATAAACCATAAAATAGTGGTTTATCACGTGACATGCGCCACGTGCAGAAAACGCTGGAGGCGATTTCTGTGCTGCTTTTGACCCAGTTTTCAGCCCAGAAAGCACAGATCAGAGGCTGCAAAGTGAAGGAATCAAGTGGTCCCCATCCATCAATTGAAGACTTGATGATTGTTATAATTAATTTTGATTTAAATTTAAATTTGATTTTTAAATTAGGAAAAGATATTACTTAATTTTAGAAAATAGATTTTCTAAAATTAATTAGGATTAGTTATAAAAAGGGATTCCATTAGTTAACTTTTCATGCCATCAGATTAGAACTCAGTACATTTTACCTGAATCCTTATTTTCTCTCTGGACCATGAGCAATTAAACCTCCACTGTTAAGGTTAGGAGCTCTGTGTATTTGTATGGATTGATTTTATTGCTTTTTCTATTTTAATTCATGTATGAATTTATAATTTAGGAATTGTTTTCGCTCTTCATCTTATGAATTTGGGTGGAACGAAAGTATGACCCTCTTTCTATTTGAGTTCTTGTATAACTTGAAAAAGCTCTTTACTTGAACAACAGCTTGAAAACATATTCTCCTAAATTTTAATTATCTGGATTTAACAGGATACGTCACATATAATCCTTTTATTTTTGGGTAATTAGAGTTTTGTGGCATATAAACTGGAATTTGATCATCACCCTCTAATTGGAATTAATTGACCAAGGACTTGGTTGTTGATGAATTTTAGAGGAGCCTAGAAAGTTCTAAGGAATTAGGGTCTAGTCACATATATTGCCATAAATTAAATCCTACATGATTAAAATAGTTAGTAAGAAAAGTTAATTCGGAAAAATAGATAACTCTGAAACCTTAACTGTTTTCTCCATATTTTATTTCCAAACCATTTACTTTACTATTTTAGTTTCTGCACGATTGTTTAATGCTCTTTGAACATCTAACACTCTTTTCTGTTTGCCTGACTAAGCTCATCAATCAACCATTATTGCTTGATCAATCAATCCTCGTGGGATCGACCCTCACTCACCTGCGGTATTACTTGGTATGACCCGGTGCACTTGCCGGTTAGTCTGTGGTTGTTAAATCACCGCACCACAACCCAATGATTAATAGCCTAGTATTCTCTATTTTTCTAAATTATTTCTATTAGTTTTCTTTATAGTTAGTTCTTAATTAACTTATTTTTAATGATAGTGATCATGGACAGTGTTTAAACAGAGATAGAATGATGTAGAACAGAAAATAGAGCACCCTAGAGGATGCATCTCTCTGGCATTAAACGCCAGAAAAAGGTGGGGTTTGGGCATTTAAACGCCCATGGAGGCAGACAGCCTAGCATTGAATGCCAACCAGGGAACCTGGTTGGGCGTTCAAATGCCCAAGAGAGGAAGCAAGGCCAGCACTGAACGCCAGCCAGGGGAGCCTGGCTAGGCATTCAACGGCCCATATTAGCAAGCAACCTAGTGTTGAACACCAGAATGGGTGCCATTCTAGGCGTTGAATGACAAACCCCATTTTGAGGGTTTATCTTGTGCTAATTTCAAGGGTTTTATCAATGATTCCACACACTTTCTGTATGAAAATACAAGGATTTGCATTCCTTTCCTAGTTTTGCACCATGGATGAAAACATACTTATTTTGCACTAAAATAGATACATTTCTAATCCTCTCTCAATGCCGTGACCCGTGTGTTAAGTGGTTCCAGAATACAGGACAGGAGTGGACCGGAAGAGAGAAGGAAGATGGGAGCAAAGGAAGGGAGCAAGAGAATCAAGCCTTGGAAATCTCGGCATGGGCGCGTGCGCGCACTTGACGCGTCCGCGTGGATAGAACAACTAAAAGCCGAAGCCAAAAGTCAAGCCACGAGTCGGCTTGCGTAGCGGCTAAGCCATGATCTTCTTGGGCGTGCACGCGTATGTCTCGCCTCTGCGTACACTCCAAAATGCATCCATGGCGCGCGCGCGTACCTTGCGCGTATGCGCCGATGTTCGAATGTGATTTTTTTTAAGAAGTCACGTGACTCAGGCGTGGAGTTGGTTGGAGATCCTAATTTTTGGGGAGTGTATTGGCGGGAAAAGTTTAAGAAGACCAGGGGAGCAAGGGTCAAAGACACTTAGTTCATTTTCTAGTTTTAGATATTTTGTGAGGGATAGTGAGTTAGATTCTTGGAGGAGGAAAGAGAGATCTCAAGCTCTTACTAGGGTTCTTCTTCATCAAATTTCTGAATTTCCACCCACTCTTTGGTGAGATCCATTGTACTTCTCACTTTACTTTGTTCATGTAATAGATTTCCTTCTCCAATTTCAAGTTGTAGTTGTAATTGCTAACTCCCTTAGATCTAGGATTCAACTTTATGATTTTGGATTTCATTAATACTTTGAGATTTTGATCCTCATTATTGCTCTTTGACAATTGTTGTTAATTCCTTGTATTGCAATACCTTTAATTCTACTTTTCTTCTCATTTTACTATGACTTTCTTTCTTGCTCATCACATGTTTGATAAAATGTCAACACTAGTTATGGAGTAGAAAATTCTCACTTGGCATAGGGTTGGATCATTAGAAGAAGTTGAATAGTTGTGTCAATTGTTGATTTGGAATTAGGGATTGCTAATTGACTTGGAGTGCACTAAAGCTAGATTCCCATGAGGTGAAGCTAGAACTTGTGACTCAAGTTGATTGTTTTCATTTGATTTTCCTCTATACTTAGGGGATAACTATTGAACGCCCAGCAAGTATGGGCAGCAGCGTTAAATGCTAGAATGCAGCCATTCTGGGCGTTTAACGCCAGTAAGGCAGCAAGGGAGGAAATTTCCAAAACCTTATCCCTTCTTTATTCAACCTATCTTTTTAAATTTCAATTTTGAAATTCAATTATTTTAAAATAATTTCAAATCTTTTTCAAAACATCATATCTTTTTCAACTAGTTTTCAAATTCTTTCAAAATCTTTTCTTATCTTTAGTGATTCGTGTTCATATCTTTTATTAAACTTTAAAATCTTTTTCATACTTCTTATCTTATCTTTATATCTTTTATATCTTTTTCATATCTTTTTCTTATCTTTCAAGTTTAACAACTTATCTTTTTCTATCTTTTTCAAAACTTCTTTATCTTTCTTTTAAGATTGAATTCGAAAATCCCTCCCCCCTCCTCCCTATATATATCCGTGCTCCCCTCTCACTTAGTCACCACCTCCCCATTCAAATTCTCTTCTTCTATTTTCTCTTCCTTCACTTTCTTCTTCTTCCTTTCTTACCTTTTTCTCGAGGGTGAGCAAACCTTTTAAGTTTGGTTTGGAAGGAACCCTTTTCTCTCTTTGAGATTCAAATCCTATGGCTCCAAAAAGTGGCAAGACCGCTCCAAAAAATAAGAAATAAGATGACCCAACAGTTGTTTTTTCAAACCTGTCAGATTCTACACCAAGCAACATGAAGAACATTATCACAAAATAATAAGTAAGAGGCTAATGATCCTTGAGGTCAGATTCGAATTAGGAGAAGATGAATACCCAGATATTCAAGAGCAAATTTGAAAGAGAGGCTGGGAGATTCTAGCCAATCCTGAGATCACTGTTGGATTCAACATGATCCATAAATTCTATGCAAATCTGTGGATGACAGATAAGCAAAAGAAAGATGGAATAACATTCCATACTTTTTGCACTATGGTCAGGGGGAAGATCATCTATTTTTATCTGGATAGGGTGAGAGAGATCTTTAAATTACCCTTACAAAGGGATGACCCTGATTCCTACAATAGAAGGGTGGTAGCCAACCTTAAGCTAGATCAAGTCCTAGAGAACATCTGCCTGCCTGGAACTCAATGGATTGAGGATGCAAAAGGCAAACCAAACCAGCTGAAAAGAATGAACCTCAAGCCAATAGCTAGAGGATGGCTAAACTTTATTGGGCGTTCTATACTCCTTACTAGTAACCACTCTGAAGTCACTATTCAGAGAGATGTGATGATTCACTGCATCATGATGGGGAATGAGGTAGATATTCACCAAATAATCTCCCGTGAGATGTACAAGTTGGCAAACAGGATGTCTACTCATGTCGTGCTGGCCTATCCAAACCTTATCTTTCGCCTATGCCAAGAGGCTAGAGTCCTGCTTTATGTAGACACATTTATTCTAGTGGAAAGACCAATCACCAAGCAGGTGATGGAAAGCTCCAAGATACTAGAGGATCATCCCAAAAGGAAGGCACCTGAGCCTCCCCAAGAGATCCCTCTAATTGAATATTGGGATCAGTTGAAAGCATCTATGATGCAACTGCAAGCCACCTTGGATCAACTAAGAGAGGAGCAGAAAGATTAGACTAGCATGATTTGCAAACTTGTCAAAGAACAAGAGAAGCAGGGGCATTAGATAGAGGAGTTGAAGCGCCAAAAGCTCTCCCCTGAAGAGCCCAACCCCCCTCAAGCTTGAGGTTGTTGAGTTTCAGCCCTGTGACTATTCCAATTCCTATTTTTCATATTTCTGTTATTCTAATTCCTATGTCTCATATTTAGGGTTATATGATCACTAGTAGTGTTTAAGTTTCTATTTTAATTTTTTTCTATCTTTTAATTAACAGTTGCATAAGCATTAGTAATAATTGAATTTTATTTTCCAATTAGCTATAAAATATTCCTCTTATCATCATTAAACATGAATAAAGTAGTGACTTTTTTTAGAAGAATTAGAGATGCATAAATTTTTGAGTTTCATAATAAGAATAATCAATTATCTTGATGTGGTGGCATTGCTTTTGTTTTCTGAATGTATGAATAAACAGTGCAAATTTGAAGTTGGAATTTTAGAATGTTGGCTCTTGAAAGAATGATGAAAAAGGAGAAATATTATTGGTAATCTGAAAAATCTATAAATTGATTCTTGAAGCAAGAAAAAGCAGCAAAAAGTAAGATGCAATAAAAAGAAAAAAATTCATGCAAAAAAAAAAAGCAAAAGAGAAATAAAAAGCAGAAAAAGCCAATAGCTCTTTAAACCAAAAGGCAAGAGCAAAAAGTCATTAACCCTTTAAACCAAAAGACAAGGGTAAAAGGATCCAAGGCTTTGAGAATCAATGGTTAGGAGGGCCTAAAAGGAGTAAAATCTTGGCCTAAGCACTTCAAATGGACAATGTCCCTAACTATATGCTTGTGGTGTGAAGGTGTCAAGTAAAGTTGAGACTGAGCAGTTAAAGTCATAATCCAAAGCAAAAAGAGTGTGCTTAAAAACTCTGGACACCTTTATCTGGGGATTATAGCAAAGTTGAATCACAATCCAAAAGGGTTCACCAGTTAAGTGTCTGTGGTATTTATGTATCCGGTGGTAATACTGGAAAATAAAGTGCTTAGGGCCACGGCCAAGACTCTAAAAGCTGTGTTGAAGAATAAAAAAAAACTGAACTAGGAGAGTCAATAATATCATCTAGATTCTAAGTTCCTAAAGAGACTAACACTTTTGAGTTTCAATAGATAGTGAGATGCCAAAACTATTCAGAAGCAAAAAGCTATTAAGTACCGCTCATCTAATTGAAACTGAGCTTCATTGAAAACTCAGAGATTTATTGTATCTTACTCTTCTTTTTATCCTACTTTGTTTTTAGTTGCTTGGGAACAAGCAACAGTTTAAGTTTGGTGTTTTGATGAGCGGATATTTTATACGCTTTTTAGCATCATTTTCATATAGTTTTTAGCATGTTTTATTTAAGTTTTATTATATTTTCATAGGTTTTAGTGTAAAATTCACATTTTTAGATTCTACTTTGAGTTTTTGTGTTTTTATGCAATTTTAGGTATTTTCTGGCTGAAATTTAGGAACTGGAGCAAAAGTCTTATTCAGAGACAGAGAAAATGTTATAGATGCTATCAGGATCTGACCTCCTTGCATTCAAAAGTACTTTTCTTGAGCTACAGAAGTCCAAATGGAGCATTCTCAATAGATATGGAAATCTAACATTCAGAGCTTTCCAAAAATGTATAATAGTTCATACTTTGCTTTAGAATTGAAGGCCCAAAACTAGCATTCAACGCCAGCCTCCTGCTCTATTCTGGCATCCAACACCCAAAGGAGAAGAGACCAGAGTCTGATGCCCTAGAAGCATCCCCTAGCTAGCGTTCAATGCCCTAGAGGCCTCCTAGCATGTGTATCTCAATCAAGCTCAGTCCAAACACTCACCAAGTGGGTCTCAGAAGTGGATTTTGGCACTAAAAGACTGCTTTACCCTTCTTATGTAATCCTTAGTCATTAGTCTAGTATTTATTTGAGAACTTTTACATCTTTTATAGAATTTATGCCATATTTTCAAATTCTATATTGTATTTTCTGTCAGTATGAGTTTCTAAACCTCCTAGGTTGAGGGGAGGAGCTCTGCTGAGTTTTATGGATTAATAAAGTACTACTGTTCTATCTCAATACATGTTTGATTCTCTATTTTAAGACGTATATCCGTTCTTCATCATTATGAATGCGTTGAACCAGCACAAGGTTATCTCATTCTACAGTGGTTCAGAGTGAGTCTTGCATCGGACAATGATGAACCACTAGTTGGATTATACATCTCCTAGACGGCCAATCCACAACTTCGTTGGGGACTTCTCGAGACACCAGTTCAGCCGAGGCATGGGGAGATTAGAGTATTTGTGGTAGAGGCTAGAACCAAAGGCATAGCATTCTCTAATTCGAAAGATTCGACCTTGTCTGTGGCGTTTTGAGTAGGATCACTAGGGAAAATGAACTGCAGGAGTTTCACCCTCAATCAGAATAGATCCGCACTAACCCTGGGGTTCAGATTTGGAGGAACATTAGCGACCTTGTAAGAAAGGTGTTGATCACATATAGCCTGCCATAGAAGAAATCATTCAGAGTTGAAGTACACAGTAAGATAAAATTGGGCTAATCTTAGTATTTTCTGAAATCTTACATCTAACCTAGGGTTTTACATAATACTACATAATGGTTATTTGAAAATAAAACACATCTCAAATATGGTGGTCCCAAACCTCTTGAACTTCCCTCCGGCCAATCTAAATTTCAACCAATTTCATTTAATGTTCAACTTAGATTTTCATACAAATTGGGATAAAACTCATTCTTTAGAATTCGTGCTAAAACTTTTTCTAAAGAATCAAAATTATACATTTCAATCCTTCACATCCTAAAACGCAAAATCAGTAAAAATAAAAAAATAAAATATAAAGTTCTTGTAATTACTCACCACAAAAATTGTATGAAAACCAAAAGGGAAGTGAGAAAACCGTGTAGCCGCAAATTGTCGTCGATTGGAGCTTTGATTGTGAGAAAAATAAATTTAAAGATGATTATGAATAGTAAATCTTTTTCTTTCTTCTCACACTCTCGATGTTCTGCTTTTGGAGAAGAAAACAATTTGAAGAAGAAAGGGAAGTAAGGTTATAGGTTTTTTAATGATGAATGATGAACATTTTTGTCTTTTTGTAAATTAATTTTTAAAGATAACTATTTCTATTTGTGTTTGAAATATTTTTTCTGGATACTTTTACTTTTTTATTTTTATTATAGTAGTACCAAATTAACACAAGCGTGTACAATTAATTATAATACCTATACATATTTTTCTAAAAGTAATTACACTTTTGCACTTCATATAATTTTCTAAGTTCAAATCTTTTATATGTGAATCTATAAAGTGAGAATTTTAAACTTTTAACCTAAACCAAATAGTTTAAATCATCTTAACTCAAATTTAAATTAGATAATTGGCTAATAAATTTCTCAAATTTTACAGTATTTGGTATATCAATTTTTTTTCAAAATTACCGTCAGATAATTTAATGCAAATTACAACCGTAATTCTTGCACCAATTTAAATCCTAATTGGCTCCATATTTTACATCAAATTTTGTGTCAATTTTTAGATCTAACAATAACAATTAAATTATTACATTAGAAATTTGATAAAAAAAAAATCAAAAGTAATACTGTCGAATAAAATTCGACAATAAAGTTGATGACTTTTTGCAACTTTTTGGTAGTATTGTTCACACACAGAGAGAAAATAGTCATTTTGCGACCACTCTAATTATGATTCTTTTAGCATATTTTTCTTTTATATCTATATTAAAATGTACACACAGAAAGAAAAAATAGTCATTTTGTGATCACTCTAATTATTATTCTGTTAGCATATTTTTCTTTTATATTTATATTTAAATGTAAAACTGTTTGTTAAGTAAATACAATAAAGTTAGGTGACTAAGTCTTCTTTGAACTAAGTCCATCTAAATTTCCGTATTGTATGCCCGCACTTCTTCAAGGACATTGTCTTCTTTGTCTTTTCTAATATATGTTTAGTAAAACTGCTAATCATAAAAATTTTAGTGTACAGTATATAAATTTTTGAAAGATTATATGTCTAGAATATTGATATGTTTAACCAACAAAATATACAAAACACAAAAATTTGGGTGTATAAGATAAAATTTTTTAAAGGATTACATGCCAAAAATATTGACACTCAACCAATAAAATATACACAGTACATAAATTTTAGTACATAGTATAAAAAATTTGATGCGCCAACACAAAAAATTTTTAAAGATTACATCCCCATAATATTAACGTACCTAACCAACAAAATACTTTTATAACAAAAATTATGTGCTAAGTATAAAATTTTTTATGTTATGTGCAAATATTTCTATATTATATATGAATAAAATTTTTATATTATATCGATAAATTTATACTGTGTGTAACAAATTTTGTATCATGTGCAAAAATTTTTGTATTATAAATAAAAATTTTTGTTATATTAATAAATTTTATACTACTCAACGAAAACTTTTTATTGAAAAAACACTAAAAAAGAAAAAGAAGTATATTTTTTTGTTTTATTAGACTTAATTACAAAAGTATTTGTACATATAATATTATTATGTACAAATATATATATATACACCACTCTAGCCGACCAACCGTTGGACTATAAGTAAATCTTGCAATCATTCATAATACCATATATAGAAGAACTAAATGTAGCATTACACTATAGCTACAACTTTTTTTTTAAGATAGTAATTTTATTGTAATAAAAAAAGTTCTATTACAATTACCACATTAAGAGTACAAGAGCAATAAAATATAAAATAGGGCCACTCCCAAAAAATTAATAATAGCAAGCTTAAGAAATTAGATTCTCAGATAAAAGGAAAAAAAAGTTTTTTGCATCTTCGTCATCATTTGATAACTATAAAAACTCACTTGAGTTAATGAAACTCTTGGTTCTTTTTTTTTTCTGCTACGCCAAATCCACCATTACCAAGGGTGCAGTTTAACGAGTAATACTTTGTATTTTAACTAATTCAAGGTTTTAAATCTTAAAAATAATAAAAAAAAAAGGTATTTTTAGAATTATATAAAAAAAGAAAAAAGAAATTTAGATACTAAATCCCTATAGCATACAGCAAAAAAATTGAATATTATCACTTTCAAATTAATGATAATTCACTCTTCTTATATGTTATTTTTAAAGTATTCTTATAATAAGTCGTTATCATAACAAAATAAAATAAGAATATATACTTAAATAGATTTTTAAAAAATTTCAAGTTAGATGTTTTTCATTTATAAAAAAATTATAATTTTAAGATTTTTTAATTTTATAAATATAAGATATATAGGTCATTTTTTATATTTTTAAGAACCTATTTGTGATGTTAAAACAACAGGTTTAACTAAAATCAAAACTTCTATTATCTTTACTTTTATAAAGTTCAAATAACTCAACGTAATAAAAAATTTTTGAGAACAAAAATATCTTATCCAAAATTTTTTAAAAACTTATTTGGATATTTATTCATAAAATAATATATAGAAAATAATTTACTAAATTACAAAAAAATGATAATACCAAATTTGAAATGAGGAAATCAATTTCTTAGAATATGATACGAGTATAATTAAAGCAATATAATAATAAGAAAAAATTTAGGAACCAATAACTTTATTAAATTCTGACCAGCATGTAACTAACAAAAGAAAAATGAGTAATTTCATACCATTAGATAAAATTTTACACTATTAAAAATATTATTGATGGCTATTTAATGATTACAAATTACAAAAATTGCTGAACCTCTAATATTCCTCTAATAATATATTAAGTTTCCCTCCCAAATTTGCTATATATAAAACCTTCAATGAACAACCAACTCATCATCGAAGCAAAATAGAAACTAAACTAATCATAAAAAAAAGATGTCTAACATAAACAACATGACAATAATGTTATCAAACTACTTCCACTCTCTTTCCCAAACCCCTCAGAGGCTGAGAAAAAGGGTACTAGCAACATGGACACCAGAGCAAGAATGGAACCAAGTGAGGCAGAGGTCTGGTGCAGACATGAAGAGGAAGCTGAATTGGTATGATCTTGTTGCTCTTGGTGTTGGAGGAATGCTTGGTGTTGGTGTCTTTGTCACCACAGGTTCTGTGGCACTTCACCACTCAGGTCCTTCAGTATTCATATCATATATCATTGCTGGAATCTCAGCTCTTCTATCTTCTTTGTGTTACACTGAGTTTGCTGTTCAAGTCCCAGTTGCTGGTGGAGCCTTCAGTTACTTAAGACTAACCTTTGGTGAGCTTCCTTTCTTTCCTTATTTAACCTCAATTATTATATCTTTAACATATTAGAACAACAGATGAATAGTTATATCTTTAACCCAATAAAATAATAGAAAATCTGGTTTTTCTATCTCTGAAAAAGATTGAATTTTAAAAGCTTAGTCTGAGACATTTTAACTCATATCTGTTTTTAGTATAATATATTTATATGTCTTGTTATTTATATATTTCTATCTTGTATCAACCATCAAATTCAATGATACAACTATAAAATTGTCGTTGAGGAAGGGACCATATCCACATGGCATCGACCGTTGTGATCACTATGTAAACATTTTCCCGTCAATTTTCACATTGCAACGTAACCATGCCACAATTTATTAAAACTATATGCGGTGGCCTATTTCATTAAATATTTTATTGTGTAGTTTAAAAATCGATAGAAAGAAACACGTAAATAATTATATTTATGATACTCTCTTATTGGTGTCTTTTTCTGTATTTGTGTTATTTTTTGAATATGCTTTCTTTTTTTTTATCTTATATTAAAATTCTTTATTTTAGGGTCACTAACAATCGAACTCTAAATTTTTAGGTCATGAAAATTCTGTTATCGTATCATAAAATTGTTCCTCCTAAAAGTTTAAACTAATAAGAGAAAATACATTAATGATTATATCTTTAATATAATTTTACTATAATAATGTTGATTCTCTTCCACTACTAGCTCCTTTTGAATTGTACCTATATTTTCTTTCAAATTAATAATACAATTTTGATTATCTGTGATATATAGGAGAATTCATGGGATATTTTGCTGGGGCAAACATACTAATGGAATATGTGTTTTCAAATGCTGCTGTTGCAAGGAGCTTCACAGAATATTTGAGCTTTGCTTTTGGACAAAATGATCCAAATGTGTGGAGAGTTGAAGTTCATGGAATGCCAAAGAATTACAACATGTTGGATTTCCCAGCAGTGGCTCTAATACTGCTTCTTACTCTCTGCTTGTGCCATAGGTTAATTTGTTTCTTCCTTTAATATAACAGAAATCTACGTTTTCTTATTGTTACAAAACAAACTATGTTTGGTATCATTTTGGTGTTGGTTTTATAAATGATTGAAAGGATAAACTACTACTACTACTACTTTTATTATTATTTTTATTATTATTAATTGATTGGTGCTAGTGGAGTTTGAAAACGATAGGTTCTTTTGTTTATTTGTTATTAATTATTTTTGCAGTACTAAGGAAAGCTCCATATTGAACCTAATCATGACAATATTCCATGTGATTTTCTTTGGATTCATCATAGTGGCTGGTTATCATAATGGAAGTACAAAAAACTTGGTTAGTCCAAAAGGGATAGCCCCTTTTGGTGTTAGGGGTGTTCTTGATGGAGCAGCAATAGTATACTTCAGTTACATTGGGTATGACTCAGCTTCAACCATGGCAGAAGAGGTCAAAGATCCTTACAAGAATCTTCCCATTGGAATTGTGGGTTCAGTTCTTATAACCACTTTGCTTTATTGCCTTATGGCCCTCTCTTTGTGCATGATGCTTCCTTACAATAAGGTCAGTATCAGTGTCACAACTATATATCAAACTCTAATTATTTATCACCATATACATTATATTATATGTGCTTATCAATTCTATATATATATATATGCTTCTTTACAACTTACAAGCTTCAGTTGAAGTTCACAACTTATTTCATCACATATTTTAGTTCCCACAACTTGAGGACTAAGTCAATAAAAAATATAGAAAATTAGTTTTTAATTAGTCAATTCTAAGATTTAAATTTATAATTTTAATTAAATATTAAAACTAAAGATTTATGATTTAGATTATAAAAATAGTTTTAAAAAATGGCTAATATTAATTAAAAAAAATTGATTCCTTATTAACGACTTTTAAGTCCTATATAATTTTCCACTCGGTTAGATAGATATAATATACATAATTTAGAAATATAAGAGTAAAGTATTATTTTGAATGTTTAGGTTGAATTTTAATTTGGTTTCGAATATTTTGGACGGTATATTTCAGTCTCAAAAATTTTTAAATATCCTTTTCAATTCTAAAAATAGTTTTAAGTAGGTTTAATGTTGTCCCACCATTAAATTTAACATAAATAATTCGCATATTAAAGAGATAATAGCATTTGATTTTTGTATATAAGTAAAATTGATCCACCAACTATTACTAATATAAGTTTTTTCTCTACTTTTGAAACGTTGATCATTGATTGTTAAGATTTGGACTTTTGTACAAAAAAGAAATTGAGAAAAAGAAGTGTTATTTTTTTTAACACATAAAAGAAGATATAACTTAACTAGTAACGTTATTAACGTTTACGTCACTCATTTTGTTAAGGGTTTAGTACGATTTTAATCCCTAAGGCAGGGGCTGAAAATTTATTTCGTCTCCGGCCTTTTTTTCACTACAAAATGGTCCTGAAGGTTTAACTTAATTTAAAATCGTCCTTTGGACAAAAATACCCTTCCCCTTCTTTCCCAAAATAATCGATTCTTCTTCTCAGTCACAGCAATACCAGTACCCTAGTTCCTTACCTCAATCACAACCATATCTCTTCTTCACCTCAATCACAATCATATCTCTTCTTTTTCTTCTTCTTCGACTAAAATTTCAACTACAATTTTAACAACAGGAATATAATTTCAAAGGCAATAACAAAATTTCAAATAACGAATATAAAAAAAATCAAAACAGAGAAGAAGAACACAACAGCAACAAAATTTTAATATATCAAAATCAAAACAAAAAAAAGAAGAATGGAATAGAAATAGAAACAGAAACAGAATAACAGAAAAAGAAAAACAATGAAATCAATACCCAAGATGGAATCAAAGTCAACAACAACAGTGTGATTAACAAAATCAGAATTAGAACAGAAGTAAAATAATAAAAAATAGAAGCTAAATAATCAAGTTAATCTGAATCAGAATTAGAACCTAGCGGCGAGCAACAAGGAGCAGCAACGACGTGCGACAAGCAGCGGCGAGCTAGCGAGGAAGAGGAGTAGCGGCGAGGATGCGAAGTAGCAAAGGAGCTTCGGCAACGGCATTGGGTTCAACGGATGGCAGCGGTGGCAGCTGGCACGATGGAGGTGACACTCCTCTCCCTTCCCCTTCGCGTGATTCCCTTCCCTATCTTGGCACCTTCTCTTCCCCTCTGTTCGCTTGCCGTTAGTGTGAGTGAGATCTGGAATCCCTCCCCTCTCCCGTTAGTGTGATCGAACGACGAGAAGCGACAGCAGCAGCGAGGAGCAACAGCAGCGAAGAGTTCTCCTATCTTAGAAATCAAAATCGTACTTAACCCTTTTGTTAATTATTAGTGTCAAATTTAATAGTTCGGACCATATTGAACTTATTTAAAACTTTTTAGAATAGAAATAGGATGTTTAAAATGTTAGAGATCAACTTAAAATTTAATTCAAATATTAGAGACTAAAATAGTATTTTATCCTAAATAAAATGGTAAGTATTGGTGTGTTATATGGTAAGTATTGGTGTGTTATATGGATATAGCAGGGGTAATGTTGCATTGAGATCGAATAAAGTGTTCTAATAATGTTACTAATATAATAATAGCAAGAAAATGTTAGTACTTTATATTGTTATCAGGACACTTTATTTATATTTATATTTAGGAAATGATTTTGTTAAAGAGCTAAATTATTTTTCTTTTTTTACTAACAGTCAACCAACAAACTAACGAATAATGAGTAAAGATTAAAGGTAATAAAAAAATATTGGATAAAAAAATATTGGATGAAAAATAAAATTTGTCAATCTTTAAAAATATGTACTCATTCTTATGATACATCATCATGCTTAATTATTTCAAAATATTAACTATGTGTATAACAGTCAGTTTAATATATAAAGATAGGAACGACTTATTTTCTTTCTGTATATAATATAAGTTTTTTGTAGTGATAAATTGAAGATACGCATTATATATTAATTATTGCTCTTTTGTATACATGATTTGATATGGTAGATATCAGATAATGCATCATATTCAATTGCTTTCCTTAAAATTGGTTGGAATTGGGCAAGCAACATAGTTGGGGCAGGTGCAAGTTTGGGGATTGTGGCATCTCTCTTGGTAGCCATGTTAGGCCAAGCAAGATATCTTTGTGTTATAGGAAGGGCAAGGTTGGTGCCATCTTGGTTAGCCAAAGTGCACCCTTCAACTGGCACCCCATTGAATGCCACACTATTTTTAGGTAAGCAAAATAACTATATTATTCTATTTAAAAATTATCTTTTGTAATAGTTAAATTTATCAGCATTTTAAAGTTTCATGATTAATAATATAGTACCCAATTATATTTTATATATACTATTATTATATATATCTTGTAGATTAATAATTATTAAGACACAAACTAATTATTCAAACTCAATTAATTAGATATACATATTTTTTTATGTTATGTTAGGCCATCTGAACAAATCTCTATCTTTAATTTCTTCTAAAAAATATCTCATCTACTTGACATTCTCATGCACCTTTTCTATATAATAATGTTTCTTTAACTGTCACTACACAGAGTACACATATCCCTTCCTGGTAACCAACAGTCATATGGAAATCACTAAAAAATATATGCAATGTTGCTACTTTTGTTAAAAATAAGAAATAAAAAAGAAGTTATGCTTTGAAGCTTTATATAATTAATTATTTTTATGAACTCCGTTCATTATTCCATCTATATTTTGCTTATTTTAATAAGTATAAGTCAATTCTAAAAAATTCTTCTTTAGATATTTTTAAAAATATTTTTAATTTTTAAAAACTACAAGTATAAACATATAAATTTTTTAATTTACCAAAAACAAAATAAAATATTTATGCCACTTCTTTAAAAAGTTTTATCGAACCAAATCTTACCTGATACTTTATCAGCCTTCTTACATAATAATTATTTAAATAAGGTTGGAGATCACCGGATCACATAAACATAAAGATAATATGTTATGATTTGTTTTGTTTCTATTATTTTTTATTATATTATTACTGTTAGAAAGCAATTTAAAATTATATTATTAGAAATAAATATTTTTTATTTTTATTTAAAAATTAAAATTATACAGTTACTTATACCATATGAAACTAATCAATCTGCTACTGCAGCAACTTTTACTTAATTTTTTGTCCTATAACCTCACGACATAGTCTTGAATATTACCTGAAATTCTAATAATCAAATAGTAGTGATTAAAAAATTTTAACAAGTAACTCGGTTACTACAAAACATTATATGATCAATTCATATTAATAACTCCATAAGTTCAAATAAGTACTTATTATTGAAGCACTCCCTCATTCTTAGATGAGAAATACTTTCGCCCTCTTAATTTATTAGATGCTCTAAATTAGTTTTATGATGTTTAAATCAATTTGTTTTAGTTGAGTGGTTGTCTCATTCATCTGCTATCGAAAATTTGAATCTCATCTTATGTATACATTAATTTATTAACTAATAATGACAGATTTTTAAATAGAATTCAGATTTATAATTAGATTTTTCATTAACCTATCGTATTAAGGGCACATATCATGAGAAAAAAAAAAAAAGAATTACTGTGATCAAGTGTACTTGACTTTTAAAATAGAGGTGACTAATAAATTAAATCAAAGTAGAATAATGACTTGCTTTCAGATCTCACAATAATTTTTCTACCTAATTTCACTAGTCCTATTAAGGTGGAACAGGTTCACATCTAAATTCACAAACATCAGAATACTAGATAATGAAACTACTGTCTACCTATATGTATAATAAATCCTTTCTCACCGTCGTGTGAAAAAATTTCGTTTTTCACTTCCTCGATTAAGTTTATTTCATATCATGTTAAACTTTGTATTTCATAAGTCATCAAAATTTGGTTAATTTATATTTATATATATTTAAAATGTAGATTACTTTTTGTAACCGTCATGTTTTGCATTGCATACAACCCTTAATCAATAAATTAGTTGACTTTTCACTTTTATAGTTTTATATCATATACAGAGTATATACATCTATAAATACAACTGTGACTTGACAGGTACCAAATACCCGGTAATACTCTAGTACATGAAAGCATTATGTTGATTCATATCTTAATATTAAATATAATGTATGTTCTCAAATTAGATCCTTATTCCATAAAATAACACACATACCTAAATCGACACACATTATAGGTATACCGTATATCACAATATATTTTTTTTTTCAAAAAGAAAAAATTGTACTTGATTGTTATCTTACAATAATATCTAATTAATTCCAACCCAAATATTTCCTGTTGATTGTATTTGTAGGGCTATGCACAGCATCAATTGCGCTTTTCACGGAGCTTGACATTATAATTGAGTTGGTGAGCATAGGCACTCTTATGGTGTTCTACCTTGTAGCCAATGCTCTCATCTACCGTAGATACTCCATCACCCAAAATACCCATAATGCCCCTCCTCTCTACACACTCTTGTTCCTTTTCCTCCTCTCCCTAAGTTCACTATGCTTCTCCTTATCATGGAAATTCAATCAACAATGGTGGGGCCTACTCCTCTTTGGTGCCCTCTTCATAACCATCACAGCATTTTTTCAACTCGTGGTGGTCATGCACTATAATAGTAATAAAGTCGTAATAACCCTAACTCAACAAGATCCTCCTCATTGGTTGGTCCCATTTATGCCTTGGTCACCCGCTCTCTCCATATTCCTTAATGTTTTCCTAATGACAACGTTGAAGCTACTCTCTTTTCAAAGGTTTGCTATATGGTCATGCTTCATCACACTCTTCTATGTTCTCTATGGTGTGCATTCTACTTATCAAGCTGAGGAGATTGAGATGATGACTATTGTTAATAATAATAACAATAATCCATCATCAGCTGAATCCAATTTGCAAGCTAAGGTTGAAATACAAGTGCACTAATTATATGTTGAAGCATATATATTACTCCAATAATTTACAAGCGAAGGAGGTTGAAATTCAAGTGCAATATTATTAATCATTGTTAACTGAAGCATAATCAAATAACTTGATCCAAAGTTAGTCTAGTTGTATATATAAGCTAAGGCTGAAACTCAAGTGCTTGCATTATATCTGGCGAAGCAATTTCTTCAGCATGGTACACTAATTAATGTTAGTTGGCAATAAACAGATATAGATTATGGTTGAAATGATAATTATATTGATGGTGAGTTCTATGGTGTCTAAATTGCCTAACTTCTCTTTTAAAGTAAAAAATAAAATATTTAAAATAAAAAGTAAATCATGTAAAATTTATTAAATATTATTATTTATCTTTTTTAGTAACTTAGATACAAAGTAATAGGCACCGTAGGATTTACCAATTTATAGGGTTGTTAATTATATAGCAATGATGGAACAACATATTTGAATCTTTTGTTGAATAGTAGGTGTAAAAAACACTATTATGTTTTATCAGGAAGAGAGAGAGGGAATGCAGAGGACTCCAAGGCATTTCCATATTAAATTTTCTTCAACATGTACGAGGTCTAATAAATTCAATGTGCTCAAAATATTTTGAAATGAATAAAGTAAATTAATATCTTTTTAACAGAATATCATATACTTAAGTTATGATATCGCTCATAAAAAGAATATTATATGAACCACTAAAATATTTACATAATATAAGAACATTTATTTATTATCTTATGAACTTTTCTTTAAAAAATATGAGATGGAAATTTTTCTTTTAAAAGACATTACATAAAGTTGAAATGAAGTAGCACGCAATTAGCTTTAAATCCTAATTATATACGTATACTTATATACATTAACATTGTAAGGACTCGATTTTTGGTAAACAGAAATTTTTGACTATTTTGTAACTTATTTTGCAAAATACAAAATCACAGTTCATCATGATTTAGTGAGTTAGATCCAAATAAAAATAAATAAATAAAAAGACGAAAATAAATATTAAATATGACAATAAATGAATCAAATTTTATTTTACGAGAGTAATAAATTCTTTTGCTCAAATTTGACCTAGTAGAGATTTACTCACATTCATTTTAATCCACTTTTTCTCATTATAGACTTTTTGACTTGGAGTTTACTTTTAATGACAGTTTTGTGCACGTTGAAAAAAAGGTCAACGTTCCGAAAATCAGAGAACTATTCACATTCATTTTAATCCGCTTTTTCTCATTATAGACTTTTTGACTTGGGTTTTGCTTTTAATGACAGTTGTGTTGTGTGCGCATTAGGAAAAAGTCAACGCTCCAAAGACCATGGAATCAATAATAAATGTAACTGCCTCCTTGATAATCATATTTTAGGATTAATCTCAATCACTCATTCTTAATTTATTCTTTCAAATTTATTCTTTCAAAGAATAAATTTTAGTCGTTTATTATTTTATGGCGTGGTAAAATTTAGTTCGAGGCAAACCTCATCCTAATTTTTCGAAATACCTCCTAAAGACCACGAATTCTCTTTTTTCTTTCTCAAGTAAAATGGTCCACTCTTCCCCTAAAGTGACCGAATTTCCTCTCTCTTTTACTCTTTTCGTAGTGTTTTTAATCTTAAGAAATTAATTGTGGTCAACTGTGGATAAACATCACATAATAAGCCATGACTCGGCTCCTTGGCCCCTCTCTCCTTACCCTTTAGACCTTGGTCTCGGATTTTAGTACTCTTTTACCACCATAATTGCATGTTTATTTCAGCCTTTTATTTAAGCAACCACCTAAAGTAAAATTTTGACCAACCTAGTGAGAATTGAGAGAGAAAGAACCGAGTTTTTGAGAGAGAGAAATAGTGCATTTTGTTACGACCCAAATTCCGGCAGGTCTGGGTCACTGTCAGTCATCAAGTGTTACTTCTCAGTAACCCTATAAAACTCTAGACTCGATAATATTTACTACATATGAGCCTTTCGTAATAACGGAATTGCATATGTTAGCTTATTTTTATTATCTACTTTTTCTTAATAAAACCCATTAGCCACAATCAAAAACATCATCAGAGGTATACAATACAAAATAAATACTAAACAAACAGCAAAATCAAATAACGTGATTACAGAAAAAATTTTCATACATATATACATCTCAAGTTAGTTCATACAAACTCGACATACTTAGATATATATATATACATATAGATATATATACAACTCACAACTTCCAGATACCTAGTTCATGTAGAAAATCTCTAGACTGGTTCCTGGGCTAACAAAAAAATATTAAGTACTATACCTCAAAAATGCGACAAAAGTGAAAGAAAGTAGAGTCTAGGAACAAAGACCATCTATCCTACAATCATTCTACCATCGAGGCATAAGTCTGCAAATATCGTCTCAGGACTAGTCTCGAGCACCTCTTGCAGCATCTCCTGTAGGGTCCTTAAACACATGCTCCTTTGATACCTCTATGAATAGAACTCCAGTGGCGGCGACCAAGTAAGAATCCTCCATCTGTGGGGGAAAGGGGAAAAGAAGGAGTGAGAACTTACGGGGTTCCCAATAGAGTGACATCGCAAAAATACATCTCTCTCATGAAACCTAGAGTTCTGGCTCTCTATCATAATATTTATTTTCAGTTTACTTAGTCCTAAGTACTATACTAAATTACTTCGCTCCTTTCCGTACTTGCGAGAATTTACATAATTCTTTTTTGGCATCTTCTTTTGGGGTTCATGCCGTTTTAGTGTCATTATCTTAAACTAATATTCCTAGTTGCACTTATCCTCTACTTAATATCATGCAATTATATAAAACACAAACACAGTAAAGGTACAAGTAATATACATTATACAAGAAGCAAATAACACCAATAGGAAGAATAAGAAGTAAACAATCATAATCAAATGCGCAAACAATATGATGCATGTCTGTCCCTAGTGCAGACCATGAGCTCACGCATCGGTTATCTATCCACAACCCGATGTTACCCGAGGTTACACTCGGATATGGTTTCTCAACTCAATCAATAATGTAACTCAAAGGTATGCGCCTGGAAGAGAAACGACTTTCCCAGTAGGCGTCCTTACCCCCGCACGTTTCTCATTCTCACCAGATAATCCGCTTTGGTTTCGTCGAAGCAAACCTCACCCTTTCTCACCAGACAATCCGCTCTGGGTCCATCGGGACTACCAATAATCAATTTTGGTCCTCTTCAGAATATTCACAGTCAATTCTGATCTTCCCCAGAATATTCACACTTAGCTAGTACATCCATTCTGACCAAGAGTTCTTCTCCCAACTAGTATGTTTTTTCTGGATGGGGGTCTCTCCTAGCTAATAAAATATGTCCCATACCGTATTTTATTAGTTCGGAGACTCTCCCTCACTGAGCACTTAATTAGTGAGGTTGTCTGGCCAACGTTACCTTAGTGGAACTTACACAGTTTCTTGGGTCTATCCTTTACTTCTAATATCTTAATATAATCATCTTGCTAACAAATTTATACTCCTAATTATTTTCTCAACTTATTTGATTTATTGCCTCCTCGGCGACCAGATTTCTAATTAAAATTAAAAATACTAAACAGACTCAGAATTGCGCAAATTTTATATCCATGCGTCCATATCGAACTAAAATTTCTAAAAAATTAAGAATCACATTTTCCTAGGCAGTCTAGCTCTACTTATTGAAGAAAAACCGAGACCCCTATATCGATTTCTCGGGACAGCACCTTGTTTCCTCGCAAGGTGGGTATATATTGCGAAATACTAGCATAACGACTCAACTCATTAATGGAGGTATTCTAGGACTCTAACGGTTAGTTTAGTTTTAGTTTTTGGTTTTCGTATTAAGAATTGAATTTTCTATAAATTTTCAATGTCTTGCTACTGTGCTAACAAATTCTGAGAAAACAGCAAGTAGTAGAATTTTCATATATCATGAAATTTCAATTCTAACTCAATACCTCTAAATTTTGGTGGAATTATAACAGATACATCCAAGTTTAATTTAAAATAAGTTTTAGACTCATATAATATCATATGAGAAAGTTATGTAACCTTAAATTCTGTTCTGTTTTACTTGCTTCTGTTTGAAAATTTCACTGAACTAGTCACCATCTAAGTTACATAATTAATTCTCTAAAATAGCTATAAATCTGAAATTTGAACCAATTATTCTAGGCATTTCAATATTTTCATTGTCACAAATTTCAGGTCAAAAATCATTTAGAATCAAAAGATACTCGAATTGGAAGATGATATTTTAAAATCTGAAAAACAGGTTTTAAGTAGAAAACAGTTTAACTTTCAAAAATCATAACTTCCAATCCACTAATCATCTAATCATTTTGAAATTCTAGGAAATTAACTAGATACATCAAATATTCATATAAAATTAGTTTTACTCTGATTGCATGTCTAGAATGAGAGCAATAAATCGGGTAGTTTGTTGGCTTCACTAACTAAGTTCTACAAAAACTGGTTTACTTAACCAGTGAGCTCGTCTTCTTCTAAGGTTCATAACTCTTTCTCTAAAGCTTTAATCCTATGAAATTTGGTATGGTTATACTAAGCCGTCCTAACTTTTATTTGGTTTAAGTTCCAAAGCATTCTCTTTTCGAGAACAAAAGTTATGCATATTCTGTTTTGAGAGATTTTTGTTTAGTTAACCAGTGAACCGATTATCTTCCAAAGTTTATAACTAATTCTATATTTGCTATGGCTCTGAAATTTGAATTGAATTAACTAGACATCATTGGCTTTCATTTGGTTTTGGTCTCACCAGAACAACCCTTCTGGATTAGAAGTTATACATCTAGGGAATTACTACTCTAAATCTGGAAATTCTGTCTAACTAACAGTGAGCAATAATTTTGTAAAATCCATAACTCCCAATATATAATTCCAAAAATTATGAGCTTTTGAAAAAACAAAATAGACACCTTAAAGCTTTACTCCCAAGTAAGTTCACACCAAATCGAGTTCTGGATCAGTACCAATACCTCATGCAAATGGCTGGTATAATTTAAGGAGTTATAGGATTGCATGTCAATAAAACAGTAAATATGTCATTTTGTAAATTGCATAATTAATTCTATAAAATTGGATTTGTCCTGAAATTTGGTCACACTATTATTGACATATCAATCTCTCATCTATCTTTGGTTGCATCTTAAAAAAATTTAGAATTTAAAAGTTACATATGTTGGAATTCGCTACTGCAATAGCTTTAAAACAGATTTTTCAGTAGAAACCACTTACTTTCAATAATTTTTATCTTCCAACCTACTCATCAGAAAACTCTGAAATTTTTAGAAAAGGTTCTAAACTCATCAACTATTACTAGAATATTTATTTACCTAATTTTGAGTGGCTGGATTTTACCCAAAAATCAGACAAGTCACTATATCGGTAACAGATTCTGCAGCAATTAGCTTAGGTTTTAACTAACCAATTCGATTATCTAAGCTTCTAATCCTCTTCTAATCATTATTATACCTTTCTTAAACTAGCTTAGACTTAATTATCTTAGCCTTACAGCCCCAAGAGCTCAGCTCTTATTCATTTTCATCGTTCATTTATCATATAATATCATACAAGAGCAATATAGTGCAACAATCAATCATAATAGCACTATAATCATAATCATCATACTTAATCAGTAGTAAATACATTAAGCAATCATTCATTTCATCATCAAAATATCATCAATGACATAATCATAAACATAAAATTAACCTAACCTAACCCCTACCACGTTGGAGTTCACTCTTGATCACACTCGGTTCAAGCTCTCTCTTCCTTTCTCAGTTAGTTTCCCTTTTCTTGGCTTGTGGTCAGCTGTTCTAACAGAGTTCTAATAGAATCAAAAGAAAGAATCAAATTTCGTTAATCACAAGGCCATTCGGCCAATTCCAAGCAGAACAGGGGAAAGATACTCACCCTCCTTTGCTTGTGATTTCAGCTTGTTCTAACAGAATCTAACAAAAGTAAACGAAGGAATCAGAATTTTGTATTAGAAGAGAAGAAAATAACATTGCTAGTTCTTACTAACAACGAAAATCGAAGAACAGAGGGGGTGATGGGCTGCGTCCTTCTCAGCTTTGGTCAGTCACTTCTTGACCATCACTTCCCCCCGCCTCCTGAACTTTCGCTTGTCCAGCTCCCTCTCTCTTTTCTTGCTTCTATTTTTGCGTCGCAATGAAGACCTAGAAGAGGCATATGGTTATATAAATAGAAGAAGAAGGAGTGGGGTGAGGTGGTGAAGAGAGTTGCACTGGGTACCTCTTCTTGTAATACCTAATCAGAAGCCATCATTCCAAGCAGTGACCAAGAGGTGGAACTGGGATTGGAAATTCTTCGTGGTGCTGTCCTTAGAAGAAGAGAGAATGAGTTTAGGGCTAATCAGGGTTAGAGTTCTTTTGATAATGTGTATGATCATGGTTCGATTAAACCAAAGGAAAAGAAAGTGATTTAGTGTGTGCTGGTTCATGATTAACTAATTTTAATAATATATCAGAACTTAATTAGTTCATCAAATAAATAATTAAGGATATGGTAATTGATAAAAAAAATTTGGTTTTAAGCTTGAGATAATAATTATTTTGTAGTATTCCGAGGGTTACCTGAAACTGTAGGTCAATCTCGAATAAGATCTGCGGTGGTGGTCGGTGCTGCTCTGTCTGACTTGTTAGATTTGGTGGAGCTACTGATCCTTCGTCACCAGAGAGTGGTGGTATCTACAAGAGACTCCGATACTTAAGTTAGCATGTGTTTTAGGCAGGTTTTTTAGTAGAATCAGAGCATGAGTTATACATGGATGCTCTAGTGTATTTATAATGATGTAGAGTGGGGTCTGTCTAAAATCAGCCTACCTCTTATGAGCTTATATGATACACCATTCAATTTGAAGCGTTAGATTAAATTGATAAATGATCTAATGATTTATATTTAAATTATTATTAATTTAATAAAAATTACACTTAAAGATATCAAAACTTTTGATATTTTAAAATGGCCCAATATAAAACTTCATAACCAAACCCTTATTTGCTGCAGCTATGTGCCCCTACCTCTTCCCTCCACCCACTTCCTCAAACGATCAAACGATGGTTTCTTCCTTTTGGTCTGCCTTCTTCTTCTTTGCGATGTCTCTCTGCTTCTTTCTCTATTCACTGTCCTCTACCTTCTTCAACAACGACTCTATTTCGTTTTTCTGCTCAAATTTCTCAAACCTTTTTAGGGTTTTGGTCAAAAGAGGATGACCTTTAATGGAGCCTCCAGTTGGAAACAAGTTCCGTATCGGTTGGAAAATCTATGGCAGATTCTTTGGAGAGATCTATCTTGGTGAGCTTTCTCTTTTTAGGGTTTATTAGATTAATTTATTTTAATAATTTTTGTGTGGGTACTAATATTCAGACAAATGAAGAGGTTGTGATTAAACTAGTGAGTACTCTGATCTACTTGTGTTAATTTTGAAAAAAAATAATAATAATCAGGAGGGGCAGCTGCGGTTGCAAAAGGGAAGAGAAGGGCGGTGGAGGAACCAGTGGACAAGGCCACTCTTCAGAAGCAGAGACACATGATCAAGAGTCTGCTGCTAGGTCCAAGAAACGCAAACAGGTACTTACCCCCTTTTTCAAAATTTTTTTAATAGAGTTTCTTTCGTTATATATTTTGATTTAATGTTTTGAAAAATGAAGATTCTTATGTGGTAAGTGATGTTCACTTTTGCTGGGAATCTCACTATTGGGGCTATAATTGTTGAGTTGAAAGGAACAGAAACTGAATTAAAATTGAGATTTTTCAATCTTATCTCTATAGCTTTAAATTACTTGTTGCAGCTTCTTGAGTTCGTCATTCCAGTATCCAGTATTGAAAATTGGTATAGAAGATCAATCTTTTATTGACTCTGTTATGGTGATGTGAAAATTGGTGATTGGATTTAGATCTAATTGATTATGGAATACCCATGAGCTATCAACAGTGAGTAGAATAAATTCAAACTTTGTAAAAATAAAAAAGTTTATGAAAATACCCTAAGGCTTTTTATTGTGTTTTGTTTCTATTTTTTTGCTTTAAACTAGTGGTATACTATGTTGCATATGTGTATTCTAAAATTTATGAAAAAGTTATTGAGAATGTAAGAAGTTTAAAATGTTAGTATTGATGCATATGCACATTTGATATGCATAGTTGAACAAAAATGAAGTGTTTTGGCACCATAGATTGTGGAACATGTTAGATTTTCAGTAGTTGCAATAATACTAATTGTGTATGTTATTGTTTCCTTTAGCTTTTGGAATTGGATCTGAGCTTGTAATTTGAGATAGTGACATTACTGATATTGGATTTCCAATCTCACCATTTTGGTGTTATTAATGTGGAAGACACGGTGTATGTGTGTCTTACAGCTCTTGTCCAGTGGCTAAAATTCTAGGGACATCTGCTCTTCAAATTGCACTCTGATGAAAAATTTCAGTTGAGGCAAGGCTTGCAACACTTCTGATGGAAAATAAGGAGTTTTCAGAAGCTTTGAATTTACTAAGATCTAAGACCTCTTTGTTTTTTAATGAGGATTCCACATGTTAATATCGACTACTGTACAGCAGTGTTGTCAATTTCCCACCAAAAATATTCCTGCACAAGTGATCTAATTTAATTTAGCTTTCCCATAAAAATGCCAAAAGGGTGATCTGATCATATGAAGGCAGTTAGATTGAACTCTGTCTTATTTGACAATATTATTAATATTATTATGGCTTTGATTTGCTATACTCTTTAATTTATATGGTGTTCTACATGGATCTGGTTATGTGGAAATTATTTTAGCAATTACTTGGATTGTAATATCATTTTTGGATACATTACTCAAGTCAATATGTGTTAGAGATATAGCTTTCATCCTGTTTTGCTTATCATTTTTTTTCTTCCATTATCATGGTATAATTTGGCTGAATTAGTATATAATGCATGTCTATTAATCAACTTTATCATTGAATAAATATCTTTGTTACTTGTGCGCTATTACTTGGTAGTTTCAACAAATTATGAAGTATTAGCCATTTAGCCTGTTAATCCATGACAATACAGCTTCATATATCATGCCTCAAAGCAACAGATTCTGCAGAGCTTTCTCAGCGTACATGAGCAACAATGGGAAATAGCTGAAATAGCTGAAATCTTTCAATGAAAAGAGCATATGCTATATCCACCTAAAGTTTATAGAATTCATTACGTCTCACAAAGCTATTTTTCAGCATGACGATATCCATTGATTCCCATAAATCCAACTAAGCTATAAAATGAATCAAAATTCCAAAAATCACTAAAATGACTGTACAATCAACCATGTAAATTCATTTTATGAAGTCTAGCAAACTGTAAAGCAATTTTACATCAATCAAAAGTATTCTTGGCTGCAAACACTAAACAACAACAATTATCCAAATATAAGTGCATTCACAAAAAAAAATAATAAATAACTCATTCTCCTATTCTAAAGTATTTAAGATTAAACAGAAAAAAAAAGTGCTTTTAAATCTATCTTTGATTGCTTCAACAGATGGTTCACACCTCTGCCTCATCATCATCATTTGCCCCTAAAATATAAGCAACATATTTTTAAGTTTAAAAAGAGTAAAATAAGTATAGCGAAAAATAAATAAAATTTAAAACATTTTATATCACCAGAATCGTAATCCATTGAGGACTCAGTCTCGTCACCACTTTGTTCGTAATACCTTGAGGAATCTAAATATTCCTGGATCAAAACAGCAAATAGGAAGGCTTATGAGCTAGTCATACAATATTATATGTAACAATCTTATCAATATCTTCCCAAGAGTTTATGCGATATTGATCCATATCCACCGCATCAGAAGTTGCGTCTTCATCCACATGATTACTAACATTGTGCACATTTTGATCACTTGTGTGTCTTTGACTATTTGATGCTTCCTGCAATTTATAGTGACTTACGTTAATTACCCAAAAATAGCATAAATTAAGTACAATTTATAACCAAATAAGCAAAACGAACCAATAACCATTGAATTTTCAAAAAGAATCACAATACTAATTTCTGAATTTTCTTATGGCAGCTTAAACTCTATCTCGTCTCATATTTTGGCGATTAAGATCAATTATATAGATTCATAGCCAAAATCAATATAAGATATACCTCATACTAATATCCTTTCAAGAGTAATTCATGTACAACTAAAACTATCAAAATTCCCAAATTACAAAGCCAATAAGAACTCCAAAGTCTACAATAAACCTAAAATATAAAGCAACCATAACATGAACACACTGCTCAGTGCTCACACCACTAGTTAGATTTCAAAAAGTACAATTTTGATTCCTTTAGAAATAGAAATTAAAATTGTAAACCTGCAATGGCTGCATGCAAAATACAAACGAACTACACAATTCTCATACTATTGTTTGTAAAATCCATGAAGTCTCATGCCTCACTATGTCAGATACCAATAGAACAATAATGGAGAATTACAATTGCTACATATAATTATCAAATTGGCATGAATCTTAACTACACCAACATGCTTGTTGCACAAAACTGAACAAATATAGCCTACAACTCCTGAATCAGAACAAATAAATAGAACAAAAAAATTGAATGAAATCAACGAAAGGAAAAAATACAACAGATTTATACAAGGGAGTGGAGGAATACAACAAGAAGATAAAAGGAACAAAAAGAAAATTAAATCAATGAAGTAACTTTATACCTGAGTCTGAGGCTCCATTATTACTCTGGAAGTGGAGGATGAAGGGGGAGACGGAGCACCACAGCACTGACGACCACTCGACGAGAGAAGAGAGAAGAGAGAAGAGAGAAGAGGGGACAGGGAGGGAGAGCTTACGAACGACGCTGGAAGATGGATTGGACGACAGCAGCGAAGGCTCGGCTGGACGGCGACAGTGAATGCTGAGACCAGTGAAAAGTAGAGTAGGTGGCGGTGACTGGTGAGTTAACAGGGAAAGGAATTGGGAATTAGGGTACTGTATGGTGAGTTTGGGGTAGGGCTGAATTTGGAATGTGGTGAATTAAGGATTTTATTAGTTAAATTAAAAAAATATTTATGATAAACATAAATAAATTATTATTATTATTAAACCCTCATATAGGGTATATTTATAATTTAAATTTTATGTCTATTAAAAAAGTTTAAAAGACTTGAGCTTACTAAAGACAGACCCCACTTCATTTCCTTGTTAGGTGGCTACTTGTTGTTTGTGTTAATTGTAAATTTTTATGCTGTGTGAATTTTGATGTTGTGTGAATTTTCGGTCTATTTGTGAAAGATGGTGTGTATATGTTGCTTTCTCACTGCTTAACTTGGGATTATGGCATGGTGAGTGTACCAGAAGTCTAGCACAATAAAAGAAAAAAGTAAGTTACCAAAATAAATTATTTGTAAATTAATATTACCAAGGATACAATTTTTATATATTAAAAACGTAAATGCTACTTTTTTATTATTATAGAAATCACGATAAGAGTATCGAGGATTAGGGTTTGAAGGCAAAGGATTCGATGGTGCTAGAATATTTGGACTATTAAATGGTCCTATAACAAAATATATTTTTTAAAGTTTTTTAATAACGGTTAAATAATCTTTTTCTAATTTTAATTACAAATTAATCCCATATATTTTATTTAATTATAAAAACTATTTTTTCTTTTATAAATTATTATTTTATGAATCAACTATTATGCTTGTTAACAATAAAAAACAAAAACAATAATGAATTAGATCTTCGATTGATCATAATAAAGTTTTTGTCCATTCTAATGGATTAAAAATTTATATTTGATCTGTGACGTTCGTCCAGGACCGTGAAATCGTGTTTCCTTGAAAACCAATTGATTGGATTACAGTTTATCACAAAACAATCAATTGAAAATTGCAAGGCAGCATGGTTTTTGCATAAATCAATCGATTGGTCATAGTATGTCAATCGATTGGACGATGAATAACATGTGGATTTTTTATAATTCAATCGATTGTTTATACCTTCCAATCGATTGAAAGCTTCAAAACAACCTGAGGTTCACAATTCAATCGATTGTTTTTGTTACTCAATCAATTGAATTCACCAAAATAATATGGATTTACCCAATTCAATCGATTGAAGTGTGTACGTGAATTCCAATTCAATTGATTGGCATGAAAATTCAATCGATTGGAAAGTGAGGTAAATGATGTTTTTTCTGCATTCAATCGATTGGTAATGTAATCCAATCGATTGAAATTTGAAATGTGCTATCTATTAAACTAGAAAGCCATGCGTACTCACACCCACTCTCTCCCTGTTTTGAAACCTAAGAACACCATTTCAGTTCCTCCTTCCTCTCTTTAAAATCCAGAAAGCTTCTCTCTTCTTCTTTTCCAATCTCACCAACATCCACTCCAAACTACATACATAATATAAACCCTCATCCAAATCCTTACAAAACCCGCCAAACCAATATTCCCATAATGGCCAGAACTAAGAACGCCAAAAGAGCTAGGGTTGAGGGAGAAAGCTTTGCCTCCGCAAAACTAATTGCTTCATCCCATTACATGGCAAGGTGGCTGCCGTCTCCGAGGGCATTAAAGAACTATGTGGAGAAGTTCGAGTCAAGGGTAATTGTTCCTCCCAGGTACATAACAGCCGAGTTCATTCATAATAGGCATTATAATTTGGTGTGGAATGCTTTGCAAACACAGCACTTAACTGATTTTGTACAAACTAAGGATAATTATTACCTGCACTTGGTTAGGACTGTTTATAGTATTTTAAATTATATTGTTCCTGAACTTGATGAAGAGGGTGAGGAGGTAATGCCGCTGATTGAGTTTGATTTAGGGTCACAACATTATAGAGTTACTTTGGAACAATTAACTGAACAATGGAATTTAGTTTATCATGGAGCAAAATTTACTGGAGGTATTGCGGCAGATGAGGAATGGGGTGAATATAATAGATTGGTTGGTTTGCAAAGTCTACAGTATGAGAATCCACATATAGATGCTAGAGGTAATATAAGTTGCAGTGGGTTGGGTAATGAGCAGCATATATTAATGTATTTATTTTCATACATGTTGATTCCAAGAAAACATAACTATGGAATCTTGTTTAACGAAGATATTCTAGTACTTTGGGCTATGGTGACTGGAAAGGAGATAAACTGGCCTTATTTTATGGTTCATCATATGCTTGAAATGAAGAAAGAAAAATCAAGTGTTGGTTTAGGATATGCTTGCTATTGGACCAAGATTTTCACCTGGCTTGGAATTGACTTGAGTGAAGAGAAAAGTGTCGTCTTGAGTAATGTAGCCAAGATTGATGACAGCACTCTAAAATAAATGGGAAGAGATCCGGATGCCTAAGAACCTCAGATCCAAGGACAACCACAAGACCCTGAGGTGCAAGCACAATCACAGGAACCCCTATCACCACCCTCTCCTTCGCTAACATTGCGAGATTTGATGGATGAATTGCGAAGCATGAGAGTATATATGGAGAAGCAATTTGCTGATATGAGGCAGCGTCAAGACAAGCAAACTGAAGCTATCAATCGTCAAGGAGAAGCAATTGATCTTTTATACACTAATCTAGGCATCACAAACCCAAGGGGCATCATCCCAAGGCCTGGACCATGAAGAAATTGTTATCTAGAACTCCACATGATCCTATGATTCCCATTGATTCTTGGATGAGAGTTAATGTTATTGAGTTACAAAAAAATCTAGGACAAAATCTAGGTGTTATTTTCACTGTATCATTAAATGTGTCATTTCACTTTTGAGAGTCCTAGGTATTATTGTTCTTTGGGTATTTTGACAATTTTAAATGATTTCATCCCTGTAAATCTGGAAACTTAATTCACATGTAGAGTTCTTGAATATTCAGTGGGACTTTTGTATGTAGCTAAATCTTTTTTAAGTTTATCTATATCCTTAAGATGCAATCAGTTCTTGAAACCAATCGATTGAAAAATGCTTGCAATCAGGTGTTTGTATGGATTCAATCGATTGTTTTAGTAGTGAAATCAATTGCTGTACCCTCAATTGCTGATTCAATTGATTGTTTTCTTACTCCAATAGATTGAAGTACACTTAATTACTATTCCAATCGATTGTTTTGTTATTGCAATCGATTGGAGTATACTTAATTACTGTTTTCAATCGATTGGTTTTTCATGCAATCGATTGAATTATCTTCAATTACTAATTCAATCGATTGTATTGTTATTGTAATCGATTGAAGTACACTTAATTACTATTCCAATAGATTGTTTTCTAAGTACAATCGATTGAAGTATCCACAATTATTATTTCAATCAATTGGTGGGGGCCTTGATTAGGTATGGTGCCTATCAACCAGTTTTAATACTATTTTTATTTAATTATTAATCTGATGCGTCTAATAAAAATTATTATTATTAGTTGAGTATTTATCTACTTAAAAATAATTATAGATAAGATATAATCATATGAAATAATCAAATTTACTTTGTTAAATTGTAAATAAAAATCAAGATAAAATTTGTTTTGTATTTGATTTTAACCAAAAGATAAGATATCTTAAACAGGTTTAAGATTGTTCACTTAATTTAAAAATTAAAAAAAATAGAATTAAAATTTGGTTATCTTTTTTGGGTGTATATATATGTGCTCAATCCTATTAAACTTTTATACGTTCACAGTTTTTTTAAGTATTTACCTTTCAACTAAATCTACTCATACAATATTTTTCAGTTGATAATAATCATGGATATTCCTCCTAATGAAGATTTAGTCCTCAACAATGCATGTAATATATAGAATATGTCATTGGCTACAGATTGTGATATTATCATAGTTGATTTTGGTGATCGAATTGGAATTACAATTCCTAGTGCTAAGATAAGACGTAATCGGTTTTAAAATTTTAGTAGAATGTATTATGAGTAATTTAATCTTTTATGTTTTCATATTTCAGGATGATATAATTATCAATCATGATGTTATTCAAAGCAAGGATCTAAATAAAAGTGAAGAATTGTCTAGTAAAGTGGAAGAGGTCCTCCGTAGCATCGAGGTAATTTAATTTGACAACCAGTAATGCAATTTATATTATGTCATACAATCTATATAGTATAAACATTTTTTATCACTTTTTTTTATTTTTACATTTATATGACATTATTTTACCTAAAATATTTGCAGTCAATGAGAGTTGTAAACATGGCTCGGAACGAAAAGATTGATAAAATCCTTGAATCTGTTAGCCACATTGAGACAATGATATCACAACTCAGTCTGAACAATGATTTTGAGACTCCGACCAAGCTTTCTGTATAAAAGACACGTCCATTCTCAAATAAATTTAAGGCTAAGAGTTCAGATATTGATATTCATACTGCTATATCAGATGATGAAGATAATCTTATTGAACTGAACAAAGGGTCTTTCATTCACGATGATGCCTTCAAAATCGAGATCAATATGGACAACTCAGTATCCCCAACTATAAGAGCCGTAACAAAAAAGAAAAATATGAAGGTGTCTTGCCTGTAATGTTCAGGAAGGAACTTGTGCTTAACACACCCACACTGTGTTACCTCATTCCTATGATGCATGGACATTGACACGGACACAACACACGATACGATAGGGAACATGTGGACACACGAATTTAAAATTCTTATAAGACACATGAACACAACATATATATAAAATATAAAGTATTTTTTAGATAAATCGTAATGATATTTTGGTATTTTATTGATATTAAAATATAATTTAATTTTTAATTATTTTAATGTCTTTTTTAATTACATAAAGTATTTAAAATATTTTTTGTTTTAATAATTAATAATATATACTATTTCTAAACCCATTTCAATAATACATGTTAAGAATAAGGCTGGACACGTTGACACGTAATGGTATTTAGGTGTGTCCAAACATGTCCTGTGAAGAATTTTTTATTTTTTATTAAGACACGGTTGGACATGAAAAACACGCGTGTCAGACGAATATCAATGAGAGTCATGTTTGAAATGTGTTTGACACACAGACACAGGAAATAAGAAAAGTCTTCGTGCTTCATATCATAGTCATGCCCTCCTCATTACCTGGTGAATATCCTTTTGTATAACATGTACAGTTTATCCTATCTTTATCTTGCCACTATAAACCCTACAAAAATCATCAAACATGTTACAATTAGATTTGGAGTACAATTTGGGGAGGATAATTATAAAGGCAAAAATGGACTATATTGTTTCACCAAGGTTCATTTGTCATCTCAGCTAGTCGTTATTTGTTCTAGTGTGGCATGAAAGTGCCAACTTACCAATATTTGGACAAAAAGGGACTAAGGGACAAACATGGTGTAATTTTTCAATTTCAAGAACGTAATTAGTGCAACTAATTTAGTGCATTCGGCCAATTTCGGGGATTATTTTAGAGCTTAACTCTATTATTTTAGACAAATTAAATATGTTTTTTAAAATGTATATTTATGATGGATTTTTTAATATAAATAAAATAAATATTTTAATTATTGATATATGTAATTCTAAAAAAAATTATGTATTTAAATATTGTTCTTGCAGATAAAGTATATATGCATCTTAGACACTAAGCCATCGAGATATGTAAGGAAAAGTTTTGGCCTGACCACGGGTTCAACTGAGATGTGATACGTTTGCAAACAACATGTATCTCTATTTGCTTAGTATCCAAGATACATGTGTAGTAATTTTAGGTGCATAATATAACAACCCAACTTCTAGCATGTCATGACCAATGCTAGCCGCCAAGCGCTACTTCATGGCTTTCCATAGAGACTCTAGACCATATATTAAATATATAGATATGAGTCTGTAGCGCTAGTCGAGATCGCGTGTTAGATAAATATAACAGAATAGGCAATAGTTAAACAGATAATATTTACATGAAACATAGAAACCACAGAAGACATAGTAATATCATACATATATGCCTGAAGGTTCATTTAGTACATCATAGTTCACAAGGGGTTACGTTGTTGCTTATTCATGAAAATATTTATAGGCTCCATTATTTATACTAACAGGTCCTGACTCACAACACCCGTTCTAACTTATTTATATAGGTATTTATAAAAGCACCTAGCTCTCTAAAATTCTATACAGCACGAGGGCAAAGACTACTACTATTACTGCTACTATTACTACTATTGTTGGTCATTGATCCCTGGTAACTGAAGAAATACGAAAGTGCTGTGTGAGAGTAAAAGAAGTTTCTTTGACCCATCGGTAATGCTACTACTGCTTGCCCATCCCAAGGATGGAAACTCGAAAAAGATCTCACAGGTTTGCATCTGCAGAATGGGAGAAGTAAGGGGTGAGAACCTAAGGTTCTCAGTAGGGTACTACACGAAAAACCTAAGGGGTTTTGCAGCCTAAATCTAAGAGTTCGCATAGTTGTGTCAATAAGTCACATGAACAAGTGCAAGCACAAATATATAGCAGAATAGTAAACAAGTACAGAGTACAGGAAGTATAGATAAATTAAAATTACAGAGAAATGCAGCAACCAAATATGATGCATGTCTGGTCCCATGCAGGCTTTGAGCTCATGCAGGCTTTGAGCTCATGCGTCAGTTGACTATCTGCAACCAGACGTTACCTGTGACTAAGCCCGAATATGAGTTTTCCAACTACGTATGTTCTGCATACGTGCCTAATAGACAAAGCCATGTGCATTCTGACAACTGGAAATCGTCGCAGAGCTTGACGGCATAGTATGCTACCAGTTGGAGAAGCATGTTTCAATATAAAATGGGCATCCCCATATTTTATGGTTCTAGTTCTGTCGGAGTTGAAACTCCTTCTCCCTAGATAATTTCTTAGCATGGTTTTGGGTCCATTGGAGTAGATACTCCTCCTCTCCAAATAAACACTTAGCACCTTGGGGTTCACGGTTTTCTTTTTCTGTGGCACTTTTCAAATAAATTTTATCTCTAAGGAACTTTTCTGTCTGTTTTTTTATAAAACTTGTGCCCAATCTCTTCTCTTTAAATCTCTCAATCTTTGTCACATTTACTATTTTGCCCTTGGTACTTTTATATATTTCTAATTTTTCTTTTTGTATATAACTTCTTTTTTTACCCTTTTTTTTAGGCTTTTAGTGATGCTTTCACCACTAATGTTATTACTTTTCGATTTTACCCTTATAGCCTTCCTAACATACCTTTTTACCCTTTAAGTTAATTAAATTTTTACGTTTACTTTATGCCTAAAATTACTTTTTTTAAACCTAAGTACTCTGATTTTACCATTTAATTTTGTTTAGCGTCAAAATTTTATCGGATTAATCCTGATAGTTTTTGTTGACTTTAAAGAAACATTAAATTAAGTGATGACGACTAAACATTATTATTGGGTTAATAGCCCAATTATGTGTGTAACTAGGTTTTCTTATTGTGCAAAATTTTATAGAAATCAAACAGGCCCAATAACAAACAAACAAAGTTCAATGTTAATTCAAGCCCATGTTCATATTATTCAACTTATTCATGGCCCATAGAATACTTACCATCAAGGGAGGATGGTTCATTTCCATATGAACTAAAAGAGAAAGTAACCGAACCAGTTCTCTCTCTTTCCTTCGTCACTCTCTTCTTTCTTACCCACGTGAAATATTCCAAAAGTAAAGCAAGAAAAAAGAACTCTAATTAGGATTCACATTAAAGATGAAAAAGTGGGTTAACAAAATCAAGCACGAAGAAGAAAGTCAAATAAGCTAGGACTCTAAGTAAAGATCACATCCAAAGGCTAAATCAAAAAACGTTTTCATCTTTGTGTTTCATTGAAGATTGTTGAAGAAGACTTCCTTCTGCATGCACTGAATTGGAAATCTGATTAAAATAGAAGATATGGAGCTCTGCTATAAATCAAGGGTCAGAAAAATAACTTAGAGCCAAAGCATAAATAAAGGGCTCAGATCCTTGAAGCAATTTGAAAAAAGGATAAAAAAGAAGATGATAGATATGGATGCATGTAAAAAACAATCACTACTACTACTCTATCTTTCTTTTGCACTGTTGCTGCTGTTGTATTATAAGGAAGAAGAAAAATAAAAGTTTTTGAAGCCAAGTTTCAAGCTTTGAAAGCTTTACTTCTCTATTAAAGGGGTAAATGGCCAGAGATTGATTCAAGGAGTGAGCACACAGTTTGAATTCTCTTAGCTTACAAGCTATCCCTTTTTCTCCTTCAGAGTTTTACACTGAATTTTTTGTTCTTCAGTGTTCATCTTTTCTTTGTTTCTTTTCAATGAAAAAAGCATTATGTGAGAAATCAGTAAAAGCCATTGAGAGAAAAAGGCAAAGAGAGTTGTTAGAAAAAGCCAGAAAATTATGTCAAAACTCTTTTGTATGCTTTTCTGTTTTGTGACATGATCCTGAGGGGATTCCATTGCTAAGTTGAGTGAGAACTTAGTGGTTAAAAATCTAGGGAGTGAACCTTGTCAAGTCTAGCCTGGGTAGAAGTTGAGTTTATCCCAGATAAGATTGGGTTGAATCCTAGAAAATTTGGTGTTTGTAATCTTTGAAAGATAATGAAAATTCTATTACTATTGTGGGAGAAACTGGATGTAGGTCATATTGCACAATGTGACTGAACCAAGATACATGGCTATGTAATTTTCTTTTCTCTACTCTTCTTCGGTTTCCTTTTGTGAAGAGACAAAATAAAAATGTCTCATGCATTACCTTCATCTCAGAAGTCACAACTACTCAAAAAGTAAAAAGTTACTTTATTTCTGAAAACGTTGCGAAGAGACAAAATAAAATTGTTTCTTAAACTTCTACTTGACAGACACTTCAGCAACTATGTTCTCCTTCAAAACAAAATTAAAAGAAGGCAAAAATGTTCAAAAAGAGGCCATAGATTCAACCTCCCTTTTCTAGGCCATTCTAAAACCTTTAATTTTCTATGACCAAATTACTCTTAATATTTTTATTAAATGCCAAACTATTAGGAACCTAAAAACCAATTTACCCTTTATTAATTTATTTACTTGTTCTAATTACCGTTTTTTACTATTTTACTTCTAACTTTTACTAAAAAATTTTATTTAGGCCTAAAAATTTATTTTAAATATAATTTTGACCCAAATTATTTATATAATTATATTTTATAATTTTATAATTTTATTTTTTTAATTAAATCACATTTTTTTATCCTTTTTTACCCAAAAATGACCATAACACCTATTTTATTTTTACCTACTTATTTCATAAGATTAAAACTATTTTTTTAACTTATTTTTAACTATTTTTCACCCTAATTTTTGTGTTCTTAGTGGCTGAAATTTTTAAAGATGCAGTTTTTACATTTTTCCCAACTTTTAGTGACTTTTATGGCTTGAAACTTAAACCCTAATTGCATTCATATTTTTGACTTTTACCACACAAAATTCAGAGGCAAATATATTGCATATTACATATATTTAGCAAGCCAAAAAAGTGATAATTCATAGAATTTTTAGATTTACAAAACAAGCACAAATTCACCACAAAGTGGTTCATATGAACACCAAAACAAGCACAAACATATTTTAACTAATCCTAACCCTTGACCCTTATTTCATTCAAATCTTAGACCTTTCATACATTAGAAAACATGCACACAAAGGAACGGCTGGTGGTAGTGTATTTTTGTTTTTGGCCAAAAAGTGTCACAAAAATGTTAAAATTCAATCACTTTTAGCTCGAATTTCTCTAACTCCTTAGGCGTGCTCCATATGGGATTCAAGAGAGGCTTTCTGGACACATAAGGGGAAAATAATTCATCATGATCACTACTGAAAAAAATAAAGAAGGAACAAGAGCTCACCTTGCTGAATTTTCGATAAAAATACGAGAATTAGTGAAAACGACCAAGAAATTATGTTTGTATGGCTTGGATTCTTGAAGAACACTTGAAGAGCAATAGAAGAACAGTAGGAATGAAGGCTGGGACATAGAGAAGAAGCATAATTTTACTATTTCTCCCTCTCTAAAACACGGTTAAAGACTTACAAAATGCATGAAGTATTTTTGTGAATTAATTATGATAAAAGAGTCTGAGAATTTTGTGGTCAAGGTATGAGAATTAACGAAGAAGGGCGTAAAAACGAGGAAGCTTAGTCAGTGCTTGCGTGTCGAGCTTATCCATAGTTAACCGTAGTTAGTTACTCGGGATTAAAAATACAGTAGAGAGGGGTGAGAGGCTAAGATAATCTCTGCTTAGAGGCTGAGAAGGAGGGGCGTGTTGGTTGGAAAACAAGCAAGAGGATTTGGGGTCTCTAGGAGTCGTTTGCTGAATACTAATAAAAAATTTGGGTCGAGATAACTTTTACATGTGGTTAAATAATTAATGATTAAGATTTATTTTTAAAGAAATAAATTATGAATAAATGACTAAAATTAATCTTGGGACATAATTACCAAGGTAGAAATTACTTTTCCACTGATTCCGAGTTTTTTTATTATTAACTTTTTCTAACGCACGCAAAACCGTCACTAAAAGTGAATTCCTGACTCAAAGTCTCTAGTAAAAAAAATAAATCAATGACAATCAAGTGTTTACAAGTCAAATTTGACTTTGAGGAATTATTATCCTTATAAAGGCAAGCTTGACCTATCAATTTTTATTTTCTAATTTATTTTTATTTTTTTTACCATTAGCCTGCCTCACTAATAGATATTGGACCGTGATTTAAAATTTTGCAGAATAAATTACAAAATAGCAAAAAAAATTAATTTACCAAAAATCTGGTTACTCCAGATTTTGTGCAACCGGGATAGCTATATCCGAAACAATTTTTATATATAAGTTGTTTCGCACACCATATACCATCACATCCAATACATTATATTCTCTTCTTCTAATATTCTTAGAAATGGCTAGTAGCGAATATTTATTTGTTATTATTGACCAAAATATGTCATAAGAAATGATAAAAAGAGAGTGTTATTTGAGTTTATTGTTCTTGTAATGCTACACACTTATCATCTAGAATGTCTAGATACGTTGAAAAAGTTCATATTGATGAATATGAGTTTAGTTGGTTCTAAGGAGATTGAGAATGTCAGATATAGATTTCTATTAGTATTGGGAACAGATGATTTTAAAATCAGGAATTCTGGCTACAATGTGACAACCACGTGCCGGTAATGTTCAATGTGCATGGAAGCTAATGCCATAATATGTGATGGAATAATTGTATGTCAAGATTTGTGATGTTGGAAGTCGTAGTGGGCCTTCTAACTCTAAGCAATAGGGGCTATCACTAGCAGCCAATCCTCTTCACTGTATTGAACCAACTAATCATATGGAGGAGGAGGAAAAATCTGAGTCGGAGAAGAATACATTGCTAATAGTGGGTCATTTAGTGAAAGTGGTTTTTCACATGAGTTTGTGCTAGAAATTTCAAGTGACGGGATCTTTGATTCCATCTTCCAACCTCTCTAATATATGGTAGGAGCATGTCTATGGTATTGAATAGGAGCGAGAGACTAAAAATTATCGCAATTATTTTATTGAAAATTATTTTAACACAATTAAAATTATTCTAACATATTTAAGAATTATTTTAATATAAAAAAATTTATAATTGCTCTTATAATTTAATTTTCAACACTTACAAAAAATTATTTAAAAAATTAAGTAAATATATAAATTGATCTTCAAAGAATTTTACATCGAATATTTTGACCCTTAACAAGTTTTTATTTTCTAGAAGTCTTCTAAAATTATTCTTGTTAAACAAATTAGTCCCTCCGTTATTTCCAATCAAATTTTTAATATGTGTTGGACAAATAGATCCATAATAAATTTTATTATAAGACTAGATAAAAAAATTCTCTATATGATAAATTAGTACTCCTTTAAAACGATAGAGACCTCAGTTTATTCGATAAAATTAATTTTCTAGAACTTCTTCAAAATAAAAATTTGCTAAAAACTAAAATCATGAAGAATTCGTTAAAGGCCAATTTGAATATTTATCCTAAAATTTTTTCTATAACAACTAGAAAATTATTAATACAACCAAAAAATACATCTAAAAATGGGTAAACCTATTCTAACCTAGTCTTACATTATTATTCTATTCTAACTTAAAATTATTATAAACTAACTAATCCACCATCTAAAGCATAAAAAATATTTTCTAAAATAAAATCGAAGAATATAACACCAACCTTAAAGTACAGTGTTTTGACAATGTGCCACGTCTCCTTTCATCTGAATTGTATTCAGATTAAGCCAAATACGATTCCATCATCTCATATAATGATGGTGATGAATGATATTGGAATTTTGTATATAAAATATAGAAATGAAATAGAAATAACATTAAAATTTGTTATATAAAATATAAAAATTTTACCATGATAAACACAGAATTTGAATTTATCTCTATGCCACATTATAAAATAGTTTGTTATTTAGGATTTAAGAGTAAATAATTCAACTTTTAAATAATTTTTGTTTAGATAAAATTTTCTATTTTTGAAGTAAACATAAGAAGACAAATACAAAATTGTGTTAATAACAAAATATGAAAAGAAGAAAAACATGTTGGAAGAAAAAAAAAAACGAAGGTAAAATATGAAAAAAAAGAAGTAGAAGAGGAAGCTATGTTAGAGAAAATTTTGGTGCCATAGTTAAAAAATTTTGATGATATTTTTAAGAATTTTCGATGCTATTTTTATTTTTAATAATTAGCTAAAAATTTTTTTGTGTTATTGTTAAAAAATTTTAGTGTCAAAATTCAGAAATTTTTTGTGTCAAATTTAAAAAATTTTAGTATTATTTTTCTGATAAATTCTGTACAATTCAAAACTTTCGTCTTCCTCTTCTTCATCATCTTCTTCTTTTTCTTGATATTCTCTTTGTTTCATTTTCTCATATTTTTTTTATAATTTCATCCTCTTAAAAAGAATAAAAATAAAAAAATAAAGAAAAAATTAAACAAAAAAAAGAAATAAAAATACTACAATAAGATCAAAAAGAAGAGGAAAAAAATAAAAAACACAACCGCAAATAGAAGAACAAGAAGAAGGAGGAAACAAGCGAATAAAAATGAAGAACGCGAAAAAAAAAATCCATGATTCACGCACACTTTAATGTAAGTGGATTTTGTTGGGTTTGATCAAATTTAGTTGAACTTGATTGATAAAAATAATTAGATGTGTAGCAGAATTCTTTTATTTATATATGAAAAATCTTATTTATTTTTAGTTTAATTAATATTGTTTTATATTATGATGGAGAATCTTTGTAAAAAAAAAGCGTTTATATTTGTCAATAAACTTAAATGACATAATTTTCTCGTACTCATCTAAGAAATTAGACGTTCGACTATATAAAAAAAAGCCCTTCATACTTACCAAACAACTTATTTATTTATTCTTTTAAAAAGCATTGCTTTTGGATCTCGGTCGAACCGGTCCAACCACAAATCGACAATATTAACGGTCCGATCAAATATGTAAAACCGTTAATATAAAAACTGGTAAGAAACCGGTAAATTGGACGAGAACCGATCGGTTGGGTCGGACCGAAAACCGGCCTATGCTCTGCTTGCCCGAATCATTCACTTCACTTCTCACTCCTCTCAGCCTATGCTCTGCTTGCCCGAATCATTCACTCTCCCTTATCCAACCCTAGCTACACTTTTCGACCCACTGCCGCCTCTCCGTCGAGCCACTGCCGCGTCCGTCCGTCGAGCTCTGCCGCCGTCCGTCCGTGTAGCCACTGCCCCCAAGTCTCCAACTCCCCTGCTCTCTTCTTCCGCGAGCTCGCCCCATCCCCTACTCTTTGCATCTTCTGCCGTCGGCTTCATCTTCTTGCCGTCGGCTGGTCGGCGTCGTCCATCAATCAAGGGTCTGTTGGCGTCTTCTTCTTCGAACGTCAGTGAATGTCTTGCTTGCTTGTTCTTCAATTGTTCAGTTGTTGTTCGTTTTTTTTCTACTTTTTTATGCTCTATTTTTGTGATTAGCTCTTGTTTTATGTGTTGCGATTTTATTGATTAATGAATATTTTGTGATTAGCTCAGGTTCTCTACTGATTATTGGTTCTTTACTGATGTGATTAAACACCATAGCAGTTAGATTACCTCCAGAAACGGTGCCAAGAATTGGGAATCCGCAATATTATTTTTTATTTAGGATTTAGGATTCAATCAAAAATTGGCTTTGTTTACATTTGTTATAGCTGGCTTAGTTAGTTAGCACACTGTGCCAAGAATTTTGCTCTTTGTGCGTATATCTGAGTTCAAGCACCTTTGGTTACTTTGTGCAACTTGAGTTACGACGTGCTGATGTATTAGTTGGGTTCAAGAATTTTATTTTATTTTAAAGCAATTTGTTTGTATTGTGCCAATGAAGTTCATTATTTTTGCTGAATTTTTTGTTCTGGTGTTTGTATCCTGCTGATGGCTCCTATTATTTTGTTCAAATTTGCTGGTGTTTGTATTCTGCTAATGACTTTGTTTTGTAGATGCTGGTTTTGCTGGGTAAATGTTTACTGTATTCTTCTAATGGCTTTGTTTTGTAGATGCTGTATTCTACTAATGACTTTTAGTGTTTTGTATGCTCCTAATTATTTTTGTTCTGGTGTCTTGTATTCTGCTAATTGCTGGGTGAAGGTCTAGGGTTTTGTGATTGTTGCTGAATGTTGTAGGGTTAATTCAGATATGGTCTTGTTGATGGTTTTTTGATTTTTCATTGTGCTGTGGCTGTTTTTAATTTCGTATCCGTTTTATTAATTTCAATTATGGATAATAGTATTAATCAAGAAGCAATTGCTGATAACAAGTTCTTGCTGATTTTGATAATTGATAAATCATGATGTTGGGATTTAATATTTGGATATGTTTTTTTTACTATTTAACGGTTGAATTTGTATTTTGATAAGATCATATGGATTTGGTTGATGATATTTTATGTAGTGTTTTAAATTTCGAAGATATTTTAAAATTATATTAGACTATAATTATATTTTAGGATGTTTATTTATAATTTATTTATTATTTTATTCTAAAATAATTTTTTCGGTTGAATCACCGATTAGACTTTTTAGACCAATAAACCAATGAACCAGTAACTAGAACAGTTTGACAACCAATCCGGTTCTCAAAACCTTGGGATCATAGGCGGCACTGCCAGGTTCGTTGTCTTTGACTCACACGAGTCACCCTGTTATCTTCTGACTTGCAAAAACCAACACCGCAACGCCATAAACACTTTCATTTCCTCCTTCCTCTCACCGTCATCGATCTCACTCCCTCACCTCCGTCCATCTCCCGCCGCCGTCGCCGAAACAAGCTTTGAAGCCACCGTCGTTATCGTGCAGCTCTGTTCCACCATCGTGCAGTTACTGTTTCAGCTTTGCAAGCACCGTCACGCAGCTCTGTTCCATTGTCGCCGGTGCTATCTCTGTTCCACCTGTCATCCCTTCGGTCGTGCCCTTGACCCCCTCTTGCTCAGGATCTTCTTTGCTCTGTTCTAGGGCTTCTAGCTTCTAGGTATTTTTTTTTAATAATAATTATTGAATAATTGTTGTTAGTTAATTTGTGAACTTGTTATGGGATGAATAATTGTTGAATAAGTGTTAATTAATCTGTGAATCTTGCTGTTTTTACTGTGAATTACTCCCTTGTTAATGATTCTGATAATTCATCTGCAGAAGGTGATGGGGTCTTCAGGCTTGAATCCTTTGAAACTAAGTGTTGCATGTGGGATATGCCTGTTTTCAGTCTTCTTCGCTGCTGTGCTCTGTTGACTGTTGTGCTGTGTTTTTGTGTTCAATTAAAATTTTTCTTTGAGAACTTAGCTTTGCTATACTTGATAAATTGTGCCAATTATGCATTTCTTGAAATTGGTATGCCTCTGTAGATTCTAAATCGTGTGTTTCGTGTTTCTGATTTTGATAATTTGAGTAGTTTATGAAGCATAGTTCACTGTTATTGCAAATGATTTGGGACTGCTTTTGAGGAGTGTATGAAGTAGATTACTTGCTGTGTTTGGAGTTGTGTATTAATTAAATTGGTTAATTTGTTATTTGAGCCATGTTACAGCTTGTTGTTAAATAAAGTTTAAAGCTTCAATATCCATTTATTAGTTGGCAATGTTAATATTATTAATAATATTAATAATAATACTAATCACAAAGTGGAGAGGGATTGTAGAATTTGTCACATAGGTTTGGAGAGTGATAGTTCTGAGTCTGGTGTTCCAATTGAATTGGGTTGTGCTTGTGTTGCTACTCACAAAGTATGAGACAAGGTTTAAGATGAAGGGGAATATGAGTATAAATCCCATCTTTACTTTATTCTGTTTAACTGCAAAATTTGGTTTTTGATAATTTTTTAATGCTGAATTTGATTGATTCTATGGATATTTTAGACACCCTTTTGTTTATGATTCATGGAATTGAGAATTGGATTGTTTGGTACTGTTCTATATGTATAGTTGTTCTATGTCTTGGTGCTGAGTTTGACAAATATTCTCAATTACTTACAGCTATGGTTTCCTTCTTGGATGGGATTTTATTTTTCCAAAAGAAATCATAGAGAATTAAGGTTGTGAATTGTTTAAAAAAAATAAACTTAAGTTTGTATTTTGATAAGATCATATGGTTTTGATTTATGACATTTCATGTGTTTTAAATTTGGAAGATATTTTAAGATTTATATTAGATTATAATTATATTTTAGTATGTATATTTATAATTTATTTATTATTTTATTCTAAAAGGGTTTTTTCGGTTGAATTACGGTTGGACCGGTTGGACCAATAAACCAGTGAACCAGTGACTAAAATGGTTCGATGACCGGTTCAGTTCTCAGAACCTTGGTTTTACCATCTCTCCGGTGACTGGTTTTTATTATTATTGTTATTATTAATTGATGATTGCATCAATAATGAGGCGCTCCTTATCAAAATTCCCTGGTTGGCGTTTCGGCTTCGGACAATCCAAGTCCTTATTGGTATTGCTCTTTCTCTCGTTTACTATATATGTAGCTTACTTTGTCAATTTATTTAGCTTTGGTCATGCAAATGAATTGATCATCAAGGTCTATTTTAATTTTCTACTGGATTAGGAAAATGGATTCTTGGGTTCTTACATACACTAGCAACATAGTTATCATATCTATGTTGTCCTTGTCAATGACTCGTAAATTTGATAATAGAGTTGCAAGAATCTTTTAAGTTCTATGGTGAAAAACACAGTCAGTCATTTAGTTTGTGCCTTGTTATGGCCGAATTTTGATTCTCGAAGCGATGGTAAGACTGTTGCATAAATCTTCTCTATCCAATCCCGCTTGATAGGAATTTTGTGCAGTGAGTTGTAAATATTGATAACCATTTGCATCTTAATGAAAATTGTTATTTTTTGTCCTTGGATTTTGTCTAAGTATTCTAATTAATAATTAGATTCTTCTTATTCCATGTTGTATTAATCCGGAGTGTGGTGGCGATGATATATCTAAGTCTTTGTTTTATGAGATTGTGGTTGGATAATCTGCAAATTTTCTAAAGCAGGTGAATTGTGAGGCGGGGTCTCGTTGTGCTAGCAGTACCAATGGTCAAGTCAATTTCAGTGGCAACTTGAATGAATATTCCACAAGAACTTATGAAACATCGTGCGCTACATCGCTTGACAATCAGCCAAAGGATAACTCTGTTTCTGATATGCTAGTAGATTCATTTGGACGGTTGCACACTTACTTGAGAATATCGTTAACAGAACGGTGCAATTTACGGTGTCAGTATTGTATGCCAGCAGACGGCGTGGAGCTAACTCCTAACGCTCAGCTTTTGACAAATGCTGAGATTTTGCGACTGGCAAATCTCTTTGTAAGTTCCGGGGTAAATAAAATACGGTTGACTGGTGGGGAGCCAACTGTAAGGAAGGATATTGAAGATATATGCATGGGGTTGTCAAAATTGAAGGGACTGGAGACATTGACCATGACTACAAATGGTATAACCCTAGCAAGAAAACTTCCAAGGCTGAAAGAATGTGGCCTTACTTCTGTGAACATTAGTTTGGACACATTGGTACCTGCAAAGTTTGAGTTTATGACAAGACGGAAAGGGCATGAAAAAGTAATGAATTCAATTAATGCTGCTGTGAACCTTGGTTATAATCCTGTTAAGGTATTTGCTGGTTCTGGTCTTGTTTTTTCACTTTTTGAACACCTCCCATGTTATTAGCTTCCCTTGCCAAATTGTGAAATTCTTCATTGATTTGTAGTTTTTGTACATATTTCTATGTTGGATTATTCTTGTGTGAGACTTTCAAAGGTAACTGATTGATGTGTTTTAAGGTGTCCTTTATGTTTGTTGCTTCAGGTCAATTGTGTTGTAATGCGTGGATTTAATGATGATGAAATATGTGACTTCGTTGATCTGACAAGAGAAAAGCCTATTAATGTTCGTTTTATAGAATTCATGCCATTTGATGGAAATGTTTGGAATGTCAAGAAGCTTGTACCCTACTCAGAAATGATGGATAGAGTGGTAAGGTAGAACTCTGCAGGAGACCTCACTTGGATTTTTTTTTTTTTTTTTTTTTTTTTTTTTTTTTTTTTTTTTTTTTTTTTTTTTACTTCAGGATCACCCAACAGATACAGCCAAGAATTTCGCAATAGATGGACATCAAGGTAGAGTTTCATTTATCACATCAATGACGGAGCATTTTTGTGCTGGTTGCAATAGATTGCGAATACTAGCAGATGGAAACTTCAAAGTGTGTCTATTTGGTCCTTCAGAGGTAAATCATATAATCTACTGTGGAAATTCACTTTGTTCTGCATGTCACCAATAATTGTTAATTGCAATTTGAAGAGTATCTGTGTGATGTTAGATATATGTGGAATATTTAATGTTTCTAGTGAATCTACAATGTTATCATTGATGAGGATTTTATAGGTTTCTTAAAGTGAAGTGGGTATTGAATGAGATCATTAGGTAATGTGAGGAAAGGGCCGGGATTTAGAGTTGGTATTAGAAATACACAGATGCTTTTGGTGGATAAAATTTGGAGTAATGTTAAGGCAAATCTTTTGCCATCATTGTGCTGTGTTCCATAAGTTGCTTTCTACTAGTGACCAATGGCTTTACAGAACAATGGGAGAAAGAATAGGCAGCAACATATATTATAACATTGATGATTGAGCCTATGATTTCTACTCTCAGTCCTGAATTCTTGAGATGGTTTGTTCTCAATTTTGGGGAAGATTCCTAATAGAGTGACTAACATAACTTTCAATAATTCATATTAGAAAGTAAGAGGTCTATACTACCTTGCAGAAAATGGATTTATTCACTAAATTTTGAAGGTTGTTCGTAATCTGGGAAAGTTAGTGAGAGCTTGTTTAATCCTTTCCTTGTGCTTCATGAAGATGAATTAATTCTCATTTTGAGTCTCTACTTGTGCACTGTTGGACCACTGGTTGTCTTCGCTATCTTGAACTCTAGAATGTATAATTATTAGATTAAGCAATGCTTGTTGCTTTTCCTATTAAATTCTAGTTATTCATGTGGTATAACATATAATGTGTGCTTTTGACAGATGTTTAGAATCATGCATGATGTTAGGTAGCATATTTTGTTAAGTGGTGTGAGTTTTTTGGTCACCACCGATGAGTAGAGTATATTCATTGTTTGACTTGTTTGGTGGAAGGTCCGTTCCGCAATTCGATAGCCTTATTTTACCTTAGATATGAAAAATTATGTTTCATATTTTTTAGATTGAATGCCCATTTTCTTCTTTTCCTTTCTAATAATTTCTTAGATGCATAATCATATGAACCATCTACTCCTATTTTCATCAAGGATTATACCTTAGACTCAGCTTACGGATATTCTTCTAAACTGTGCCATGAAAGCAAAGTGCATCTCACAAAAATATTGGATCATGTGAACTTGATAAACGCCAACTTTTACAAGGCACACTGTGACTGTTGATTTTATCTGTTCAGGCCAAACCTATTTATGCAGTGATATGGACACTGGACAGTAGAAATCGGCTATTAAATATATATTGGATTGGATATTTAATGTGTTGTGTGTAACTTTAAGCAAGAGATTTTTGTGATATTTTAACACGGCCTTGTCCTCTTGCAGGTTAGCTTAAGGGATCCCTTGCGACATGGTGCAGAGGATGATGAGCTTAGGGAGATAATAGCAGCAGCGGTATGCACTTTTTGATTATTGCTAGGATTCAAAATTTCATCATGATAATTTAGAAATTTAATTTATCTATCAGGATTTATTTTCTCATCCAATATGGTGGAATTACATTTTCTTTCATGTTATTGCTTTTTTATATTGTTGTGTAGCAACATAGTCGGTTATATACTCCTTGTTTAAGCTATGTCATCTGGAAGGTTCTTCTACTATAATGTTCGAGTATTCTGGTCTTCTCTTTGGTGTAGGTGAAGAGGAAGAAAGCTTCGCATGCTGGAATGTTTGACCTTGCAAAGACAGCAAATAGGCCTATGATACATATTGGCGGATGAAGTCTTATCATCTTCTCTTCCCCACTTCCTTAACTCCATAAAGTTAAGGTTTGCTTGGTGATAATGTTATCTTTTTTTAGGAATTTGCAAGAGAAAAAGTATATCATGAAAATGAACACAATATTCACTCTTTTTTTTTACAAAATTATGAAAATAGAAAACATTGAATGAAAGAAGAAACTAAATATGCCCTTAGGTGTTCATTCTCTTAGGTGTGTTTGTGAGATGGGGTTTTAAAGGGAAAGTGGTGAAAGGAAGAGTTTGAAGAGTAATTATAAGTCGATTTGTCTATTCAAATCTTTCTTTCCCTTCCTCTCCTTGTAAAGCTTCAACCGCATTATTAGAGCTGTAGTTAATCGAAGTACCTCATTGTGTTTGTGTCTAAGTTTAGGTGTCGTGTGTCTTCCAAAATTTGCTTATATTCAAGGAAAACCATGGCTGCCCCTGCTAGAAGAAGGTCCTGATCGTTCTCCTTATGGAGTGATACAGTTTTGTCTATTTACTTTAGTATATATTTGGTCAAATGTTTTTCGGCCTACATTTTCAGATCATGTGTTGATTATCAAGATAATTATGTGTTGTTTATAAAATTGAGGTTATTTATTTGTTGTTTGTATAAGCCAGATTTGAGGGTCAATAATCGACACATTATTCTATGCAGCTAGGTGGGTTGTAACAAACCAAATCTACAGTGTCAGATAATGCACAGTGCACTATAACAGTTGAGGCATTGTGAATTTGTGACTAGAAAATGAACTGCCTTTGTAAGTGGGGAACTTTTTGGGATAAAATTATTCTAAAACGGGATGGACAATTCGTGTAAATTCTTCAGAGGAATTTGGTTGTAACCGTGTCTCAAGTGTCTATCATTGCTGGTTTTTTACATCATCATGGTTTTGCTAAAGCATTGCTTCTCTTACTCTTTACTAAAGGTGTGTTTCATGAAGAGAGGTTTTGGAGAAGATGGGAGAAAATTATTCCAAGAGTGAAATATGAATTTATAATTCCTCTTGAAGCTCCTCTGTTGTCTTATTTTTTTTTTCTTTGAATCATTAACTCAAAACACATTATAGATGTATTTGTGAGTTGAAATATAAAATCTACGTGAGGTAAAAGAATGACTTGACCAACAATCAACAAAGCGAAATTTATTTTATTTCTGAAACCATTTTTCTTTTTCTCCTTATCGTCTCTTTAATTTTAAAGAGGTCACTTTTTCTGTGTATAATATACTAAAAAAGAGTTTAATTTTGATGTACTGACAATGTAAAGCGTTTTACATAGTTGTGCAATCACATCTGTTTTTTTGAATGCATTTACGAAGTCAACGTGAGAGGTTGTTTTTACTAATATAGGATTATGTAATTGGACGGTGCATCAAAATTAAAGGTATAGAAAAACTAACTTTTAACTTTGTTAATAAACTTTTTTATAATAAAATTAGTTTTTTAATTTTTACTTTTTGGAGAGTTTTTTTGGTGACTTGGAAGAGTTTAGTATTTATAGTTAGAATTTAGAATTTAAAATTTAGTATTTCAAATTTAAAATTTAAAAATTATATTTTTTATGAAAAATATTAGTTAATATTGGCCAAAAAATAATTGTTTTCTTAGTTGAACTCATTAAAAATGTACTAAGATATTCCTACCAAATAATTTAGATATCTATTATTTCTATATTTACCCATCATTGTCAATGTACTTCTATTGTTTTTCATTCGTAAGCTTTTCTAAAATAATATAAACATAAAACATTTCATATATTTTCCATAATGCTAAGTAAAAAACTCTTTAGGCAATTAAATTTATTGAAAATCTTTTACAGTAGTATAAAAATTATTTACACTATGTGCGTGAATCATGTATTTTTTTTTTGTTTTCTGTGTTGCATTTTGGTGGTCCTTTCTAGCCATCCAACTTTAGTCAAAGAGTATTTGTAACGACCCAATTTTTGATATATCATGATCATACTAGAAGTTGAACACTACCAACTTGTCTTTCTTAACTTTAATATTATTTATTATATGAGCCTAATTTGTTGTTAAAACGTAATTGTTCTGCAAGATAATTTTTTCTTTTAAAACGTTTGAGTTGGTAAACGAAATCATTAATCTATTTACAAATAATAACAGGTAAAACAATTATAAACAACCACTCTTAGGTACATTCAAGTAGTTAACAACATTCATTTATCCAACCTTTATTAGAATATAGAACTCAATTAGAACAACCCTAACCTAATCCCTCTAAACTATAAAAGCGAGAAAAAGTATGTTCTTGGTCTTCAAAACTCGGGTCAGGTTGAATGTCATCAAAGGCCAGAATGTTGTCTACTACTCCTCTGCACGATCATACGTCGTCGTGGGGCAACTCACTGGTGCTTCATCAAGTAGCCACAAAACAATAGCCTTGATGGAGGATCTAGGTTAGAGTCCGTAAATAGACGGGGTGCCGATGTCGGTTGGTCTTACGGTATATAAATATATAAACAGAAAATGAATCTCGTTCTAGACTCATAAGACTACTCAGAGCAGAACTCTTTCATAGAATGATCACTAGCAGACTACGAAAGGGCACTCCTACCTCCATCTAAAGGGGAAAAGAAATGGATAAGAATTGGAGAGTTTTTACTAGAGTCAGGCTAATTAGTCAAGTTAATTGCTTCCGTTGTTATCACCAGACAGTAATATATTAAAGAACATAAACGTATAGTAAATAGAGAAAATAGAAACACAGAGTACAAAAAAAGAAATGCAAGATACACAAAAAATACAGAGAATAAAATATAAATAGAGAAAGCATACATTCATACAACAAACATAACAGAGAAAGATGTTCAACCAAGTATGATGCATGTCTATCTTATGCAAGTCATGAGCTCATGTGTCGGTTGACTACCCGCAACCCGATGTTACCTAGGCACAAGTCCTAGATATGGCTTTCCAGATGCATCCGTTGCATACAAAGTCGTATAGCCGAAGCCACATCCGTTGACTTTAAATCATATGGCCGAAATTACATCAGTTGAATGTCCATTCTTTTCATAGATATGCATACATCTGGAAAACAGTTCTCCTTTCATCATTCAATTTTTCATTCATCTTTTTAATTTTCTTACTTCAGCTCTTAAGCCTTATGACCGAAGTCATTCAATTAGCTTTTGATTCTCTTTCCTTAGTCTCTTCCTTAACTTTCCTCTTAATTTTTTCTTTACTTCATCCTTAATCTTTTCCTCAACTTTTACTATATTCTTTTATTAATTCCCAGTTCGCTTTTTCTTTATTCATTTTTCGTCGTCTATTTTGTTATCAATTGATGTCTTAGTTAATCTTTGCCTCTACATTCTGTTTTTGTTTCTCTCTTTAATGTTCAATTATGATTCTTTGTACACTTTCTTAACTAACTTTTATCTTCTTTTTAATGTTCCTTTTCTCTTTTATCTCTGTCTCCTTAACATGTTCTTGCCACTCAATAGATATTTTATGAAAAAAATTATAAAATTCTGTGCTTAAAGTTGTCTTCCTAAGGCTTTTAAAAAAATTTGTATTTTTACTATTAATAATAAAATAATATTAGTAATGAAATAATAATATCTTAATATATTATTATTAAAATATATTTAAGAATATTTTATTCATAAATTTTTGGAAATTGTATTTTGATCCCCAAACATTTTAGTATTTGCACATTAACCACTGAACTTTTGAATATTATACTTTAACCCCCAAACTTTTTATTAATTAATTTTCAACACAATTTTTTTTTTATTTACAAATGACCACAAAATAATCAAAAGCTTAGGGTTTCTTGTTCTTCAAGAAATCTGAATTTGTTCATCAAAGTTTATCAAATTCCCACTTGATTTTTAACTAGTTTTTAAATCTTTTCAATAATTGATTTTTCTCAGTTTTCAATTCCATTTTCCAGCCACCAAATCACATCAATTTTATCAAGATTCTAATTCAAATAAAGCTTCAAAACTGGGGTAAACAATTCGTTTTCAGCTGCACCTTGAAACCGAATTGTTGGCTTCACTTTTTACCAAACTTTCAACATATTTCAAGCATATAAACACCCAAAATCAAGCACAAACAAACAGTCCAGCAATCACTCATCAAGAATACAATTAATCAAGATTAATTTCATCAAACCTACCTCTTTGCTGCTTCTCCAACCAGTTGCACCAAGAAAGCTTCTTAGTTCACTTTTTCTCCTAATATTCAATAAAAAACAACTTTAAACCTCAAGATCCTCAACTGGCAAAACCATCAGTAGCTAGTTAGAAAGGATTTTCTCTCCTTAATATTGCTGAAAATGGTGATTTTATGGCTCACAAGTCAACTAGGCAAGAGATCTAAGAAGAAACATAAAAAAATACAAGTTCAAGCATGGTTCCTCATAGTCGAACTAAACAAGAGGGGAGAGCAGCCACCAAACCTGAATTTGATCCCTGAAAAGTGGCATGAATTTGAAGAAGAAGAGAGGATCACTTTAATTGGTTTAGAATTTTGATTGGAGTTTTGGTGAGAAAGAAATTAAGCTTGGAAGCATGAACGGTCACAGAAATTCCACCATTTTTCTTTCTTTTTTCTTTCTTATTTTCGGTTTGGAGAGGAAGGAATATGGTGTCAAGCAAGGAGTAGCTGAATTAATTAAGGGTGCTTAGTCACTCAGAAGTTGGTTAAAAATATCTCAAAAGGATAATTACTAAAACTAGATATATTAGAACACAAAAGACAATACATCTAGAGATAAACATTTGAGCTAATAGTATAAATAACACTAGTAACATGATAAGTATGAGAATAGAAGGTATATGATGAAGCATTAGCATAGCTAAAGTCTTCAGAAAGTGCTGGCATTAACCTGCACCAATAGACTTTGAGCCCAATTATTATGTTACTAAACTTATCTCCTATTTTAACTGAAACATGTCAAATAATAATATAATAATACTCAAGCAGGTCAAATAATAATATAATAATAATATTATATTATTATTTCTTTTCTCTTGCGATTCGAGTCCAGATCACTAAACTGAGACTAATCACGGAAAACAAAATTTTGAAATTCCTAGCCGAAGTGGCTCAAAACTAGGTTTTTCGTGACTGAGTTGACGAGCTTAGCTTAGTAGAGGTTCTTGCTTGATGATGATGCAAATTGAGGTGCTCGATGATGCAGTGGAAGTGCTAGGAGGTACTTGCTTCACTGAACTTCTAGAAAAACTCCGTTTCTTCAGGAAAAAATCTCATCTTTTCAAAAACTAGGTCGTCACTGTGTCCACGGTCATAAGTGATCGACGACGGAACTCAAAATTATATTTTGCATTTTGATGACACCTAACAATGTGATGCTCTTGGACGTTAGCATGTTTTTCCTTCTCTTTTGTTAGCATTTTACTTGAATGACAAGATTTTACGATTTTTTTGTTAGTCTGAGTACCAGATTAGGAGTTTCTAAATGAGCCAAGACTTGAGGTATCATATGTCTGTATGTATACATATTACATTTGTTTATTATATAATATGGATGATTAAATTTGGGTTGCTATGACTTTGTACCTTCTCGATGTCTATAAGAAGCCCTAGCGGGATTATATATGAAATGACTGTCTTTTATCTGTGTTCATGTTTAATATGTGTATATTTACCTGCTTTATTTATTTACCTGATGCTTAGTATTATCGTTTCACAATATAATAGCCATACACGATTAGTGCGACAAACTCATATACTAATAAACTATGTATGAAGAGTAAACAGTCCCATAGATTAACAGATTAGTAGCTCCCGGTGATTAGTATTTGTCATGATTTTAGTATTAGTACCAAAAGTTGAGATGTTACATTAGGTACCCAATTGGCCTCTCCTATGGTATTAGATAACTCTTAGGGATGATTTAAAATTTTTTTGAAGTATTGAAACTCACTTAATAGCTAATTTGATAGTTGGGTTTGAGATACAAGAAATCGACAAATTAGAAATCCAAAAAAAGGACAACATAGGTGTTTTCGGCCAATTAGAGTAATTTGGACTTTGAGGTCAATTTATTGGGTGGGATAGGGCTAATAAACTATGTTTGATCCTTTGAAAGTGGTTAAAATAGAATTTGAGGAGTGAGGTTCATGTTTTACACTAAAATTAATTTTGCAGAATTGTGCTTGTTAAACCATTGAATTATTTGAGTTGTTGCACTCACCTCAAATTGAATTTTTACCTGGAATCAATTTTAAATGAAAAATTATTCAACCTAGTTTATTTTTGAAAAATTTCATATTTGTAGGAATTGTGGTTTGTGAGTGATGATTTTTTTTACAACAGGAGTTTTATGTAAAAAAAATTAGAATCTGGTTTGTCATATTTGTAACTTTGGATGTGGATAACTCCCCACTCTGAAATTATATTGAGTTACAATTATATGTAAATAAAATCCTTGCACGTCTAATTCGAAATTCAGGTTGGTTTAAGATTTAAAGAGTGAATTATGCAACTTAGAAGAAGTTGTATTCACTTGTTTTCAAAATAACATTGTGCAGAAATAGAACCAAATTTCAAGGTGCATAAGTCTCTCCTTAGGGCTAATATCGATCTAAAACCAATTAAAATGAAACCTAGATGAGTCTACTTGAATCAAATAGAAATTTAGAGCTATTGGATCAAAATTTAATTTTATAGAAAATTTTGAGGTTGATTGGTAGCGGCTTTTTCTAAATTTCAAGGTGCAGGGTAACTACAATGAAAATTACATATAAAATTCAATTCAACATGAAAATTTACTACTACCAAAAAATTATAAAATTTGATATCTCTAGTATAACTTTTATACCAATGGTAAATGTAAGTTAAAGAGCAGAGAGGATTGGTAAACATAGGTTGAAGAGCGTTCCACTGAAAAGAATGCACTACTGGCCACTAATCCCTCGGCTAAAAAGATTGTATGTATCCATGTGTTTGGCGCCTCATATGACATGTCATTATAAAAATGGGAGAGAGGATGGCTTATGACGCATTCGACGCACAAAAAGGATTGGAAATACTTTGATTGGGCTCACCCTATCTTTGCCAGCAAGCCTCGAAATGTAAGATTAACGTTATGTTCTGATGAATTTACATCATACTCTAAGAATCGTAACCCGTATTCTTGTTGGCCTATTGTGGTGACTCCCTATGTTATACCTCTCAAAATGTGCATGAAAGATCCAATCCATACATATTCCGAAGTAGTATCATACCTAGTCCAAGCAACCCTAAAGTCAAAATAGAGGTGTTTTTATAATCCCTGGTCAATGAAATAAAAGAATTATGGAGTGTTGGAGTAGAGACCTATGACATTTCAACTAAAACAAATTTTTAAATGCATGTTTCATTGATGTGGACCATAAATAACTTTTCGGCATAAAGAATGTTGTCGGGTTGGTCTACTCAAGGGAAGATGTCGTGTCCCATTTTCCTGGAAGATACAAAGTCAATTTGGCTTAACAATGGGGTAAGAATTCATGATTTGATTGTCATCATAGGTTCCTTTATTTCCACCATCATTTTTGGCATAACAGAATATAACTGAAAGAGAATAGGCCCCTATCTGGTTGAGTGGTTAAGAGATTTGGCATCATGTTAGTCATCTTCTCAGAGTCATTGATAATGGAGGAGGGTTGCGAACTCAGGGCTACAGGAGAGACCATAACTAGACAAAGCAAAGTATTTTTTGGAAATTGTCTTACTAGAAGGATAACTTGGTTCACCATTTTCCAGATGTGATGCATATTAAAAAATGTTTGATAACATCATGTGCACATTCATGGATGATGATCGAACCAAGGATAACAATAAGGCCAGGTTAAATTTGGGAGAAATTTGTAGGTGACCTGATTTAAACTTAAAAAAGCTTGATAACGGACAATAGTGTAAGCTAAAGGTTGTCTATGCTTTAACAAAGAAGCAGAAACAGAATATTTGTAGGTGGATTAGGGGTTTGAGATTTTTTGAAGATTATGCATCCAACTTGGAGAGATGTACAAATGTCTTTCAAGGCAAACTTGCTGAGTTGAAGAATCATGACTATCACATATTTTTGGAGTCGTTGCTTTCTGTTGCCTTTAGAGAACTTCTCACTAACTTCTGGAAATCTCTCACATAGATAAGTGAGTTCTTTAGGGAGTTGTATACTACCAAACTAAGGATTGATGATCTTTTGCTGACGAAAAAGAACATCGCTCTGATATTGTGTAAGCTAGAAAGCATCTTCTCCCCTAGTTTTTTCGATGTGATGGAACACTTACCAATTCAGATTTATTACAAAGAAAGAATGTGTGGGCTAGTCCACTTTAGATGGATGTATCCCTTTGAAATATTGATATAGTCATTCAAGCGAACCGTGAAAAATAGAGCTCGTGTCAAGGGATTTATATGTGAGGTATTTTTTGGCGAAAGAGACTTTTGCATTTTGTTCTTTCTATTTTGATTCACATCTTGAAACTCGGAGAATTAGAATTGGTAGAAATGATAATTGGGGAGAATCTTTGTCCTGTGGACCAAACTACCCGATCTTTGTTCAAGAAGGAAATGCGCTGGACACGGGAAGCTAACACTGGTTAGATCAGAAGCAAGTCGAGGCCGCCCATTTGCACGTATAGCTTAACTGTGATCAGATTGCATCATATGTGACGTAAGTCTACTAACTTGTTAAAATAAATTGTTATACATTTCAAAGATTAACATAACTTATTTAGATAAAAATTCAATGTGTAATACTATTTTAATACAGGTTATTCCAAGAAACAAATCCTGATACTTCACTCAATAAGTTTCCACCTAGGTTCAAGGAATACATTAGGTCGAATCTGTATGACACAACGGGTACCGAACTTATTGCACTTAGTTGTGCCCAATGAATAAAAAGATGAGCTATCAAATTTACAACGTCAATGGTTATAGATTTCATTCTTTTCACTTGTTAGTAGGTAAAACAATTGATAACACTAGGGTTTAGGTCCGCGAAGACACAGGTAGTGGTCATTCATATTGATTTAGGGTGTTTTACAACAAAATTCAACTACAATATTTTTGTTATACCACATACACAATATTTGTGATCAAATGTAAGTGGTTTTATCCAAGTTTGCAATACGGAACACGAAAGCATAAAGATTACAATGTCACTTAAGTGAATGTGTCTAAGAAATATAGACATTATGACTCCTTCATTTTACCCCAAAATGCATGACAAGTCTACTATTTGCCTTATGCAGGAAAGTGTAAGTCTAGTTAGGTGGTTGTAGTTAAAACTAAACCTAGAGGCCGCATCGAGTTCGATGGGACAGAAGACCAACAACCTTACCAAGTTGATAACCCAACTTCTTTTAAGTTAGTGGTTGACATTGGCGGCCTTATCACCCTTAGGTCACCTCTTATTGACGATAAAATCATTGACCTTATGGTTGATGATGACATGCATCCACCAGAAAAAGAGGACGACAAAGAAGAAGAAGGAGTTGATGGGGACAACAAAGAAGAAGAAAAATTCGATGATCAGGAACTAATGTCCAAAGAGGATGATGAACAAGGGATTGATGGGGATGAAGAAGAGGAATCTGAATTAGAGTAAACTTATGTTACATGTTCGATTTAGTTCAAATATCATATTGTATATATTGCATTGGGACTTATATGCATGGTAATCGTTCTCTATATGGTATATATTGCATTTGGAGTATGATATTTTTTACTATTTTTAATTATTTGTTTCAGGTAGACATGACGGGAGTTGTCCTCGAGGCCGAAGTAGAGAGCGGGTGACTCACTCCATGACTATCCAGTCACTTTCTACATTTGTTGCGCCTTCGACTTTGCAAGCACAGGCTCTAGTGAACCATCCTTTCATCATGGTACTGAACCTGAATTATCGGGGTCCTGCAGATGTTGCTCCATCTCCATCTGAGCCAGAGTGGACTCCACCACTGCCTCCACCTCCTCATCAGACCCCAACATCCATTCCACCTTCTGTGGTCGGTTTTATAATAGTGCCAGTTTTCTCTCATGGATTCCAGCTAGATCCTGCAGCACCGCAGGTCATTAAGATGCTGGTCTGATGGCATGACTGGATAAACACTAAACTTCTTTAACTCGTATATTCTATTTATATTTGGTTTCCCTTTAATGCATGTTTTTTAATAAGTGTAAATTATCCAATAATAAATTTGCACCGGATAATAACGCTTGTACATAGGAGTTTACGATCATTATCAAATTACTCTATGACCAGCCTTGGCCCACTTATAAGGAGGTTCCAGCTGAGGTCAAAGAGAGATGGTTTGACAAGTGGGAAGTAAGTTATTCATTAATTACTTTTCAAAAATATGATTTTAATTACTTTTCTCTCAGTTTTTAACTATCTATTATTTCACTATGTAGACAAATTCACATGGGATGAGGCCTATGATTATATGATTAAGAAGATATTCCACCATCGCATGGCGAAGCGTCTTCAATAGATGTTAGAGGACATGCAGATAAGAAGGGAGGACCTGACAGTGTGGCTTCGACCTGACATTAAGAAGGACCTGTATGTGTACTCGGAGATGGATGTGGGCCTCAGACGTCGTCAGGCCGAGAATAGGGCCAGCAACACGTCGGCCAAGGCGTCGAGGTACACAGGGGTTCAGCCACGATTATAAAGACAAATGTAAAAATAGTATAACTTCTTTACATATGCTTAGCTCGTTTTATCTGTATTTATTTAATTAGTTGATGTCAATTTTTGTAATATGCTTATACAATATATGCAGACGAAGACCCTAAATCGTCCTGTTTTGATGCCACAGGTCTTCAAGGAAACCCATGCACACGCTCAAGGATAATAAGGAGAGGTTTGCTGATCAGCGATCCGTGGACTTTTTTGTAAGTTTTTGACTGCTTATAAAAATTCAATAACACATTATCATATCACCTATTATATTGACATTCACATTAAATGTGATTGGATTCATACACCAAGACTTGGAGGCCGTGACACAGCGATCTCAACAGGTGGCAAATGCAACAACCCATCGGGTGGATCCGTGGTAGATCCTTATGCGATGTGGTGCCATACCGCATCCGAGTTGCAGAAGAACCAGATCTTTGAAGTCGGGTCGTTCTTTGCTGGTGACTACACACGTCCACCTTCATGGTTTCCTTAGCCTCAACCACAAGCTCTGCAGATCTACAAGGTGTTGTGGATTTGCGTGAGCAGGTCTCGAGCCTAACTTAGAGCTTGCAAGATCATAGTCAGCAGCTCCATTTGGCTAAGCAGAGGTATGAGGAGCTCCTTGCATGCATGGTAGTGAAGGATGCTTGGGATACATAGTCAGAGTCCCTACGGTAGGAGTTCAGAGAAGAGCTGTGATAAACCCCAATTTTGTGGTCTATCTTGTGCTTAATTCAAGGGATTTTATCAACTTTTCTCCCATTTATTCACTAAAATAGCATGGTTTCATAAATTTTTCCTAATTGTGCTTGATGGTTAAAAACATGCTAAAAGGAGAATTCATGGGAAAGCAAGGATTTGGAGTACTTAGTGCGACGCGCACGCATGACATGACGCGTACGTGTGAAAGGGAGATCGCCAGACAACGCATACGCGTGACATGACGTGTACGCGTGACCAGGAGAATGCCAAGGTGACGCGTACGCGTGACCCATGTGTACGCGTCACAACCGGCACATGACCCCATTAAAGTGAATACGCTGGGAGCGATTTCTGAGCTTTCCAGGCCCAAATCCAATTCATCTCTGAGGCTATTTGATGCAGAATTCAAGATGGCACAAGGAGAGAGCAATTAGATTATATTAAAAACATGTTGTAGGTCATTTTTTTGGGAGAGAAGCTCTCCTCTCTAGAATTAGGTTAGATGTAAATTAGAATTCCTTTAGATATAGGTTTAATTCTTGCTTTGATTTACTTTTTTCTTTACAATCTCTTGTTCTTATGCCTTTCCTCTTCTAGTTTTATACTTTAATTCTTGTAATTGTTTACTTTGTTGTTGATACATTTTTGTTTCCTTTGATTTTTATTAATGCAATTTATGATTCATGTTCTTTATCTTTAATTGAATTGTTGTTATTAAATTCTTGCGATTGTTAGTTGTTAGATTTTATTTTTGTGCAATTTTAAGATGCTATCCTTTTATACCTAGCAAGTGTTTCATAAAATGTTTGGTAGGATGTTAGAGTAGAGATTTTTGTGATGGCTTGGATTGAGTTATTGGAGACTCTTGAATTATCTAAATCTCTTGTTGAGCGGTAATTGAATGTTGCTAGTTGGCTTTAATACCACTAAAGCTAGTCTTTCCTTAGGAGTTGATTAGGACTTGTGGGTTCCGGTCAATTTTGCTCGCTTGACTTTCCCCAATTGTTAGGGGTTAACAAAGTGAAAGTGACTACTCTTACCATCACAATTGAGGATGATGATGAGAATAGGACGTCCAATGATCAACCCTTGCCAAGACCTTTCTTTTTACTTGTTTGATTTCAATTCTTTGTTCATTACCCCCAAAACCCCAAAATATACAACCCATAACCAATGATAAGCACACTATTATGCAAGGTCCTTTGAGAGATGATCTGAGGTTTGAATACTTCAGTTATTTTTATTAGGGTTTGTTCTTGTGACGAACAAAAAAATTAAACTCCGACGTGAGAATTATTTGTTGGTTTAGTGCTATACTTACAGCGAAAGTACATTTTTTATTGAAAAATTCTTTACCGACAATAACCTCCCCCGTCAAGCTGCAGCACATACCATGCATGCGGCGGCAGATAAACATCTATTATAAGCAGATGCGTGCAGGGGGAAGTGATGGTGGAGGCAACACATTCTCATTTGCACTTGCACCAGTCCAGACACTAGCACCCACAGTAAAGTCGTCGCATCGGGACCAACAACAAGGCCTTCTGGAAGAGGAGGAGGAGGACGACAACTACGAGGACTTGTGGGGTCTAGTATTTTAATTAGTATATATTTTTCTTTTGATAAGATTACTTTGTTACATTGTAGTGTCTTATTTTAATGGCATATTTAGTTTTCATTCATTTTTATTTAATTTTAAACATGTTATAATTTTAATAAAAAATATTATTGTTGGATTTTGCGTCGGATAAATCCGACGTTTTTTTTATTTTAAATTCTAAAAAAACTATTACCATTAGAATTACCAATAAAAAATTTTGTCAGTAATCATAGTGCGAAATATAATTATTGACGCCAACGTTACTGTTAAATTTTTTATAACAATAATATCACCCAAAAATTGGCCATTTTACAATACTTATCGTCGTATTTTTCGACAATAATTAAAGTCGAAAAGATAAAATTTGACGATAAAATATTACCAATGAACTATCAGATTATTTTCATTAATAAATCCAATGATAATAATTTTACCGATAGATTTTTTTTAGTCATTCTACTTGACCCTTTTTGACACTTTTTTGTAGTGACTAATTAAATAATAAAATATTTAATTTGTTAATTCAACCAATAATGATATGCCTTTATATTGAGATAATAAATGTTTGCTTTGGAACATGTAAGTACATACATAAATCATTTGATGATTTATTGTATGCTTTAATTAATTAAAATAGACAGATTGCGAACATGAATAAAATTAGTTTCTCATTAGTTATTTGAGGAGACTCACGTTTAGTATTTACAAAACAAGTAGAGTAAAACTCGCGAGATGCGTAAAAAAATAAATTAATTATATTATATAATATATTTTAATAAATGTTATATTATTTAAAGATTGTTTAGATAATATATAAAGTAACCTTAAATTTGAATTGTTTTATTTAATAAATTGTATATAATTTTATATAATTATTCAATTAAGAGATGTAATATAAATTAAAATATAGTTTATTATTTAAAAATTTAAATTTATTTATTTTTAAAAAAGGTATTGACTTTTTATATTAGAGTTGTACAAAATTATATCTTCATTTATTACTTCTATTTTTATATTTAGTTTAGTTGTCATATTTTGTCTTTTAATATAATTTTTCTGGGTTACAAATAATTAAAGAAAAATTAAAAAAAATGAATAAAAATGAGAAACACAAAAAATATAAATGAGTTTTATAATAATGGCATATTTGAATATACCTAGTAAGAAAATGTGCTAAATTTAAATTTACTTGGATTTAAAAAAATGAATGAGATTGAAAAATATCAAAAATGTAAATATAAAATTATGAATTAATTTTATAATTATGAATTTATGATATATTTGAATGTATTTAGTAAAAAAATGTAACAAATTTAAACTTACTTGAAGAAGTTTTCGCTAAATGGTATGAGAGATTAAAAAATAAAGAGTAATAGAATCTTGTGTAGTATTTATAGGTAGATCCGTAGATCAAATAATATAATAATAAGAATATTAACAAGTATAAGTTGTAGATCAGAATTTTAATATTTGTAAGGTAATATTTTTATAATTATTATTATGACACTTTAACGTATAAAATTGTTGATATGACATTATTAAAAAAATAAAACTTAAACACAATATAAAAGAATTTAAGTATTAATTTTTATATAATAAAAATAGATTCAAGCGTATACTTAAGATCAAAGGGATAGGAGCATTAACCCTTTTTGATTTGTCTTTGGTTGAGAGAATGACAATGATGTGAACTGTGAAGGGTGAAGATCCATTTTTATTGTACCTAATAACCGTGACTGACAAAAATCTTGAATTTGGGGCTCACGTGCATGGCAAGTGGGACCACCATCCTCACAGAGTCGCACATGGTGTTGTGAGACCGAAAATCTATTTCTTTTGTGTGTTGCTAAGAATATTTGTCGATCGAGATTTGGGACACACAAGACTCTCGTGTTCTTTGCTGATCTTCAGAACATAACAGACATTAGCTATATTGAGTAGTTTCTGTGTGTTACTTTTTGTTCTGACCTCACAGCTCCAACACATTTTAGGAGATCATCAATTCATCATTCGACATTTATCATATTCATGATCTTCACTTTTTCAGAAAAAAATCGTGTAAAGGGTAGATACTACTCCATAAATGCCCTTTAATTATTTTTCATTGTTATTTGTGTGTTTAATAATGATGGGCTTAATGAATCCTAAATTCGAAAATTGCATGTAATGAATGATTTAAGTTTTAGGCAAGTGGCATGGACTCATGATAATCACTAAGTAGTAAAAAGAATTGCTTGGCTTCCTCTAGAGTAAGACTATCATGTAAATCAAAATTGTACTTTATAAAGAGAAAAAAGGAACAAAATATTTAGTCATGATAGATAAAATTAAAATTTTGTATCTCATTCATTATCTTTAATATCTATAAAAAATAGGAATATTTCAATTATTGTTATTTCTGTTTTTCATTCTTTTTATATTTATTTTGACAACTAGAAGAACTCAATTTGTTTTTTAAAAAAAATTATAATCCATAACACTTAAATTTCGAGAAATAATCATTCCAATCACATTTTTATATAATGCCACTACTGTACATATGATATTTTTTGCATTATATATTTACATAAATTTGTAAAAAAAATTAATAATATTATCAAAATAGGAATACCATTGTTTATTCTCTTGAATTTAGTTATGTATATATATTGTTTTACACAATTGTCTAATAAAATAATCACTTACCATAATAATAAAACTTACTATAACAGAATAATCAAATATTTTTAAGTAGAGAATAATTAATTTTTTAATGAATAATACTAAATATGCATTTTTATATAGTGACTAACTGATAGTTGATTTTTATGTAAAATATAATATTTGCTTGTGAAGTTTGTCAAAGTTTTAAAAATTATCCTTAAATTTTATTTTTTTAATTTTATTCTAAAATTTTTTGATTTATATTAAATATATTTTTAACAGTCAAAATTTTAAAAAATTTATGATTAATCTAACAATAATATTTGACAATTAAAAATCAATATAGAACTTTGTGTCTGTCTCTTAATTTATTTAAGGTTATTTTTGTGAATTTATTATTAAATTAGTTCTAAATTTTTTAAAAAATTAAGTGTCTAAAATATATCTGATATAAATAAAAAAAATTAGAATAAAAATAAAATAAAATTTAAAAATATTTTTAGAAAATTTTAACAAATCTTAAAAAATACTTTACTTTAATTTTTTTAATGTCATGTAGCATGGTTACAAATTTTTATTGAGGAACTAAAATAATTATTCTTCTAAAATTAATGAATTATATATGTGTATGTGATTTGATACAACTAC
>NC_029772.3:32719423-32737021 GCF_000817695.3 Arachis duranensis | reverse complement strand
CACCCCCCCCCCTCCTCTTCGTTTCCTTTTTTTAACAAGGTGTCACCGTCAATAACCAAGCGCAGTGAAAATAAAGGTTTGTTTAATTTAGAGAAAAAAGCTATTCAATGAATGTATTTTAGTTCGCTGTTTCAAACTTTTAATTAGACTGATCTTAGTATGTGTTTGGATTTAGGTTGGTGAAACTGCAATTTGAATAAAAATTATTTTATAAAATTGATTTTAGTTAAAAGTGAGTTTGTGTCAACATATATGATTTATGTTTGGTAATTTTTATTAAAATTGATTTTAATAAAATAAATATTATTTAAATAATATTAATTAAAATAACTTTTAGATAAATAATTAATTAATTACTAAAAAATATAATATTAAATTATAATATTATTTTTAATCATCTTACTAATAACATATTTTAGTACTATTTTTAAGTACTTTCAATAATTTTATTTTTATTATTATTTCAGGTTTTAACTTTTTACTAGTTATATTTTTATTATTATTTATAATTATTTTTTTATTTAATTTATCATTTCTAATAAGAACAATAATACATATTATAAAAAATTAGAATAATAAATAATGTACAAAAATTAGAATAATTGTTTTAATACTCTTAATATTTTTTATTTAAAAAAAATTATGAAAAAAATCAATAATGACTAGCAATGAACCTAAACCTACATTTGAATAAACGTAGAAGCTATAATTTCTTACTTCTAGTAAACAGACTTTTGGGATGCAAAATCACATTGGCGTTCAGAAAAAAAGTTACCAAACATAAAAAAACAACGTTCAAAACATTTAAACGCACTTTTATTCAATTAATTTTCTCGTTGTTTTAAGAATGGAAGGGAAGGCAATCGTATTCTGATCTTATCTGTCTCAGTGAATTGAATATTTTCTGGCAAAGTTAAAACCAAATGAAATGGATGCAACTACATACATTAAGAATAATATTATGAATCAGAAATATTCTGCATCCAATTAATTTACTAATTAAATCTAATTAAGTGATTTAGAGTCACATGTTATTTATAATAGATTTTTAACATATTTTTTTTATTTTTCTGTGTTTTTGTTTGATTATTATTTTTTTTTTAATTTTTGTTTTTTTCTTCGATTTTCTTGTGTCTCCTCGAATTTTATTCTCTTTTTCTTCAAATTTTTTATCTGTAATTATTTTTTTTGAAATTGAATAGTGTAATTAAAATCGTTTAGGTTTTACGTGTTCTAAAACAATGAATGATTCAAGTTCAAATCAGTTGAATAAAAGCGATTTAGATTATTCTTCTAAATCAAATCAAGTGGACAAGGTTTGAATCGTTTTTAACTTTATCTAGTTTCATTATTTAACAATTTTGGATTGAATGAAATAAAATGAAATCTAATGTAATTGAATAAAGTGATAATGAATAATTTCATTTTTCTTTGTTAAAATCAATGTTGTTTGTGAATTTGAATTTAGATAGAATGCAGGAGTTTTTGAATTTATAGAATGCACAATTTTTTTGTTCATTTGTTATTATACAATGATGTTGTTATAATAATATTTCGGTTCATTTGCAGTCCAGGTGTATAATCGATAAACAATTTATCCCAAAAGTTGGGAAGATTTTTCAGACAAATTGAATGGAATGGAATAGAATCTAATACAATTGAATAAAGTGATAATAAATAATTTTATTCTTCTTTGCTAAAATCAGTGTTGTTTATGAATTTGAATTTGGATAGAACGCAGGAGTTTCTGAATTTATAGAATGTATAATTTTCAGTTTATTTGTCATCACACAATGGTGTTGTTATAATAATATTTCGGTTCATTTGCAGTCCCAGTGTGTTGTCGATGAACAATTTGTTCCAAAATTTGGGATGACATTCAAGACAAATAGAATGGAATGGAATGAAATCTAATATAATTGAATAAAATTATATTGAATAATTTCATTTTTTTTGCTAAAATTAGTATTTTTATGAATTTAAATTTGGATAGAATGTAGGAGTTTCTGAATTTTTAAAATGTACAATTTTTGGTTCATTTGTTATCACACAATGATGTTGTTATAATAATATTTCAGTTCATTTGTACTCCAGGTATGTTGTCGATGAACAATTTATTTCAAAGGTTGGGATGACTTTCAAGACACTTGAAGAAGTTAAAAAATTTTACAAAAATTATTCAAAATTTGCTAATTTTTCTACGAAAATAAGGAACACAACTCGAAAGGGAGATAAAATTAAGAATCAATTAATTACATGTAATAGAGAGAAAAAAATAAAAATTTAAAATATCTCCAACTCATATATGATAGAAATTTCGGTGTTTAGTAAAATAAATTTCGGTTCATTTATGTATTACTCGTATAGTGTTTTTTCCATTGATAAAAATGAGGGTTAATTTTTGATTTGTGTTATGTTTTATTGAATAGTCACTTTTTGGTTTTTCAAATTAGTTTCTGTAATTGTGTTGTGATAAATAATTCAGGTGTTTATTAGAATAAATTTTAGTTTATTTATGTCTAAATTTCAGTTCATTTGTGTTTTTGCCGCTATTGAGATTTGATAAATACATTTAATCTAGTCAATGTGAATTTAAATTCATTTAAATTAATGTGATCTCAATACAATCCAGATATTTTTAATAAATAAATAAAAAAATTTAAATTTTTTTCAAATATATATATATATATATATTAATATTTAGAAAGAGCCAAAAAATATTTGTCTCTTTATAATTCCTTAAAAATAGTGTTCAAGAATAAATCCAAAAAAATTTGAAAAAAGATTTTTAAATATATATATTAACATTTACAAAGAGTCAAAGAAGTGTTTGTCTCTTTACAATTTTTTAAAAATATTGTTTAAGAATGTCAATAGAAATTTAATATAATTTAGAAAATTGAACTTGTTTACTTTCTATATTTCTAGATGATAATCTACAAAAAGGACTTGAGAGGGTAGTGAATGACTTTGAGATTCTTATGCTTTTAGATTTCTCAATAACTTTGTCTCTAAACAAGTATTCATGAACAAGTTTAACAAATTTAAATAAAATAAAATTAAATGAACCTCAATTAAACTAAAAAATAAACCAAAATTACTTAATGAAAAGAAACCAAACGAACCTTTAATTAAAATGCAGCACAACTACTATAATTTCATTTGATGTCCTATTTACAAAGAAAAATAAAAAAAAGTTGAATCAGAAAAAACTAGATCTATTAAATAAACGAATCCGATCTATTAAATTCTAAACCGAACTAGTAGAAATACAAAAGAGAAATCTGAATATAATGAACAAATAGTTTTATCAGTATATTTGAAAAATGTTTATTACTTTTTTTTATTTTTTTGTCTTTGTTGATAATTTTAAATGTAATATTAAAATTTTAAATAAAAAATATGAACAATTTTTTATATTAGAATGCAAAACGAAAGATAATGCTATACACTTTTTTAATGAGAGGAATTTTTATTACCGTGAATCCAATAAAATTTAAATGCGTAGCAAATCTCATTATGAATATATGCAATGCACGCAGATATTATTAAATGAGTTTCTTCGACTTAATGCTGCCAACAACTTAATCACAAATTGCATTCAGTTGACAAATTAATCAATCATAGGAATTTATTATAATGATTTTGCCACGTGGCAAAACCATATCAAACTGAATGCAACAAGTTGGCCCAAATGAAAATCAGCATGGCTCTCACACTTCTTTGTCCTGAAACTATTTAATGCACATAAACAACAAACTAAAAAGTATTTCTCCAATTTCATAATAACTATCCCAAAATAAAACAAATGCAACCAAGCAAGAAAGAAAAAGAAAATCCTATTGGTAAGATAGTATAAAATAATATGAATAGACAAAATTACTCTCACGTAAAAAGAAAATTTTTAATTAAACAATTAATATTATTAAGGGCGGAGCCTCTCACTGTGAAGCAAATCATTGCCCTCCTAAATTTTAATTTTTTTTTTATAAATGGCATGTAAATTTTAATTTAATCTCTCTTAAAATTTTTAATTTGTGTATATTAAAAAATTAAACTTTAATTTTTTTTAATTTGGATAAAATATTAAATTAGTTCCTATATTTAGGAGTAATCTTGTTTTAGTCCTTGAGGTTTTAAGTGTTCTATTTGAATCCAAAAAAGTTTTATTTAGTTTCAATGTATTTTCACGGTGAGATCAAAGTTAAATAATTAACGAAATATTCTACATAACAGCATTACAAGAACAAGATTGATAATCTGGAGAACAAGTAAAAGCTCTAGAGACACAAAATCAATCATGGATATATCAATACATTTATTTATCATTCTCTCTAGTTCTATATAAAATATTTCATTTAAATTGTAAGAATAATAATAAATAAATATATTGATGCATCTATGGTTAATTTTGTATCTCTGGAGCTTGTACTTATTCTCTAAATTATGGATCTTGTTCTTATACTATTGTCATATAAGACATTCTATTATTTATTTAACTTTGATCTTATGGTGAGACTATATTAAAACTAAATAAAATTTTTTTAGATTCAAATAGGACATTTTAAACCTTAAGAACCAAAACAGAATTACGTTCAAATATAAAGAATTAATTTAGTATTTTACCCTCTAAACTTTATGCTAGTTCCGCCCTTAATATTGTATTTAGTATTTTTTCTGTTAAGTTTATATCATTATTGATACTTACTCCGTATTTTTCATTAGCCGAAATATATTTTATCTACTTGAAAAAAATTAAGCTCAATCACAGCTAGCTTAGTCATACAAGAACAGGTGTAAATTAAAAAAAAATTAAAATGTGAAGTATTATAAATGAGACAAATATTCTAGTTTTTTTGGTAATTTTTTATATTTTTTTGGTGACTAATATTCTAGTTGATATATATATATATATATTACTTTATTTTTTCTAAAATAATATGTAAGTTACTTTTTTTTAATTTTTTGATATGTCACATTTTAATTTAATGTTTATTTATTTTAATTTTTTAGTTGAATTTATTAGATGGCTAATTTATCTAATAAAATAAAAAATAAGAAATTAATTTCGAGTCATTAAAATTTGTTGAAAATTTAACAAAATATTTAAAAAATAATGTTATATATTATTCTTTTATTTTTCACACAAAATTTTTTATTTCTAACAAAAATTAAATAAAAATCCAAATTTTCATAAAAAATAATTACAAACTAACTACATTAATTTTAAAAAATAAGATATAAAGTGTTTCAATTTTTTTTCTTTCATTTGTTTTATATAATTCGAAACTAAATTGTATAGAATAAATTTTTAAATTTAAAGATCTACTTGACAGATAAACTTTTCAAATTAAAAATTTTTAAGATAACACTAATTTGTGTTTTTATTTTTAATTTATCACATCAATATTTTAATTTAGAATTAAATTAATATAAGAAAATTTTTAAATTAATATTTTAATAGTTATATAACAAATATATTAAAATAAACATCAAATTAAAATATAACATATCAGAAAAAGTGACTTACATATTAGTTTAAAAGAGTCATTATATATATATAAGGAATCCAAACCAAGTTTCCAAAACTTGGTTCTGTTAATTAAACTTCAGAATTTTCCCGGTTTCTTTGCACAATATATATAGTTGCATTGTTTTCCATTTTCTGTCTCGTACTAGTCTCTATCTTAGCTTCATTCTCTCATTCTAATTTTCAACATTCAAAATAAAAAACCATGACAAAAAAGCCACATCAAACATGTAATATTCCAAGCTCATCAGCATCTTCAAAGCTTGTAAGACGAAAAGATTCCCACGTGATCTCAAAATTCAAGCCGAAGATTCGAATAATTCACATATATGCACCGGAAATCATAACGACCGACACTGCGAATTTCAGGGAGCTAGTTCAGAGACTCACTGGGAAGCCAGAAGATGAAAAGGGAAAAGGCAAGAGCAAATCCGACACTGCATCAGCCAAGGTTACGATGAAGAACTTGTTCGAAGAAGATGAACAAAAGTTTCTGAATCTGCAAAATAAGGCAATGGTAAATAATGAAAACCACGAAAAACAAGAAGATTTATGGAGAAGATCAAAGTTAAATAATGAAGAGAAGCTCAATGGTTTTCTTGAAGGATTCTCTGAACTGGATGGTTTTATGGAAGAGCTGTGTACTGTGCCTGTTGTGGATCAAAATTAATTAATTAATGCCTTCTTTTGATGTATGTATAATTTTTTTGGTCTATCTCTTCATCATTGTGGTTTTAAATTGCGGTGCGGTGTTTGCAAATGCAGTGCGATCTGCGTTGTGTTTGTTCTTGAACTAGTTTATTTTAACTTGGACCGAGAGATTAAATTTAATTTAAATTATAAATATTATTAAGTATTACTATAAATTATATATACAATTATTAAAGTGGATTATATTTTGTGATTTCGTAATATTTATTTTAGTAATTTTTTTTGTTATCTTTATTTATATGTTAACTTATTTTAATTTTTTAAAATTATTAAAAGTTTAGCTACTAAAGTTTTGAGTTACATAAAAATACTTAATTATAGGTTTTTATATTCACAAAATAATAAATTAGTCCATGTAACTCATTATTTTTAGCAAATTATTTTTTTATTCTTTCAAATAAAATATATCTGTGTTATTTACTATTTTAACTCATAATATAACATGAGATGGTAAATTTAAGTAGGACAAATAGTATATTAACAACTCCTTCGTACGTTTAAAATTTCTAATTAAAGTGAAATGGCAATACACTTTGCATAAAAAAAACTAAAATAAACATAAATTTTATACCAAAAGTAAGGTCAAATGTCAATGGAGCGGAGCATAGGCCAGGGTGAAAATGCTTCTGAACTCTTTGTCCCTGAACCTTGACCTTCTTCCCGTCCTCATCCTTAATCTCTACCATAGAAAAATATTATCCTCATTTTTATTCTCTTATGTGTTTCGCTAGGCCCTATTTTCTATCTCTTTTTAATAATTTTTATAGAAATTTTAATCAAAGTTTTTTAAAAAATTAAATAATTATAAAAATATTAAAACAACTTACAAATACATATTATTTAAAATTATAAATTAAGTAAAGTTTAATATCATGTTAAAAAAAATAAAATAACACATTATAAAATTTTAAGAACAATTAAGTAAATTCACCTAATTTGAGAATTATGAAGAATAGGACGGAATCCCCACTTAAGTCTACAGTTATCTTTAGAAAATTTTATTCTCTATCTCTATTTTTGCAAAAAAAAAAAAATTATCTTTGAATATCTATTCCAAATAATCCTTAGGATGATTTCCATGTCTTAAAAAATTTTGTCACACCTAACAAAAAAGAATAATATATTTTTTGTTCAAATTTTATAAATATAGTTGTTACATAAATGTACAATACAAATGAATAATAATTAAAGTATACCAAAAAAATATGCGAATAACGATTAATAAAAACATAAAATTTAAATAAGACTCAAAGTAAATCATCATAGTAAAAGTAAAATAAAAAATAAAAATACTATGTGCATACAAATAATTAGTTGTCATGTATTTATACATAAATACATACATATGTTGTTAAATTCATTTTTGAGAAAAGGACAAATTGATTCTTGACTTTTAAGTCCCTGACTTCTTCAAAATCTGGACATATCGATCCCTGAGTCTAATTTGTCTAATTTTAAAAACTCTCTCACGTGTGTATCTGTATCAACCAGATTAGTACATCAGGAGTCATGTTTGATTTTTTCGTTGAGTCTGACAGACCCAAGTGAACATGAGGGATCGATATGTCCAGGTTTTGAAAAGGTCAATGATTTAAATGTATTTTCAAATTCTCAAGGACTTAAATGTCTGCGAATTAAAAGGTCAATGACCTATTTGTCATTTTCTCTTTATTTTTAATATGTATTTTATATTCTGCCATGTTTGTGTTCTATATGGGTGGCTAATTTAGTGATTGATTTTTTTATAACGTAACATAGTTGAATAAAAAATTATACAATTAATTTGCTTAATTCAAGTAATTTAAATTATAAAAAATTTAATAAATAATAATTTAATTAATATTTTATAATTTTAATTGAACATAAAAAAATTATTGAAAAAGAAAATCATCATTACAAAATTATCAAATATATAACAACAAAAATATGTAACAAATTGATTTCATATCAAAGGAGAAAAAATTCAGATTGATGAACAACAAAAATAATAATTCTAATTTTTTTTTTAATAACTACATTAAAATACAAACATATAATATAATTAGAAGTAATTTGTATTACATGCAGGCATGAAGCTCCAAACATGTAAGACTTAGTTATCAAGATTTTTTAAGCTTGACTAAAAAATTATTTAAAAAAAAATTATCATTACAAAATGATCAAATATGTAACAACAAAAAGAATGTAATAAATCAATTTCCTATCAAAGGAAAAAAATTGAGATTGATGAATAACAAAAATCATAATTCTAATTTCTTATTACATTAAAATATTACATATAATATAATGATAAATAATTTGTGTTATTATTAGTATAATATCTTTTATACTAAATTAAATAATTGTTATAATTTATTGCTAGAATTAATTATTCAAAATTTGTTAGGTTGGATTAATTAAAAAATATCACCAAGAACATGTTATGTTATATATTATAAAATTAATGGTAAAAATAATCCCATTTTAAGTATATATAAAATTAATGGTTATTAAACTTATCACAAAATAACATTAGGTTTGATCTTCATATAAAAATTATAAACAAAATCTAACTATTTATAACTATCGCATTCAATTTTAATAACAGTAAATTATTTTATATTAAAAAGATACATAAATAAACCTAACACCAAAATAGACAATCAACCGAAGAATAACTTAATATAAGATATTGTTTCATCAATTAATATCATTATCATTTTTTCAAAATTAATCATAATTATAACATATCAAATCAATAATCAATTTAAAATAATTAATAAGATAGTGAAATATAACAAAGAAACTTTCTAAAACGGATAGGAGAAGCGACAAAGTGGGAAAAAATGGAAGCGTGAAGGAGATGTGGAGAGAAATGATAGACGTTATTAGAAAAATGGCAAAATAAAATTTGGTGAATCTAGAGAGATAGGACTAAGAGACAAGGAGTCTTGGTGGTAGAATGCGAGTGTATAAAAAAAGATAAAGACAAAAAAGGAGTGATTTAAAGAGTGGTCTTTGGTCTCAACAATGCAATTTCTACTCCCTTGTGTTCTTCCTTGACTACCTTCACCTCTTAGCAAGCTTCTTCAAATTCAATTTCTTCCTCACCAAATTCTTCTAACTCTTCTCCATCACTCAAATCATACATTGGAGGTTGAGTAAAATCCATCTCAACATCAATCTCAAATTTAATGGGAGAAGACTCTTCAAACTCAAATAGATCATATGTTGGTGCGAAATCACCGTCACTAAGAGGATTTGTTGTTTACTCAACTTCTTCCAATTTTTCATTAACAATATGCTTTGGAGGTTATGCACCCTCCTCAACATCAATTTCAAACTTCTCGGAAGAAGGCTCTACAACTTTATATTCCCATGGGCATTCAACATCTCCTAAATCTTCAATCACTTCTTCATCTTCAACAATTTCGGCTTCCTCCACTTGTTCTAATATAAAATTCCACTCTTCATCCTCCATTGGAGTTTTCAACCTCTCCTTCATACTACGCTCTTCACTTGATTCTCCACATTTGACAATGGAAGTACTTTGAATACATAAGCGTTGGGAGACTAAATTGGTTACTACCTCTTGAAGAATAGTATGAAGCTCCCTTTGCTATTGGAGAATGGTGCTAAAGGTGTCATCCATGAATGTTTGAGGTGGAGGAGAGAATTCATTGTTTGGGAGAAAGGGTTCATAATAAAAAGGTGATTCATATTGGTGGGATTAGTGATGTGGTATATAAGAAGGTGGTTCTCAAGAGTATTGATGTTGGAATGTGGGTGGTTCTAAGGGTTTTCGTTCATAATGGTCACAAGGATGTGGTATAGGAGATTGGTGGTATGGTGGATATAGGTTAGGATCATATGGAGGTGTTTGGTGATACGGGACTTGTGATTAAGGTTGAGAACAATATTGCGAAATTGGTTCATATTGGTGTGCACTATGGGGAGGATTTTGATCATTATTGGATAGAGGAAATTGGTACGGATACCATGAGGTCCGTTCATAAGAATGCGGCTCCTCCCTTGATTGATTTCCAATCCCATAGCGCGTACCATTATTTAAGCTCTCATTTCCTACAACATAGTTGTAACTAAACTCATAGCAAAAAAGATGAGAATTCATAGTGAAAAGAGAAAATCAAAACAAAAGCTAATAAGAAAGAAAGAAAACAAATTCCTATAACTAGCAAAAATTAACAAAGAATTAAAAAAGGCAAATATGTTCACAATATTCACATATATACAATAACCAATAATAAGCGCACATTTGCAATTCCTCGCCAACGGCGCCAAAAACTTGATGTAAGAAAATTGTCAGTTCGGGATTTTCACAAAATATAATCTCGTCGAAGTATAGGTCCAAACCGATAGATAACCTTCAATCAAAGTTTAATTTTATTTGTCACAATACAAACCAATAAAAACTGAGAGTATTTAAACCTTGGGTCATCTCTCAAGAAATTGTAGGAAAGTGCGCATATTACTGGTTATGAGTATAAGGGGTGGTTAACGGATAAAGAGGCGAGAAAGTAAAATGATAAGAAAGTAAGCTAACAGCTGAAGAACTTGAAATGCTAAAAGGCACTCATGGCAAGGATTAAGAGTCAAGGCTTCCTTTTCAAGTCATTGACCACAACATGGTAATTACAAAGGATTAGTTCCACTTAGTCATCCTCTAACATTGGAAGATTAAGTCAAGTGGACATAATTGGTCATAAAACCAACTAACAACCCTAAATTACCAATTACACTGGACATCAATGATATCAAGACACCTAAGTTCTCAATCACAAGTCAAGAGTATAAAAATCTACTCTAAAATCAAACCAGACATTTTTATCAAACACTTGGAAAGTATAAAAGGAAAGCATGGTAAAATTGCAATGATAATAAAATCTAAAATGACCAAATACAAGAAAGTAACAATAATAACTCAATTAAACAATAAAAAATATAAAAAGTCATCAATTGCATTAAAGGAAATGAAAATCAACAAAAGTTCAATAGCATTAAAGTAACCAAATACAAGAATTAACAAGTAAAACTAAGAGAATCAAGGCAATAAAACAAGGAAAAGTAAAGAAAATTAGATCAAGACAAGATTAAAACCTAAATCTAAGATGAAATTAACCTACATCTACCCTAATTTTAGAAAAAAGAGAGAGATTATCTTTCTAGAATATAACCTAAAGCATCATTCTATTCTAAATCTAATTACCCTCCCCTTTGTTCCTCCTAGAGAATTGCATGAAATACTTCAGAAATGAGTTGGATTTGAGCTTAAAGCAATCCAGAAATTGCCAGCCATGTTTTCTTTAAGTGAGTCACATGCTTCATGTCACGCGTACGCACCATATGACGATTTTCCAGGTCACGCGTACACGCAACCGGCAGATTTCCAAAACTTCATTTCCTCATGAATTCTCCACTTTTACATGCTTTTTTCATTTCTTCAATCCAATCTTTATCTTCTAAGCCTGAAATCACTTAACAAACACATTAAGTCATCGAATGGAATTAAAGTGAATTAAATTTAGCAATTTAAGAGGATAAAAAGCATGTTTTCAATCTTAAACACAATTTAGAGAGAATTTACAAAACCATGCTGTTTTAGTGAATAAATGTAAGAAAAATTGATAAAAAATCTACCGAATTCAATATAAGATAATCCATAAAATTATGGTTTATCAAGCCCAACCCTCGCGTATGCATAGAGTCCTCCGCGTACGCATGCCTCAAAATTTCAGTAAAAAGCTGTTAAGATGCAAAAATAAGTTTTACACTAACTTCGAATGCGCATGACTCTTTCATTAAAAATCATTTTTAATCCGTTCTTTAAAAGTTATAAACTTCACGGACCCAATTTCCTTTCAAAACAAAATTTACCAAATTTGGGGATCCAGAAGCCAAGTTATGACCTACCAAAGTTGGTGAAAAATAAGCTTTTTAGCAAAAGTACCAAACCTATATTCTTTCCAAATTCTTAATTTCAAACCAATTGCCTTAAAACTAAAACAACCCCAGAGTTCCTAAATCACATTCATATACTTCCCAACCACTCTCCAATATACTAACATACAATTTTCTTAACTCCAAACCAAATAGTTCACAATCACAACAACAACACTCACTCAATTCAACACTAACCATAATCACATATATCTCAACCACGTCATGATCATTTCAACACATAATTTAATTAAGTCCAATGCATCAATTCCCAACCACAATTTTCATTAAACTCAACAACTATCACTTTTATTCACTAAACATTAACAATTCACATAGTTCAACTTATCCTATGGTCAACTAGCTTAAGTTTCATGTAACATTACACGTTATTTATGTGAAACCAAAACTATATCTTGGGTGATTCCTCCCTAAGCTCAAAATGCCAAAATCAAAGCTTCCAAGATTCCAAATTAACTCAAGCAAAATTTCAGCCACCAAAACTTCAAATTCAAGCTTCCAACGCCATCAATTTGATCTCAACGCATACAATTTAATCTAATACCAAATAATATCACTCAAAATTAAAATAAGGTTCATAAATATTAATGATTAGAGTTAGTAGTTTTTCACCTTACCCATGATCGTTTGGGACAAGACCCAACAAGTTCCCAAAGCTAATTCAATCCTAAAACACTAAAATCATATAATCTCTCAAAATTAAAACCCAAAATTTTTGAAAGTTAGAAAAGGAAGGTGGAGTGGGAAATTACAAATTTTTTTACCACTTTATTTGGATTTTTTTGTAGAGCTTGACGCGTTGGTCGCATAGCCACAAACGGTGCGGCGATCGGAGCTCCGGATTGGAAGTTATGGTGAATTGAAATTTGAGTAAGGGTTTGGGGTTTCCTTGTGTTCTTCCCTCCTGTTTCATTGTGGAACTCAATTGATTTGGGAAAGAAGAGCTGATTTGCTTGGTTTCTATGCTGGGCCTTGGGTTCGGTTTGGGCTCGTCCAATCGGTTCGGTCTGATGGCCTAATTTTTGTGCCAAAATATTTAAAATTAGTATTAAAATTCATATTTTTAATATTTTTTCTTTTCTAAACTATAAAATTTAATTTCTTAATTTTTTTAAATAATAATTAATTTATTAGCTATTTATTTATAAATTTCGCAAAATTTACATATAACACACTATATTTTATAAGTTTACATAGCATGTCTAATTAAAAATAAAATACAAAATATAAAGGTACAAATTAACATACAAATTTTTTATATATACTACGGTGAATGGATATCGTTTCCACGAGGATTAACGGACTGAGTACGCAATATCGAATTAAACTACTAATTGGTGAATATTGAAAAACCCTAGAATGCTTGAATGTTGGAATCTTGAAAGTTGAATGCTTTCGGAAGTAGTAATTGTTGAATTAGAAAAAATCAATGGTGGAGGATGTCTAGGGTTTCAGAGAAGTTCCTGTTCTCAGGAGAATTAAACCTTGTTAACCTAATTCTAAAACTTGCAAATCTCTGTTTACGGCGAATATAAAGTAATCAACTTTCGATGTCTCGGCTCCTCGGTTTCTCTTTAGTTAACCAACCGCCAATGTCTTGGTCGATCGATTAATCAAAGAGCTTAAGTTCAAAAATCCGATTCAGTTTCTCAATGAGTAAAAAGAAGTTTCGAGAATTGTCCTAATCCGAGTTATATGTAACGTATTCAAAACTAGGGTAATAAAAAATCATGTATCGTGTCGCACACTTAGAAATCACCACGTCTAGTTGATTCAAAAAGTTATGTGAAAGAGTTTTCAGGCACGATTTGAAAATCAGTTTGTCGAATCAGTAAATAAATCCCAAACGGGATTAGCACACATGTCGATGCTACTAATCCTTTAGTGATGAAGAACGAAACACCGAATTATAAAGAGATTAACACAAAGCTTTAAAATGGAAGAAGATTTAGATTAATTAACCATTGAAATATGAACAGAGCTCCTAAACCTTTGACAAAGGTTTAGTGACTCATGTTGGGTGCAAAATCAATAATGGACTATTACGGGGGAACTTGTTTGCGGTTGTGAATGTAATTCACTTATTTATGCCTAGGTTTCCTCTAATTCAAATCTTAAATCCCAATCTTATCTTAATCAGAATAATTAAGATAATCTCTAATTAATTCATATCCTAAAATTCAAAATATAATCAAATCAAATTCAAAACAAATTAGTTATAGAATCTTCTTCAATCTTAACTTGAAATCAAATTGTTGAAGCTGGGCTTTGAGAATTTAGCATTGGAAGCATACTGGGCTAGACAATTTGAGGCCAAGCGTGGCACACCCCTCTAGCTTGTGGCACGCCCCCTTGTGTTTGGGCCAGGGCATGGCACGCCCTCTTCTCTGCATGGAATACCCTCTTGGGCTAAGCTAGGACGTGGCACGCCCTCTATTTGGTTGGCTAGGGCGTGGCACGTCTCATTTTAGGCGTGGCACGCCTCTAATTGGCTTGCTTCCAAAGACTTGATCCTCCTTGTGCATGACATGCTCCATTCTTCATGTGGCATGCCTGGTTTGTTTTTGACAAGGCGTGGCACGCCCTTTCTTCTTCCTGATAGGGCGTGGCTTACCCCTGCATTATTCTCCAGGGCGTGGCACGCTTCGGCCTACATATGGCACCACTGTGCTTCATGGTTTAGGGTGTGGCACACCCTTGTTTGGTCCTTCAGGGTGTGTTATGCCTCACCCTCTCTTAACTTCTGCATGGCTTGTATGCCTTGATCTTGGGTGCATGACTCTTGATTCTTCATGTAATGCCTTGCCTATTGATTAGCCTTCATCTACTACTTGATTTGTCTTCCTTTTAACTATATTTCCTTGAAAACACTTAGCATATACCTCAGTAGCAAAAGATAACTAAAAGTAATGAGATTGGAAGTTGAAACTATAATTAAACATAAGAAAACAAGAATTAAAAGCAAGAAAAACAACAAAAGATGCGAACGCATCACAACACCAAAATTAAAACTTTGCTTGTCCTCAAGAAAAAAGAAAAGAAAAGAAAAGAAAAGAGTTGTGTTCAATGGAGAAGAATTGAATCTCTTTTAAGCTTGTGTCTGTCTTGATAGTGGGGTTACTAACCTTGTGATCATAACTAGATTCTCTTCTTTCTTAATGAATCTTAAAACCGTAAGAGTGAAGAATTCTCGAGAATTAAGACTCGGATTATATTATGAGACATTTATTTTAGGCTTTGATTTGATCCTTGAATTCTTCATTTATAACAGAGAGAAGTTTTTCAATCATAAACTCTAAGTGTTCCATCTCAAGGCAGCTCTTGCTAGTAGGTTTTCAATCGATAATCCTGAGCTAGTTGGCCCAAGTTACTGGATGATAAAATACCTCTCGGATCTAATTACCTAAGCCTCTCCTTGACACGGTCACACCACACGCATATAGCTAAAGATTTGATTTTTCAGACATCTATGCCCAGAGCCTCTTTGGACTTCTAAATGTTTTATTTCAAGGCGGCTCTTGATTGTGGGCTTTCTATCAATAATCTCGAGCTAGTTAGCTCAAGTTATCAGGTGATGAAGCACCCCTCGGATCTAATCGCCCAAGCCTTTTCTTGGACAATAAACACCATAGGAACATAACTAGGCTCTTTAGCCATTGATGCTCGGAGCTTTACATCTTTGAATCTCTTTTGATCTTTTCTTTTTTTTCTTCTTTTCCTTGCTACTTATGTTCTCTCTTTTTCTTTTGTAATTTGATTCAAGGATCTTTAATTCGTTTAGAGATCTCATAATACTTCTCCAAGCCTCTGTTCATAGAGAATCATTCTTCCTTTTCATTCAAGATCATTCACTTGTTACCTCATTCGCTGATGATGAGCGAATATTTTATACGCTTTTTGGGGGTAATTTCACGTAGATTTTAGTATGTTTTAATTAGTTTTTAGTAGAATATTATTAGTTTTTAGGCAAAAATCATATTTCTGGAATTTACTATGATTTTGTGTGTTTTTCTGTGATTTCAGGTAATTTCTGGCTGAAATTGAGGGAGCTGAGCAAAAATCTGAGTTAGGCTGAAAAAGGACTGCTGATGCTGTTGGATCCTGACCTCCCTGCACTCGGAATGGATTTTTTGGAGCTACAGAAGTCCAATTGGCGCGCTCTCAACGGCGTTGGAAAGTAGACATCCAGGGCTTTCCAGCAATATATAATAGTCTATACTTTGCGCGAAGATAGACGACGTAACTTGATAGCACACACCAAGTGGGCTCCAGAAGTGGATTTCTGCACCAATTATCTTAGTTTACTCATATTCTGTAAACCTAGGTTACTAGTTTACTATTTAAACAACTTTTAGAGACTTATCTTGTACCTCATGACATTTTTAGATCTGAATTTTATACACTTTGACGGCATGAGTCTCTAAACTCCATTGTTGGTGGTGAGGAGCTCTGCAGCGTCTCAATGAATTAATGCAATTGTTTCTATTTCATTCAAACGTGTGTGTGTTCCTATCTAAGATGTTCATTCGCGCTTAATTGTGAAGGAGGTGATGATCCGTGACACTCATCACCTTCCTCAATCCATGAACGTGTGCCTGGCAACCACCTCCGTTCTACATCAGATTGAATGAGCATCTCTTAGCTTCCTTAATCAGAATCTTCGTGGTATAAGCTAGAATTGATGGCGGCCACTCTTGAGGATCCGGAAAGTCTAAACCTTGTCTGTGGTATTCCGAGTAGGATTCAAGGATTGAATGGCTGTGACGAGCTTCAAACTCGCGATTGCTGGGCGTGATGACAACCGCAAAAGGATCAATGGCTCCTATTCCAACATGATCGAGAACCGACAGCTGATTAGCCGTGCTGTGACAGAGCATCTGGACCGTTTTCACTGAGAGGATGGGAAGTAGCCACTCACAATGGTGACACCTTACATACTGCTTGCCATGGATGGAACTTTACAAACAATTGAGTTGAATATTACATTACAGAAATTCAGAGGACAAAGCATCTCCAAAACTCCAACATATCCTCCATTAATAAAGTAACAATTACTTATCCCAAACACTTTTACTTCTTACAATTAAATCCAAATAACCTTATTGACACCCTGACTAAGATTAATAAAATAAACATAGATTGCTTCAAACCAATAATCTCCGTGGGATCGACTCTTACTCACGTAAGGTATTACTTGGACGACCCAGTGCACTTGCTGGTTAGTTGTACGGATTACAAATTCGTGCACCAAGTTTTTGGCGCCATTGCCGGGGATTGTTCGAGTTTGAACAACTAAAGGTTTATTTTATTGCTTAGATTAGGAATAATTTATTTTTGTTGTTATAGAGTCATTAAATTCTGAGTCCTTTATTCCCTTTTCAAAAATTTTTCAAAAATAT
>NC_029772.3:32718099-32719270 GCF_000817695.3 Arachis duranensis | reverse complement strand
TTCTTTGTTCTTCATTGATCTTCAAGTTGTTCTTGTTTATTTTTCTTGTTTGATCTTGAGTTTTTCTTGTTGTGTGTCTTTTCTTGTTTTTCTTGTGCTTTTTCAAAACATTAACTTTCAAAAATTATACTTTTATCCATAAATATAATACATCTTTAAAATACGTTACATTTTTAGCTTAGTTGGTTATAGCGGGAGTATATGTTCTTAACAATTGGGCACTTTCTTTTTAAAATCCTTTTTCAAAAATAATTTTTCTTGATTTAATCTTGTGCCAAACTTTAAGTTTGGTGTTTTCTTGTTGATCTTTTCATAATTTTCAAAATTTTATTAAAGTCTTCTAAAAATTTTAAGTTTGGTGTTCTTTCTTTTGTTCTTGGTGTTCAACTCTGGGGTCATATGCTAACCCCACTACTGCTTCATATGGGAGTAGTATCTGTATACCCTCCATTGGAGTTAGTAGCTTTGAGTTGAATCCTCAGCTCATTATCATGGTGCAGCAAAGCTGCCAGTATTCCGGTCTTCCACATGAAGAACCTACAGAGTTTCTGGCTCAATTTTTACAAATTGCTGACACAGTACATGATAAAGAAGTAGATCAGGATGTCTACAGATTATTACTGTTTTCATTTGCTGTACAAGATCAAGCTAAGAGGTGGTTAAATAACCAACCTAAGAACAGCATAAAAACATGGAAACAGCTGTCAGAAAAATTCCTGAATCACTATTTCCCTCCAAAACGGATGACACAGCTATAGCTAAGCATCCAAGGCTTCAAACAAGGAGATAATGAATCCTTTTATGATGCCTGGGAGAGATACAGAGAGATGCTAAGAAAATGCCCCTCTGAAATATTTTCAGAGTGGGTGCAATTAGACATCTTCTACTATGGGCTTACAGAAAAAGCTTAGATTTCTCTAGATCACTCAGCTGGTGGATCTATACATATGAGAAAAACAATTGAAGAAGCTCAAGAGCTTATTGATACAGTGGCCAGAAATCAGCATCTATACCTAAGCAGTGAATCTTCCATGAAAGAAGAAACTAAAACAATAACTGCTGAACTCAGTCCTGTGGATCAGGCTAATGAATTCAATCAGCAATTAGACTTTCTAACACAGCAGCTAGCCGAATTCAAGGAAATACTACAGGAAACAAGAATGGCTAACAG
>NC_029772.3:32716493-32717592 GCF_000817695.3 Arachis duranensis | reverse complement strand
ATTCTGAAAAGCTTACCTGAGAAGCTTAAGGATCCCGTGAGCTTTATGATACCATGCACATTAGAAGGTGTTTGTACCAAGCAAGCTTTATGTGATCTTGGGGCAAGTATCAATCTAATACCTGGATCTACTATCAGAAAGCTTGGTTTGACTGAAGAAATCAAACCAACCAGAATATGTCTTCAACTTGCTGATAGCTCCATTAAATGCCCATCAGGCGTGATTGAAGACATGATTGTCAAGGTTGGGCCATTTACCTTTCCTACTGACTTTGTGGTGCTGGAAATGGAGGAGCACAAGAGTGCAACTCTCATTCTAGGAAGACCTTTCCTAGCAACTGGCCGAACCCTCATTGACGTCCAAAAAGGGGAAGTAATCTTGAGAGTCAATGAGGAGGAGTTCAAGTTGAATGTTGTCAAAGCCATGCAACATCCAGACACCCCAAATGACTGCATGAGTGTTGATATTATTGACTCTCTGGTAAGAGAGGTCAATATGGCTGAGAGTCTCAAATCAGAGCTAGAGGACATCTTTAAAGATGTTTAGCCTGATCTGGAGGAATCAGAGAGAATAGTAGAACCTCTGAAAATCCCTCAGGAAGAGGAGAAACCTCCTAAACCTGAGCTCAAACCATTACCACCATCCCTAAAATATGCAATCCTGGGAGAAGGTGATACCTTTCCTGTAATCATAAGCTCTACCTTAGAGCCACAGAAAGAGGAAGCACTAATTCAAGTTCTAAGGACACACAAGACAGCTCTTGGGTGGTCCATCAGTGATCTTAAGGGCATTAGCCCAGCTAGATGCATGCACAAGATCTTACTGGAAGATGACGCGAAGCCAGTGGTTCAACCACAAAGGCAGCTGAATCCAGCCATGAAGGAGGTGTTGCAGAAGGAGGTCACTAAATTACTAGAGGCTGGAATTATTTATCCTATTTCTGACAGCCCCTGGGTGAGCCCTGTCCAAGTTGTCCCTAAGAAAGGTGGCATGACAGTGGTTTACAATGAAAAAAATGAACTGGTTCCTACAAGAACAGTTACAGGGTGGCGTATGTGTATTGATTATAGAAGGCTCAATACAGCCACTAGAAAGGATC
>NC_029772.3:32715951-32716468 GCF_000817695.3 Arachis duranensis | reverse complement strand
ACCAGAAAGGATCATTTTCCTTTACCATTCATAGACCAGATGCTAGAAAGACTAGCAGGTCATGAATACTACTGCTTCCTGGATGGATACTCAGGTTATAATCAAATTGCAGTAGATCCCCAGGATCAGGAGAAAACGGCATTCACATGTCCATCCGGAGTATTTGCATACAGAAGGATGCCATTTGGCCTATGCAATTCACCTGCAACCTTTTAGAGGTGCATGCTCTCAATTTTCTCTGATATGGTGGAAAAATTCCTGGAAGTCTTCATGGATGACTTTTCAGTATTTGGAGACTCATTCAGCTCCTGTCTTGACCATCTAGCACTTGTTCTAAAGAGATGCCAAGAGACTAACCTGGTTTTAAACTGGAAAAATGTCACTTTATGGTGACTGAAGGAATTGTCCTTGGGCACAAAATCTCGAACAAGGGAATAGAGGTGGATCAAGCTAAGGTAGAAGTAATTGAAAAATTACCACCACCTGCTAATGTTAAGGCAATCAGAAGCTTTCTGGG
>NC_029772.3:32712188-32712337 GCF_000817695.3 Arachis duranensis | reverse complement strand
AAAAATATTATTGATGATCTGAGAAATCATGAAATTGATTCTTGAAGCAAGAAAAAGCAGTGAAAAAATTTTTTTTACAAGAAATCATTGGATCAAGAAAAGGAATAAAAGCCAACAGCCCTTAAAACCAAAAGGCAAGGGTGAAAAGG
>NC_029772.3:32711553-32712044 GCF_000817695.3 Arachis duranensis | reverse complement strand
CAGCAAAAAGAGTGTGCTTAAGAGCTCTGGACACCTCTAACTGGGGACTTTAGCAAACCTGAGTCACAATCTGAAAAGGTTCACCCAGTCATGTGTCTGTGGCATTTATGTATCCGGTGGTAATACTGGAAAACAAAGTGCTTAGGGCCACGGCCAAGACTCATAAAGTAACTGTGTTCAAGAATCAACATACTACACTAGGAGAATCAATAATACTATTTGAATTCTGAGTTCCTATGGATGCCAATCATTCTGAATTTCAAAGGATAAAGGGAGATGCCAAAACTGTTCAGAAACAAAAAGCTACAAGCCCCGCTCATCTAATAAGAATCTGAGCTTCATTTAAAACTCTAAAATATTATTACTTCTTAATTTCTTTTAATCCTATTTTATTTATCTATTTGCTTGAGGACAAGCAACAGTTTAAGTTTGGTGTTGTGATGAGCGGATATTTTATACACTTTTTGGGGGTAATTTCATGTAGATTTTAG
>NC_029772.3:32697190-32711369 GCF_000817695.3 Arachis duranensis | reverse complement strand
ACTGAGCAAAAATCTGAGTTAGGCTGAAAAAGGACTGCTGATGCTGTTGGATCCTGACCTCCCTGCACTCGGAATGGATTTTTTGGAGCTACAGGAGTCCAATTGGCGCGCTCTCAACGGCGTTGGAAAGTAGACATCCAGGGCTTTTCAGAAATATATAATAGTCTATACTTTGCGCGAAGATAGATGACGTAACTTGGCGTTGAACGCCAAGTACATGCTGCTGTCTGGAGTTAAACGCCAGAAACACGTCATGATCCGGAGTTGAACGCCCAAAACACGTTATAACTTGGAATTCAACTCCAAGAAAAGCCTCAGCTCGTGGATAGCTTTAGTCTCAGCCCCAGCACACACCAAGTGGGCCCCAGAAGTGGATTTCTGCACTATCTATCATAGTTTACTCATTTTCTGTAAACCTAGGTTACTAGTTTACTATTTAAACAACTTTTAGATGAATGGCTGTGACGAGCTTCAAACTCGCGATTGCTGGGCGTGATGACAAACGCAAAAGGATCAATGGATCCTATTCCAACACGATCGAGAACCGACAGCTGATTAGCCATGCTGTGACAGAGCATCTGGATCGTTTTCACTGAGAGGATGGGAAGTAGCCACTGACAATGGTGACACCCTACATACAACTTGCCATGGATGGAACTTTACAAACAATTGAGTTGAATATTACATTGCAGAAATTCAGAGGACAAAGCATCTCCAAAACTCCAACATATTCTTCATTAATAAAGTAACAATTCCTTATTCCAAATACTTTGACTTCTTACAATTAAATCCAAATAATCTTATTGGCATCCTGACTAAGACTAATAAAATAAACATAGATTGCTTCAAACCAATAATCTCCGTGGGATCGACCTTTACTCACGTAAGGTATTACTTGGACGACCCAGTGCACTTGCTGGTTAGTTGTACGGATTACAAATTCGTGCACCAGCTGACAATCACAAGTAGTGTACCACCACTTTTCATAAGATGACTTTATTCATTAGATTCAACTTTCTTCCATCCAAACACTTTCTTTTTATGTGAATGGAAGGCTTGGAGGATATGATTCATGTCCCCATTAGAGGAAATATGATCCATGTCCCCATTAGAGAAAATATGTGCTCTGTCACCATTAGAGGGAATATGTGCCCTGTTACTATGCAACCAGAGAGAACCACGAACAAGCGGGATTAACCACCGTCCCTTTCCTCACATAACTCAACTCAGTGTGCGAGCGGGATTCACCACCGTTCTTGCCACGAGTAAACATCAGTTCACAATAAAGTCTTTAAACTCATTTTCATCATGATTCAAAATCATACCTGGCTTATTTACTTTCAAAAGCAATATACATATAATTCACATCACGCTAAGAATCACCTTTTTCTCAAATCATTTTCCTTTAAAACCAATACCACTTTTATAAGATTTTCCAAAACCTCCAAAACAACTTCACTTAAAACCAGTTCTTCTTTCATAAAACACAATTCTCACTAAACCAAGATTTCCCCAAACTAACTTCAAAACCCGTTTAAGTTTAAAACTCCTTCTAAGGACTCAAAAATCATTTTGTTTGTGGTACACAAAATCGTGATACACAACTTCGTGCAGCTGACCAGCAAGTGCACTGGATCGTCCAAGTAATACCTTACGTGAGTAAGGGTCGATCCCACGGAGATTGTCGGCTTGAAGCAAGCTATGGTCATCTTGTAAATCTCAGTCAGGCAGATTCAAATGTTTATGGGGTTTTGATAACTAAAAGATAAATAAAACATAAAATAGGATAGAAATACTTATGCAATTCATTTGTGGGAATTTCAGATAAGCATATGAAGATGCTTTGTTCCCTCTGAGCCTCTGCTTTCCTATTGCCTTCATCCAATCATTCATACTCCTTTCCATGGCAAGCTGTATGAAGGTGGATCACTATTGTCAATGGCTACCATCCATTCTCTCAGTGAAAATGGTCCTCTACGGTTTCCCGCATGGCTAATCATCTGTCGGTTCTCGATCATGTCGGAATAAGATCCATTGATCCTTTTGCACACTGTCACTGCGCCCAACACTCGCGAGTTTGAAGCTCGTCACAGTCTTCCCATCCCAGATCCTACTCGGAATACCACAGACAAGGTTTAGACTTTCCGGAACTCAAGAATGCTGCCCATATGATTCTAGCTTATACCACAAAGACTCTCGATTGCACGAAATGGAGGCTCTGTTATCAGGAGAGGCAACCGTGCATCGTGAACCAGGAGGCCAAGAGATACACACTCAAGTTCTCGCAGATAGAACGGAGGTGGTTGTCAGACACGCATTCATAAGGGGAGTATGATGATGAGTGTCATGGATCATCACATCCACCAGGTTGAAGTATGAGTGAATATCTTAGAACAAGAATAAGCTTGAATTGAATAAAAAATAGTAGTAATTGCATTGATTCACGAGGAACAGCAAAGCTCCACACCTTAATCTATGGTGTGTAGAAACTCCACCGTTGAAAATACATATGAACAAGGTCTAGGCATGGCCGAATGGCCAGCCTCCCAAAAGTGATCAAAAGATCAAAAGATGATCCAAAGATGAAAATACAATAGTAAAAGGTCCTATTTATAGAGAATTAGTAACCTAGGGTTTACAGAAATAAGTAAATGATGCAGAAATCCACTTCCGGGGCCTACTTGGTGTGTTCTTGGGCTGAGCATTGAAGCTTTCACGTGCATAGGCTTCTCTTGGAGTTAAACGCCAGCTTTGGTACTAGTTTGGGTGTTTAACTCCAGCTTTTATGTCAGTTTCGGCGTTTTACGCCAAAATTTTTATGCTGACTTGGAACGCCAGTTTGGGCCATCAAATCTCTGGCAAAGTATGGACTATTATACATTTCTAGAAAGCCCAAGATGTCTACTTTCTAATGCAATTGAGAGCGCGCCAATTGGGCTTCAGTAGCTCTAGAAACACTATTTGGAGTGCAGGGAGGTCAGAATCCAACAGCATATGTAGTCCTTTTTCACCCTCTGAATCAGATTTTTGCTCAGGTCCCTCAATTTCAGCCAGAAAATACCTGAAATCATAGAAAAACACACAAACTCATACTAAAGTCCAGAAATGTGAATTTTGCATAAAAACTAATAATTATATACTAAAAACTAAGTAAATCATACTAAAAACTACCTAAAAACAATGCCAAAAAGCGTATAAATTAGCCGCTTATCACAACACCAAACTTAAATTGTTGCTTGTCCCCAAGCAACTGAAAACAAAATAAGATAAAAAGAAGAGAATATACAATGAATCTCACAGTATCATTGAAACTTGTCCCAATTAGATGAGCGGAGCTAGTAGCATTTTGCTTCTGAACAGTTTTGGCATCTCACTTTATCCTTTGAAATTCAGAATGATTGGCATCTATAGGAACTCATAATTTTATATAGTGTTATTGATTCTCCTAGTTCAGTACGTTGATTCTTGAACACAGCTACTTTATGAGTCTTGGCCATGACCCTAAGCACTTTGTTTTCCAGTATTACCACCGGATATATAAATGCCACAGACACATAACTGGGTGAACCTTTTCAGATTGTGACTCAGCTTTGCTAAAGTCCCCAATTAGAGGTGTCCAGAGTTCTTAAGCACACTCTTTTGCTTTGGATCAAGACTTTAACCACTCAGTCTCAAGTTTTTCACTTGGACCTTCATGCCACAAGCACATGGTTAGAGACAGCTTGGTTTAGCCGCTTAGGCTAAGATTTTATTCCTTTGGGCCCTCCTATCCATTAATGCTCAAAGCCTTGGATCCTCTTTATCCTTGCCTTTTGGTTTAAAGGGCTATTGGCTTTTTCTGCTTGCTTTTTCTTTTTCTTTCTTTCTCTCTTTCCTTTTTTTTCACCATATTATTATTTTTTTCACTGCTTTTTCTTACTTCAAGAATAAATTTCATGATTTTTCAGATTATCAATAACATTTCTCTTTGTTCATCATTGTTTCAAGAGCTAACAATTTTAACATTCATAAACTTCACTATAAAAAATATGCACTGTTCAAGCATTCATCCAGAAAACAAAAAGTATTGCCACCACATCAAAATAATTAAACTAACTTCAAGATAAAATTTGAAATCCAAGTACTTCTTGTTCTTTTGTAATTAGGCACATTTTTCATTTAAGAGAGGTGAAGGATTCATGGAATTATTTATAGCTTCAAGGCATAGACACTAGACACTAATGATCATGTAATGAAGACATAAACATAGGTGACACAATAAGCATAAAAATCGAAAAACAGAAAAGTAAGAACAAGAAAATCAACAAATGGGTCCACCTTAATGATGGCAGCTAGTTCTTCCTCTTGAACATCCAATGAAACATCCGAGCTCCTCTATGTCTCTTCCTTGCCTTTGTTGCTCTTCCCTCATGGCTATTTGATCCTCTCTAATTTCATGGAGAATAATGGAGTGCTCTTGGTGCTCCATCCTTAGTTGCTCCATATTGGAACTCAAATCTCCCAAAGAGGTATTGAGTTGCTCCCAATAGTTGTGTAGAGGAAAATGCATCCCTTGAGGCATCTCAGGGATTTCTTGATGAGGGACTTCCTCATGCTCTTGTTGAGGTCCATGAGTGGGCTCTCTTATTTGCTCCATCCTCTTTTTAGTGATAGGCTTGTCCTCTTCAATGAGGATGTCTTCCTCTATGACAATTCCAGCCAAAATGCATAGGTGACATATGAGATGAGGGAAGGCTAACCTTGCTAAAGTAGAAGGTTTGTCAGCAACCTTGTATAGTTCTAGAGGTATAATCTCATGAACTTCCACATTCTCTCCAATCATGATGCTATGGATCATGATAGCTCAATCTACAGTCACTTTAGATTGGTTGCTAGTAGGAATGATGGAGCGTTGGATGAACTCTAGCCATCCTCTAGCCACGGGCTTAAGGTCATGCCTTCTCAACTGAATTAGCTTGCCTTTGGAGTCTCTTTTTCACTGAGCTCCTTCTACACATATGTCCATGAGGACTTGGTACAACCTTTGATCAAAGTTGACCCTTCTAGTGTAGGGGCATGTATCTCCTTGAACCATAGGCAACTTGAATGCCAATCTTACATTTTCTGGACTGAAATCTAAGCATTTCCTCTGAACCATTGTGAGCCAATTCTTTGGGTCTGGGTTTACACTTTGATCATGGTTCTTGGTGATCCATGCGTTAGCATAGAAATCTTGAACCATTAAGATTCCGACTTGTTGAATGGTGTTGGTGAGAACTTCCCAACCTCGTATTCGGATCTCATGTCGGATCTCTGGAGACTCATTCTTCTTGAGCATGAAAGGAACCTCAGGGATCACTTTCTTCTTGGCCACAATTTCATGGAAGTGGTCTTGATGAACCTTTGAGATGAATCTCTCCATCTCCCATGACTCGGAGGTGGAAGCTTTTGCCTTCTCTTTTCTCTTTCTAGAGGTTTCTCCGGCCTTAGGTGCCATAAATGGTTATGGAAAAACAAAAAGCAATGCTTTTTTCCACACCAAACTTAAAACATTTGCTTGCCAAGAAGAAAGAAGGGACGGAGAAGAAGAAGAAATGGAGGAGATGGAGAGGTGTGAGTGGTTCGGCCAAGGGGGGAAAGAAGTGTTTATGATGTGTGAAAATGAAGGAGGGATGATGGGTTTATATAGGAATGGAGAGAGGGGTATGGTTCGTGTGTGAGGGTTGGGTTTGGGAGGGAAAGTTTTTGAATTTTGAAAGATGGGGTAGGTGGGGTTTTTGGGGAAGAGTGGGTGGATGTGAGTGGTGAAGAGGTGATGGGGAAGAGAGATAGAGGTGATTGGTGAGGGGTATTTGGGGAAGGGTGGTATGGGGAGGTGTGAAGAAGAGAGAGAGTGAGTTGAGGTAGGTGGGGATTCTGTGGGGTCCACAGATCCTAAGGTGTCAAGGATTTCTCATCCCTGCACTATTTTGGCGTGTAAACGCCCTCCTAGTGCCAATCCTGGCGTTAAACGCCAGGTTGCTGCCTATTTCTGGCATTTAACACTAGCTTTTCTTCCCTTTCTGGCGTTAAACGCCAACTTGGTGCCCTTTTCTGGTGTTAAACGCCAGTCTGGTGCCCTTTTCTGGTGTTAAACACCCAGAATTGTGCCAGACTAGGCGTTTAACGCCCATTCTGCTACCTTTACAGGCATTTAAATGCCAATAAGCTCCTCCTCCAGGGTGTGCTATTTTTAATGCTGTTTTTGAGTTTGCTTTGATTTTTGTAGTTGTTTTTATGACTCCACATGATCATCAACCTAAAGAAAACATAAAAGAACAATGGAAATTTGACATAGATAAATAAAAATTGGGTTGCCTCCTAACAAGCGCTTATTTAATGTCAATAGTTTGACAGTGAGCTCTCATGGAGTTTCACAGATTTTCAGAGCATGGTTGGAGCCTCCCAATACCAAACTTAGAGTTTGAATGTGGGGGTTCTGTTTGACTCTATATTGAGAGAAGCTTTTCATGCTTCTTCTTCATGTGTACAGAAGGAGATCCTTGAGCCTTAAACACAAGGTCGTCCTCATTCACTTGAAGGACTAACTCTCCTCTGTCAACATCAATCACAGCTTTTGCTGTGGCTAAGAAGGGTCTGCCAAGGATGACGGATTCATCCTTATTTTTCCCAGTGTCCTAGATTATGAAGTCAGCAGAGATGTAAAGGCCTTCAACCTTCACTAAGACATCCTCTACAAGTCCATAAGCCTATTTCCTTGAATTGTCTGCCATCTCCAGTGAGATTCTTACAGCTTGTACCTCAAAGATCCCTAGTTTCTCCATTACAGAGAGTGGCATGAGGTTTACACTTGACCCTAGGTCACACAGAGCCTTCTCAAAGGGCATGGTGCCAATTGTGCAAGGTATTAAGAACCTTCTAGGGTCCGATTTCTTTTGAGGTATCTTTACTTGAGCCAAGGCATTTAGTTCTTTAATGAGCAATGGAGGTTCATCCTCCTAAGTCTCATTACCAAATAATTTGGCATTCAGCTTCATGATTGCTCTAAGGTACTTAGCAACTTGTTCTTCAGTAATATCTTCATCTTCCTCAGAGCAAGAATACTCATCAGAGCTCATGAATGGCAGAAGTAGGTTCAATAGAATCTCTATGGTCTCTATATAAGCCTCAGATTTCCTTGGTTCTTTAGAGGGAAACTCCCTAGTGGTTAGTGGACGTCCCATGAGGTCTTCCTCACTGGGAATCACTGCCTTTTCCTCCTCCACAGGTTCGGCCATGTTGGACGTGGTTATGGCCTTGCAATCTCTCTTGAGATTTTCTTCTGTATTGCTTAGGAGAGTGCTAGGAGGAGTTTCAATAACTCTCTTACTCAGCTGACCCACTTGTGCCTCCAAATTTCTAATGGAGGATCTTGTTTCATTCATGAAACTAAGTGTGGTCTTAGATAGATTAGAGACTATAGTTGCTAAGCCATAACGATTCTACTCAGAGTTCTCTGTCTGTTGCTGAGAAGATGATGGGAAAGGTTTGCTATTGCCAAACCTGTTTCTCCCACCATTATTGTTGTTGAAGCCTTGTTGAGACTTTTGTTGATCCTTCCATGAGAAATTTAGGTGATTTCTCCATGAAGAATTGTAGGTGTTTCCATAGGATTTTCCCATGTAATTCACCTTTTTCATTGCAGGATTCTTAGGGTCATAAGCTTCTCCTTCAGAGGAGGCTTCTTTAGCACTGCCAGATGCAGCTGGCAATTCAATCAGAATCTGAGAAATTATATTGACTTGTTGAGTCAATAATTTGTTCTGAGCCAATATGGCCTTCAGAGTATTAATCTCGAGAACTCCTTTCTTCTGGGTTGTCTTATTGTTCACAGGATTTCTTTCAGAAGTGTACATGAATTGGTTATTTGCAACCATTTCAATGAGTTCCTGAGCTTCTATAGGCATTTCCTTCAGATGAATAGATCCACCTGTAGAATGGTCCAATGACATCTTGGATAACTCAGACAGACCATCATAGAAGATACCTATGATGCTCCATTCTGAAAGCATGTCAGAAGGACACCTTCTGATTAATTTCTTGTATCTTTCCCAAGCTTCATAGAGGGATTCACCTGCCTTTTGTTTGAAGGTTTGAACTTCCACTCTAAGCTTACTCATCTTTTGAGGTAGAAATAATTTAGCTAAGAAGGCATTGACCAGCTTTTCCCAAGAGTTCAGGTTGTCTCTAGGTTGTGAGTTCAACCATATACTAGCTCTGTCTCTCACAGCAAAAGGGAAGAGCATAAGTCTGCAGACCTCGGGATCAACTTCATTGGTCTTAACAGTGTCACAGATTTGTAAAAATTCAGCCAAGAACTGATGAGAATCTTCCAATGGAAGTCCATAAAACTTGCAATTCTGTTGTATTAGAGAAACTAATTGAGGCTTAAGCTCAAAGTTATTTGCTCCAATAGCAGGAATAGAGATGCTTCTCGCATAGAAGTCGGGAGTAGGTGCAGTAAAGTCACCAAGCACCTTCCTTGCATTGTTGCCATTGTTGTTATTTTCGGCTGCGATGTCTTTTTCTTCTTCAAAAATTTCTGTCAGGTCCTCTCCAGAGAGTTGTGCTTTAACTTCTCTTAGCTTCCTCTTCAGAGTCCTTTCAGGTTCAAGATCAGCTTCAACAAGAATGCCTTTATCTTTGTTTCTACTCATATGAAAGAGAAGAAAATAGCTAAGCAGTGGTAATTCTAAGGATTGGATTCCTCGGGGGACATGAACTAAATGTCCTGTCCAAGCCAAGGGAATAGGGTTATATACATTCTCATTATGAGAAAGGGGTCATTCGAGTGTATCTAAATAGATACTATGTTTACATATAATAGATCCCTGCGTCGTTCCGTTCCATTTAGGATTAGGAATAGGCGTAATCGGACCCGCTTTTTACAAAAGTTGCTCCTGCTACTCAGCCTAGAGCCTTGAGTATTGTACAGGGACGTGCTGTAGGAGTAACCCATTACCTTCTAGGTAAGAAAGTATAGAATCCTCAATGTCACAGTATAGAGATTCCTTGATGTGTCAGAGGAAAAGAAGAATAGAAGGATGAGGTAGAGAATTCGAACTTATTAAGAGGGAGAGAGTCCGAATTGCTAATAGAGGAGAAGTGTTAGTCTTTAAATAGAAAAAGATGAGAGAGGGAGTTTTCAAAATTTAAAAAGATTTTTGAAAAAGTGGTTAGTGATTTTCGAAAGAGATAAGAAACAGTGATTAGTTGAAAAAGATTTAAAAATAATTTTAAAAAGATAAGAAGTTAGAAAAAGAAAGTTTGAAATCAAATTAAAAGAGATATGATTGAAAAAAATTGATTTTTAAAAAGATATGATTGAAAAGATATGGTTGAAAAGATTTGATTGAAAAAAAATATGTTTGAAAAGATATGATTGAAAAACAAATTTTTGAAAAAGATTTGATTTTAAAATTTGATGTCTTGACTAACAAGAAATTAAAAGATATGATTCTAAAATTCAAATATTGAATCTTTCTTAACAAGAAAGTAACAAACTTGAAATTTTTGAATCACAACATTAATTGTTAGCAAGGATTTTTGAAAATATTAAAAGAAAAATAAAAAAATGATTTTGAAAAAGATATAATTGATATGAGAAGATATGAAAAAGATAAGATTTTGAAAAACAAAATTTCCTCCTTGGTGCTATCCTGGCGTTAAACGCCCAGAATGGTATCCATTCTGGCGTTTAACGCCCACTTGTCTACCTTTTTGGGTGTTAAACGCCTAGCCAGGTACCCTGGCAGGCGTTTAAACGCCAGAATTGCTTCTTCACTGGGCGTTTTGAACGCCCAGCTTTTTCTCTGTGATTCTTCTGCTGTATGTTCTGAATCTTCAATTCTCTGTATTATTGACTTGAAAAAGACATGAATTTTTTTGAATTTTTAATGATGAGGAAGAAAAACAACAAAATGAAACTAATCATGAAAAACTAAGATCAAATAAATAATGCATGCAAGAACACTTTAAATGTCAAGATGAACATCAAGAACATATTTTTTGAAAATTTTTAAGAAAAGAAAAGAAAGGCATGCAAGACACCAAACTTAGAAATTTTCATACTAGAGACACTAACAAATTGAAAATGCATATGAGAAACAACAAGAGATATAAAACAAGAGAATTTAAAGATTAGACAAAGAAAATTATCAAGAACAACTTGAAGATCATGAAGAACTCCATGCATGTATTTTCGAAAAATGCAAGAAAGATAAAAACATGCAATTGACACCAAACTTAAAAAATTTGACTCTAGACTCAAACAAGAAATACAAAATATTTTTTATTTTTATGATCTTATAATTTTTTTTGTAATTTTTCGAAATTTTTTTTGAAAAAGAAAATAAGAAATTCAAAAATTTTTAATAAGATTCCGGGAATCATGCAATGTTAGTCTAAAGCTTCAGTCTAAAAAGATTAGACATGGTCATCCAAGCTTCAACAAGACATTGCATACAACAGCCAAATTGATGGAAATCAACTAGCTCCTGTGATGATAAAAGCATCATCTGAAACTCTAGAATTCATTCTCAAAAATTCTGAAGAAGAAAATAAAAAGAAAAATATCTAATCTATGCAACAAGATGAACCGTCAGTTGTCCAAACTTGAACAATCCCCAGCAACGGCGCCAAAAACTTGTGACCAGCAAGTGCACTGGGTCGTTCAAGTAATACCTTACGTGAGTAAGGGTTGATCCCACAGAGATTGTCGGCTTGAAGCAAGCTATGGTCATCTTGTAAATCTCAGTCAGGCAGATTCAAATGGTTATGGGGTTTTGATAACTAAAAGATAAATAAAACATAAAATAGGATAGAAATACTTATGCAATTCATTGGTGGGAATTTCAGATAAGTGTATGAAGATGCTTTGTTCCCTCTGAGGCTCTGCTTTCCTATTGTCTTCATCCAATCATTCATACTCCTTTTCATGGCAAGCTGTATGTAGGTGGATTACCGTTGTCAATGGTGACCATCCATCCTCTCAGTGAAAATGGTCCTCTACGGTTTCCCGCATGGCTAATCATCTGTCGGTTCTCGATCATGTTAGAATAAGATCCATTGATCCTTTTGTACAATGTCACTGCTCCCAACACTCGCGAGTTTGAAGCTCGTCACAGTCATCCCATCCCAGATCCTACTCGGAATACCACAGACAAGGTTTAGACTTTCCGAACCTCAAGAATGCTGCCCATGTGATTCTAGCTTATATCACGAAGACTCTGATTGCACGAAATGGAGTCTCTATTGTCAGGAGAGGTAACCATGCGTCGTGAACCAGGAGGCCAAGAGATACACACTCAAGCTCTCGCAGATAGAATAGAGGTGGTTGTCAGGCACGCATTCATAAGGGGAGGATGATGATGAGTGTCACAGATCATCATATCCACTAGGTTGAAGTACGAGTGAATATCTTAGAACAAGAATAAGCTTGAATTGAATAGAAAACAGAAGTAATTGCATTGATTCATGAGGAACAATAGAGCTCCACACCTTAATTGATGGTGTGTAGAAACTTCACCGTTGAAAATACATAAGAACAAGGTCTAGGCATGGCCGAATGGCCAGCCTCCCAAAAGTGATCAAAAGATCAAAAGATGATCCAAAGATGAAAATACAATAGTAAAAGGTCCTATTTATAGAGAACTAGTAACCTAGGATTTACAGAAATCCACTTCTGGGGCCCACTTGGTGTGTGCTTGGGCTGAGCATTGAAGCTTTCACGTGCATAGGCTTCTCTTGGAGTTAAACGCCAGCTTTAGTGCCAGTTTAGGCGTTTAACTCCAGATTTTATGCTAGTTTGGGCGTTTTACGCCAAAATTTTTGTGCTGACTTAGAACGCCAGTTTGGGCCATCAAATCTTAGAAAAAGTATGAACTAAAGATGTCTACTTTCTAATGCAATTGAGAGCGCGCCAATTGGGCTTATGTAGCTCCAGAAAATCTATTTCGAGTGCAGGGAGGTCAGAATCCAACAACATCTGCAATCCTTTTTCAGCCTCTGAATCAGATTTTTGCTCAGGTCCCTCAATTTCAGCCAGAAAATACCTGAAATCACAGAAAAACACACAAACTCATAGTAAAGTCTAGAAATGTAAATTTTGCATAAAAACTATAATTATATACTAAAAACTAACTAAATCATACTAAAAACTACTTAAAAACAATGCCAAAAAGTGTATAAATTATCCGCTCATCAGTTTGCAAATCCAAAAACAGAATCGTTTATTTTTTTAATAATCACTTCAAATTTTGCTAAAACACCCAAAATCATACTCTTTTGTTTAGTTAAATCAAAATCAAATAAACTAATTCTTCAATCAAATTAACCAAAATAAAACTTCCAAATTCTCATAAAAATTTTGGCAGCACCTCTTCTAAAACTTAGACTTTGCCACCTTCCTTGAGTCCCAACAAAACCATTTCTTAAATTCTTCTCAACCATTTCCAAAATCAAACCAATTTCAAATCTCAAATCACTTCCAAATATCAAACCAATTTCAATATCATGTCATTTCCAAATCTTGAATCATTTCCGAATATCAAATCATCTCCAATATCAAATCATTTCCAAATATCAAATCATTTTCAATCAAATGGCCAAAGCAAAGAAATCAACATAACTAAAATTGCATCAAGCATTCAGTCTCAATAATCAGAAACAACCACAATCCAACTGTTATCATAAAAACTTCAAACCAAGCACAAAACCCAACTAAATAATTTGAATCGATTAATAAACCAACCAGGCAAGCAATTACATTCATTCAAAGCAACTCAGTTCAATCTATAAGACTTATGAAATCATTAAAATATAATTTTTGCATTAATATAATATATAACAATTCTTCAAAGTAAAATGAGTTTAAGAAAAAGCCCCCTACCTCGAATAGACAAAACCCACAAAACCAAATGCATCTAATAACCTTATTTCTCTTGGCTAGCAACAACGACAGCCGTAACTACAAATCCAATACATTCGCAACCACAGTAGCAACTTTAATTCACCAACATACAATAACCGAAGCTCGATCCTAACGCATTAACGTTGTAAAAACCTCATCAACATATAACAGAACAACGACTAAAAGGGTTCAGAACAAGGATTACCTTACCGAACATATGAATAAGCGAGAGAATGAAACAACTGTAGCTTCGGTGACAATGCAGCAACTTGATGTCGTATGCAACAACCATTGAACTCAGCATGTAAGAACCGGAATTCAATCCTACATTACCAAAACCTCAGAACATTTAACAACTTAGAATAAAATATTGATTTCAAGGGATTTTAAAATGAAAATGATTACCAAGAAGACAGGGGCTCCAGCGGCAGTTTTCGGCGGCTAAAACGGCGACGACTGCAGCGGACATGAACGACGGCGTTGATGGGACATGAAGGCAAGGAGCATGACACTGCGGGCAGGCAATGTGACCTCCCTCTCTGTCCTCGCAAACACCCTCTTTCCTCTGCGGACTCTCTTTCACATCTGCACTCCTCACCATGACCACAACAAACTGACGGTAGCAGCAGCAGCGAAGCTCCAGCGGCGATAGAGGCAAGGCGCAACAGGACCCAGCGATGACAGCGACGCTTCTCATAGCTCCATGGATGGCGATGGGCGTGAACGAATTCCCTCTCTCATGAGCCTTCTCCTCTTGATGGCACAGTGGCAGTGATGGTGGTAGTGATTTCCACCGCATTGTCTCCCTTTCCTTCATTTTTTCCTTTTCTTCTTCCCCTTCTCTGTGTCTCCCTCCCTTCTCTTTTCTTTCTTTCTTGGGTATAGGGGTTGAAGGGTGATGGTGGGAAGGGGTGAGGTGAGTGTGAGTGTGAGTTGTATTTGGTTAGGATTTGTGTAATATCCTACCACACAGAGCCTCATGCTTAAGTCATAAAGTAGAACTGGCGAGGTATTACGACCTCTAAAAGAAAAATACGTATATAATATAGTTGAAAGAAATTATAACTAGGAGCCTTGAAGGAAAAGATAAACAAAGTCAAAACAAAATATTGCTTTACACTCATTCGGATAAACGTAAAATGGATAAACAAGATTGAACAGAAAGGATAGACTATATATATAAAGATCAGAATTCCAAAAGGTATGGATAACAAGCTCCAGACTTGACCTGCGAAGTTAAGACTGGACACA